>NW_024581112.1:11411141-11597621 GCF_017639235.1 Corvus kubaryi | reverse complement strand
GGGACCGGCACCGGCACCTCGCCGGGGAACTGGGCAGAGACGGGCCGGTCGTGCCCTGCTCCGGGAGAGGCTCCTCGTGGCTGGAGGGAGTCCCTTGGCTTGTGCCGGTGGCGGGGCCGCGCTCCGGCTTTGGAAGTCGCGGGGATTGACTGCGCAGAGTCGGACAAGTCCGTGGCGCGGGGACGGGCTGTCCTGGTGCTGCTGCTCCCACGGCGGGACGGGGTGCGAGCAGAGGCAGGGCCTCAACTGGACGAGAGGACATAGTCGTAAGCTGCGCCAGGGGAGGTTTAGTTGGACATCAGGAGGAATTTCTTCACGAGAAGGGTGGTTAAGCATTGTAATGGGCTGCCCAAGGAGATGGTGGAGTCACCGTCCCTGGAGGTGTTTAAGGAAAGATGGACGTGTCACTCATTGCCATGGTTTATTTGACATAGTGGTGTTGGGTCATAGGTTGGACTCGGTGATCTGAGAGGTCTTTTCGAACCTAATTGAGTCTGTGGAGGAGGAGGGGAAAGGAAACTTTCTTCTGGATCTTCCAAGCTTGTGCTTTTTAAAAAAATTTTTCCCTAGTGATGATAGTTGATCTTAAAAAAGCTCTGCCTTCTGTCTGCAAACATCATCTCGTAGCCTCGCATTATCTCACTTACAAAGTAATTTCTCTGACTGCCTGTATACGATGGAAGGTGTGCGCTTGGTAGCCGTTTCCAGCTGTCCTGTTCTGGAGACTTTATATGCAACAGAAACTCGTCCCATTCATAGTCTCTAAATCTGTGTGGCCCGTAGCGCGGTCCATGTAACAATGATTTTCAGCTTTGCCTCTTGAGGGCGTTTCATGAAAATGAAACTCCGGGCTGAAAAGATACGTCATGAGCTGTGAAAATACCGGGCTGCTGTTTCTGCAGAATTCCCAAATGGTGCTGAATGGTTGTGTTTAATGGTCCCTTTATCCTTTATTCAAGCTGCTGTTCCTCTGGATTTTTTTGTTTGCTGGCGTATTTTCTGCTCTGACTGCTTGATGTTAATGAAAGACTTAGCAAAGTTGGGATATGTCTATGAGCTCTCAGGAAATGGGATTGCAACTTTATCCTTAGAAGCTATTTTAAAGCTATTTTGTATATACTTCTGGCAATTTGTAGTTAGAACAGAATAGTTAATGGAGCACTGTTTAAATTAATAGGTTGTATCAAGCTAATCTTTTGTGTATTTGGCCTTGTTTTTATTGTAACTTCATTGTGTTCTCCCTTCAGTGTTACTGCCTGCACGTGAACTAGCTCGTTCAAAACAAGTTTTGAAGTTTCTACTTGAACTGTGGTTGCACCTTTTAATTACCCTTTAGACATACCCACAGGCACAGGCAAAATGAATCGTAGCTTGAGGCATGGTAACTTAAGATGACATGTGAGGTAGAGGTTTTTCTCAGCATGACTTTCCTTGTCATAGTCTTTCAAACAGATTCAGTGATGCTTCAGTTCTGAGAGATGTGGCTGTTTTGGGGGCTTGGCATCCCCCTACTGCCCCCCAACTTCAAAACAGAGTCTTTGTTACATCCCATCTCATTCTGACACTGTACCAGGGTGTCCACCTTCTGCCGTCAGTGTGCCATGTGTTGATTTTTTCCGATGCGATGTTCTCTGTGTTGATGACTTCAGAGCTGGCATGCTCATGTGGTCCTGTATATTCAGCTGTGTGCAGGCTCCTGGAGAAGTCCCAGTTTAGTCCATTTAGAAAGGGAAAGGCAGCAACAGCCCATGTCAGCAGCACTGGCCCAAGTCACCATGAGAACTAAAAAGTCCTACAGTCAGCTGGAGCAGTTTCTGAAAGGTTCTTTATAGAAACTTCTAAGTGTAAATGTTTATTTTAAGCCGGTTATTTGATAGTCTTATTTCAACTTCAGTGTTTCTATACAGTGCTCTTTTCTTTCTTTCTTTCTTTCTTTCTTTTTTTTAATTTCTTCCCCTCTGTTGAATAAGGTAATGTGAACAGAATGGTACATTTTGTTTTACAGTCCTGTTTCTGCAGGCTTGCTTTAAAATCTTTCTGTTTGTCCCTCCACAAGGTTGTGGAATTTTTCTTCTGAAGTGTTCTTGAGGGGGCTTAACTTGTATCTTTAAGAGCACAAAAGAACAGTGTACCTTTAAAGGCAACTAAACAAGTTCTTAAGTTGGAAAATGTAACTTTTGTGGCAAGAGGTTAATACATGTCAAACAGTGCCCCCCCAAACCTGAAATTAAGTTTTTCCAAAATAGCAAATAGCAGATTAAAAAAAGAGTGATGTGATTTAGGGCTAGGGGCTTTAACGTAAATTTGAAACATAAGAGAAATAGAAGAGCAGCAGCGAAATAGCTAAATCTATTGTATTTGTTTAAATATTTCTGAAGGCCAAAGGGAATAGTGAGCAAGCCTAGTGGGCTGTGAGCAAGTCAAGAAAAAGACATTAAAGGAATTACACACTTGATGAAATATTCTGAGTGGCTGAAATACCTGCACAGGAGGTTCTGGAATGATGTAATGGACAAACAAGTTAGAAAGACCAGATCACCTTTTTTTTCAGAGAACAAGTGGAAGCTGAACTGATTGAAAAATTATTCAGCTTCATACTAAGGGGCTAAAGCATAATGGATGCACTTGTTTAAATAATATAATAATACAAATTTTAAAATGCTGATGTAAATTGCAGAGAAAAGAGGCAGCATTATGATAGCAAGTCAGCTTTTTTTCTGCTCTGAAGAAAAAAAAAATCTTGTCTGTTACAGTTTTTAAAGTCTGTTAAGCAAGTAAGTGGATTAAACTGCTCGATGTTATTTCCAGGAATGAATGTGGAGTTTTCAAGATACAAAATGCCCACAGTAGAATGCAAGGCCTGTAGAAATATCAGTATTTTAAAATTATTGTGTACAAGGTAAAGGAACTTGGGAAAAACAGAAAAGGTAATTTTAAACTAAACACTCAGTGAAAACCTCTACTGAATATAAAATCTGTAGAGCAGTAGGACTGGAAATTATATTATGCCACCTCCTGAATATCTTGAATTGCGTTAAACATTGTGCAGACCTAATAATTCATTTTGAGGATAAAAAGTGGAGGTAGTCTAAGACGGGTGACAATAAATTTCCTTTCACCAGAGCTGATTCATAAAGGGTGTTAGTAGCAGGAGGGTATGAAAAAGTGCTAGAAAGTAATGGTAGACTGGACATCACAGGGTCAGTTCTGCTGGTCTGTTCATGTTAGACAGGAGTAAGTAGAGTTCAGTGACAGAAGAAATTTGGTTTGGAATAATGTGATTACTTTCTTGAAACATAATTACTGCTTAGTGTCATGAGGAGACAGAAGCTGAAACGCATTGGAACTGAAAGAAATACAACTGTTCCTGGATGTGTGTGGAGAGTAAAAGACTCTCAGCTTTCAGAGTGTGACATAAGATTCAGTCAGTCACCTGCTGCTGACACCTTCCCTGTGATTCAGAGAACTTACTTTCTCTTTTTCTGTTTTTATTTGGTAGTTCAGAGTGTGTATCAGTCTCAGAAGGAGGATTCGTATGTTCTGTGAGAAACCAACGGGTTTGGCACACACCGATCTTTATCTTATTCTATATGGAGTTGAGATTACATGTAGGTGATGTGCTGATTCTAAAACCATAAAATAAATACCCTGTGGCTAAACATCCTGAATGTATCTCCAAACAAGGCATTGTAAGCCTACCAAATTTAGTGCTAAGGTTATACTTGAAAGCAAATTCACCAGTTGAATTATGAAAATGTCATTTTGGCAAAAAAGCCACCTATTAGTGGATCACAAACTGTAAGTAAAGTCAGATAATAATGTTGTGATTAACATTAGATTGTTGTGGTTTTTGTCTGAAGTAGGGTGAGATTGCCTCTTAAAAGACACAGGGATTCCTTGTAGAGCTTCCATATGATCCTGTCTTCAACTGCCTACATGTTCTTGTTCTACCTTTTTTTGCATTGATAAGTGATCAGAAAAGAGGTGTCTCTGTGAATGTGCTGTTTGTTGGATTCAGGAGCTTTTGGTAGGAGGGGTATTAGGTGTAAATGGGATGAGGGAGGCAGAATGAACATAACCAAGCTTTGAAGTGCCTCTGGGTTTTGGCTTGATGTGGCTGATACCTCAGTGTTTTGTGACTCTTTCATTGCTGATGTCCAAAGCTAGGATGAAATCAGTCGAATTTTGACTTACTGTTATTTTGTGGGTTTGCATACGTATCTTCCATAGTGCTGAGTCACAGCAAATAATACAATTGTTGCAGGCAGATTTGTCATCGTGGGAAGCATGGGGTAGCTTTAGTTTCAGTGCCTTCTGATATTCCCAACCCCAAACAAAAGCTTCTTGAAGCTACAAAGTCAACTTAGTTAATAATGTAGTGTATTTTTAATCGATTTTGTTTTAAAGTGTCAGAGATTTCTCCTTTTCATGATACAAAATTCTAAAAGGTGCATTCTTGTTCACTCATAAAGAATTTTTAGGGCATGTTAGGATTTTAGAAATGTTAGGGTGATTTTTTTTTTCTGATAGATGACTGTTAAATGTGGTTCTCCGAACAGTCCCTTTTTCAGATATGACCTTACAGAAAATACGTTGTTGGCCAGCCCATTCTGTAAGTGCAGGGAGGATGTGCTGTAATCTTAATCAAAATACAAATGTATCTCCTCTTTAAAATTCCTTTGGCACACAGGAATAATCAGTTCTCTTGTTTCATGTGGATGGGCACAATAATATGAGGTTATTTTTTTAATGTCAGTATAATCCTGTGTGACTGAAAAGTTTAATTCCCCATCACTTGCTGCTTTGTTTTATGACTTGTGGGAACTTTTTGGTCTCGGGTTGATTGTGGACTGTGGGGTTATAGAAATGAAGGTGAGGGTTTTTTAATTGAAACAGATTTATTACACTGCAGTGTCTTTGAATGCAGTAAAGGAATTTTGTGTTTTCAACTCTGGTCAGAAACTTTCAGTTAACAAATGTGAAGATGTTTTCATTTTAAATTGACCTGGCTTTGACAGTTTTTTTGCCCTCTTACTCAAGTTAAAAGCTTTCTGGAACTTTGAAAGCTGTATCTGCTGCCTTGTTAAGTCAAGATGGACCTTTAAAAAATGGAACTCAAAACATCTTGTAAATATCTTCATGGTAGTAAATGTAGAGTGAAGTGCTAGATACACTGTGTAGAGTCTTTTATTGTGGGGTGGGTGTGTCCCCTTGCTAAAACTGTTTTCCAATAAACCTTGTAAATGCATTGCTTCTTAATCTGTTCAACAGTATTTCTTCAAAAAAGGGCCCAAAAAAGCGCACATAATTCTCAAACTTTTAAAAATTAAGTGTACAGCTGTGTGGCTGTTAGTGGGTCCTACTAATAGTACAGGCCGATGTGCCAGATCAGTTTCTGAGACAGCACCAAGTGTCAGGTAATTGTTTCTGTTGGTGGTCAGGTTTTTTTCTGCAACCAGAAATACACTGCCTTGATTTTTTGTTTTGTTTTGTTTTCCCCATGTTTGTTTGTTTGTTTTTTTGTTGGTTTTTTTTTTTTAGTATAAAGAATATCAGGAGCCTGGCAAGCTGGTGTTGGCCTGATTTAAAGTACATCTCTTAAAAAATAGGTACTTTTTTTGTAAGAACCTTGGAAGATCTTTTGGAAGATCTTTCTGAATGTTACCTGGAGAGATAATCAATTTACCCTTCAAGATCAGTAATTTTGCAGAAATACCTTTGATATGGTAGTTGTTTATTTTTACTTTAGCCACCTTTTCAGCCCTTTTTTTTTGTGGATGAGAAACTCAAGATGAGGTGTTGAAATGTGACATCCCTGCAGATTTGACATAGGTGTCTCAACATTCTTCAGATAGCACACAGTATTTTTTTTTTTTTTTGCTTTTGAGCAACAGTCAATATTTAAATGTGTAATTTGTCTATAATATCACATTCCATGTTGTGCAATGTTGTTTGTCTTTTAGGTCTTGTATTAATTATTTTCAGTTTTAAGATTATTATTATTTTTAAGCAAGAACCAGTCCAACTTGCCAAGTGGTCTAGAGCTAGAACATGCCAAATGAGCTATAGATTAGGTGGGTTAGTACTTGTTTTGCTATTTCACAGAGTTATAAAAGTGCTAGAACAGAAACAATTGTGAATTAAGGCTTACCATTGGGCAGGGAAAAACTCTTAGAGGACTAGAAAGCCTACAAAATAAAGCAGATTTGAAAGACATGGAGATGGGCAGCAGTTCCATGAAGAAATCCACTTCTTAATACCAGTTCTTGACAGAAAGTCCCTTAAAGTTTGAACCCTGTTTCAAGGCTATATGTTCTATTCATGTTTGGCTACAATTCTTATGTTACATTTGAAGCTCCTTTAATCTTCAGGTCTTTTGAATAGCAGAGGGTGGTGGTTCTTTTCTTCTCCGTTGTTCTTATGTGCTGGTTGCCCTAGGAGTGTGGATCCCTGCTGTTTGGCTGTTGCAGCTTTCATGAACCACAGAAAATGAAATTCACAGGGTTGTTTGGTTTCCTTGTTACTGCTAGGGTTTGATATATTATCAGCAAAACTTACTTTACTGGTCTTTACAAATACTGTGCTAATTTTATAGGGCCTGTGAGATGTGTTACCCAATCCCATTTTACAGCTAGAGGAAGGTAAGCAGAGCTTTGGAAATTGGCTGTGCTTTGCTTGACAATAGCTTTTCGTAGTTGAGATGATTAAACATCCTTTCCTGTAGATGTCCTGAGCTTTACAAGAGTCTGAAGACAGAGAGAAAGTAACACCCCTGTCCCTCAGATGATATGGGTGTTTCTTCTGGTGGGCATTCCCATAGACCCCTATAAGCCAGAATGATTTGTCAAATAATTTTGCAAAAGAAGTAGGCACAACCTCATCAAAGTGTTTATCTGGCTGAGCTGGTTTTTACAACGACAAGAGATGGCAGTGAAGAGAGAAGTCCGTCTGTTGATTTCCTTTATTTTCGTTTTTCTCTCAGATAACACTGACAACAGATAACACTTGGTGGATGTGTTTTCATCTCTGTAGGATGATGCCAAATGCAGGATTTTGCTCTAGAAGTTTTTCCAGGGAGGTAGCATTAAACCCAGGTGATATTTTTGTCATTCTATGCCCTGTATTATTCATGGTTTTATTATGAAGGGCTTTTGTTATCTGTCCTCTCCAAGAAAGCTGACATTTACTTCTATGAGATTTAAATACTTCCCTTAGCATCCTGACTTGTTGTCTGTGAATTACCAAAAAGCAAATTAGAAGGACTTTCCAAAATCTACACTTCATAGGGAGAAAAACCAAACACATTTGTGGCCAAAACGTTTATTTTTTTTGGGAGTGTGTTGATGAGAGCAATGAAAGACCAAGTGCTGCTTTCAGGTTAGCTTTTAAAATTGGATAGGTTTCCTAGTCTCATACTGAAGAATGTTAGAAGGTGATGTATCCTGTAATCAGAGCTCAGGGAATTGCTCAAACATCTGTCCAGGCTGTGCTGTAGGTATTTGGCTTGATGTCAAGAAGTGTGATTGTGAGGAAACTTCTTCTCTAGGACATCTAGAATTTCACAGCAGAGCCAGTAAACAAACTAAAATCTCCTTAGAAGTAAAGGTTTTGTGCTTTCTTCCCTTGAATAATTTCAGCTTCTCTCACTGCTTGGAGTTCTGTCTTGACAGTGCCATTTCTAACACAAGTTGTCCTTTCAGGGCTGACAGTGCCTCCTGTATCTTTTCTGTGTCTCTCTGGCAGCAATCTAAAGGAGAGACAGCAGTTTGACAGCACAGCAGAACTCCCAAGTCTGCCTCCAGTGAGTCCTTTCCTTCTGACAACTGCCTCAGGAAACATACTCTCATAGTGTGGCAAATCATGGATATTTCGATAGTTTTTTATCACATTGTTTATCTTCAAACTCCTTTTCTGCTTTGATTTTCTGCCTTAATTTTACTTCCCCTTCTGACCTATTCCCATTGTGAGATAGAATGCCATGTATAGATCTACACTTCTGAAATACATTTTTTTTCTTATTCTTGCCCCTATTTCCAAAGACGGAAAGTCTGTTTCTTAACAGTCTTTAGTATCAGGAGTGTATTCGGTAATTTTATTTTCATTATATATACATGGTACATATATGCTCTTGCATGTGTAAAAAAATACGGAGTGATATATATATATATATATAATTATGCAGCTCTTGATTGATTTGTAAGGGCTTTATTTTTACATCTTGGTACCTCTGACGTGTGGAATACCCAAGAGTCACATGGTATTCCTTCTGGCAAAGCCCTTAAGTCTAGTGACAGTGATAGCTGATTGAAGAAGGCAGGGAGTTCATTTTTGTTCCTATCTAGATGATTGCTTGGGACAAGGTAGGTCATGGCAGTAAGTGACTGTGTATTTCCCAGTGCTTCAGAGCTTCTTTGACTTGATGAGCAAGGAGAAATGCCGTATATCTTATTTCCCCTAGAAATGTGTGCTTAGAGCACATCCACATTTGGTTGGGTTCTTTTCTTAATCAGCAAAAAAATTTGGGATCATGTTTTCCTTATGGAAATGCAGACATTTAGGAATAGTTAATTATGCTTAATGGATTAATTTTGCTAAAATTTGTTTTTATGGCAGACAAACTGAGAAGGAGAAGGCGTCATATGGGGTTTGAGTGGTGTTGCACAAAAGCCCAAGAAACACACAATGAAAATTCCTTACCAGGTCTCCAGAGGTTTTTATCTGTAGCCAGGAATATCAAAAAATGTGGACAATACTGTGCTATCTTTAGGAAAGAAAAGATGGGTAGAACATTTCCATGACAACCACCACAGATTTTCTCCAGAAGTAGCGTTAATTTTGACAATACAGAGAAGATCCAGGGTTTGCTATTTGCTGCATGGGTGAACTTAAAGTGACCATTGAAAGATTTTCAGTTAAGTCACACCAAAGCTGCTGAAGACCAGTGAGACAATTTGAAGTTGTTTTGCTTCCGTGGTTTAGTCTGGGGAAAAAGCTACATCCTTGAAAATGGAGGAGGAGATTTGTAACAGTCCTTAGATGACTGTAACAACTAACAGAGTTGTCACACTTTTAGTCCTAAAAAGCCATTGTGTGCTCACACATTTGAATAGGTCCAAAGATGCTGGCGGTATGTGTGGGCTGGATGGAATCTTTGATGTGCTCATTGAATTTTTCACCAGTAGTCAGGAAACCAGTGAAAGAATGGTGAAGAAAGAATTGATTTAAAGATACAATGAGGATGTAAGAACTACTTCTAGAAAATAACTATAGGTTTAACAGTTCCACAGGTTAGACAGACAGGTGTATAAAATAGGTATGTGGCTATGTACTGGGATTTTGTTTATTTACTACCAGTGACAGCCTACTATAAAATAAATTCTTGAACCCATCGCTAGTTGAATTGGTAACTTCTCAGTGATGGAGTTCAATCTTTTCACCTTTAATGAGAGAAACTCTCTTCCCAGTCATTTGGTGGTAGGCGTTTGTACTCCCAGGTAAAAGACAATGTACTATTTTGAAAGGATTTTAAGTGTAGAGTTTACTCATGAAATAGAGGAAGGGGTTAGTCAGCAAAGTGAGCTGTCTTCAAAGTCAGAAATGAGCATAGCCAAAACTTGCAGCTACAGCTTGTAGAGGGTGTAAGAAGGAGAATTCTTGTGAAGCTGTTGGGTAGAGGGGTGTGGTAAAGTCAGAGAAAGAATTCAAACAAATCCTGTACCTGTATTTTCAGTAAGTGAAACATTGGCATAAGGTGCAACAGGAGGAGCTAAGAGAACTCTGAAAGGAAAATGGAAATTACTACCTTAAAGACAGAAGCAAAATTAATCGAAAGAAAGTCAATATGCAAGTTGGGAGATGGAGGGGAAACTAGTTTAAAAGTATGGGAAGGAAGAATACACTTAAGGAAAGTTACTTATAATGAAGTTGGTTGTGTCATTGATGTTTAGAAACATTGGAACATATGGAGAGGCTACATAATAGAAGTTAGATGAATTCAGTATTAAGGAATGAAGATGTTCCCTGTCAAGAATTCAATTAAATTAAGAACTTGTAGTTATTGAAAGTGAAGGTGTGAAATGACCACAGGAGTTTTATCAAAGCAGTTATCAAAGTCCTGAAATCCCAAATAAAGGCAAATACAGTCTTATGAGTTGGAGAAGACAGACTTCAGGCAAAAATGGAGAATTATTAATAACATTATGGAAGGCCTGAGATGTTATCTGGGCTGTAGTGTATGCCTGCGTTGTTCATGGTCAGGGACAGAATGACCAGAGTGTCTGCAAAGCTGTTTTCCTGTTAGGAATGTCCTTCTAGCTCATGGTTGTCCACCTGGTGTTTGAGTTCAACTTGCTTATACTAAAATATATAAGATACTTTGTTCAAAATATTTTAGGAATGAAAGAAATTTTGAGTATTTTTTGACTGAACTTCTTTTTACAGTTAAAATCCCAGGCTTTTTCAAATAGTGTGTGTGTTTAGTATAGGTAGTAGTCATTTTAACTAAAAATGTGAAGAATATATAATTGCCAAGCATATTCTAAGAAACACTAACACTTGAAGATCAAACATGTAAACACAGGAAGAAAGGGGTCTCAAAGCTGTTAAGAAGTAGGGAACTTCTGGTGCTCTGAGATTTATCTTTTTGTCATACCTTTATTTAAAAAAGGCCATTTCAGGAGAGCCTTTTCAGCAAAGTGAGGCTGCTGAATTGCTTACCTTATGCTCAGGTTTTTATGTTGCATTCGGTGCAAACTGTGACTGACTGACAATCAGTGTAGTAGTTTTGTGTCCCTGAACAGTTTTTTAAATCTCAGTTTTCAGAACACAGTAACACTTGAAGTGATGTCCAAAATGTTTTCTGCAAAAGTCAGTTCTGATTGTCAGAATTCTTATAAATGGTTGTCAGGTAGCAGCAACTTAAAAAGAGGCTCTAACAAGAAGCATATTTGAGTATCCTTTTTTTTTTTTTTATTCTCCTACAACTCTTTGTGCTAACTGAAAGAAAAGTAGTTAGACTTGATATACATTTGATGTATTTTAAATAGGAAACCTAAGCTGTTGAGAATCTGTATAGACCCATGTTGCTCCATTTTAAAGTAAAAAGTGCACAGGAGATCGTTTATCATCCCGTGATTCTGTGCTTACGGAATTTGAGGTAGGTAGCTTATTTAATACAACACATTAGGGCATTTGAAAGAGAGCTTTGAAAGTCCTGTAGAGTAACTTTTTATATAGTTCAGTTTCCTAAATTTTGTGTTGCAGGATTTACAGTATGTTGGAGATTCTACATCTCTGTGAAGACACATTGAAACACTGACATGTTGAGAATTTGATTCCCAACCTCTTTTGGATTTAAAGGGGTGATGTAAGGAGAGGAGTAGCAGCAGAATGGAGCACTAAGAGTAGAGACCTAATCCACACCCATTGCTTTCAGGGAGATGAGTTCTTTCCACACAGTTCTTTACCTACTGCTTTATGCTAAGTGGCTCCAAAGTGCGGTGTTGTACATGTGCAAATCACCATGGGCAGCTATAAATGCTGACCCACTGAGTTACATAAGACAGATGGTACTTGGAAATCACAGACTGAAGAAAGGCCCCTCTGCATAAACAGTGGCGGGATTAGGGACTGGGGTGGGGAGGAGGGGAACAATAGCACTGCTTTCTTTGCAGGACTGAGCATTTTCAGTGGTTAAACCATCTTCACGTAAAATTTTTCTTTTCATTTCAATTTCCTTGTAGGCCTTGTCTGGATAGAAAGAACACAGGGTTTCTTCAACAGGGTTGTGTTGAATTAACTGAAAACATGAATATGAAGTGCAAAAAAAAAGCCCCTGTACTGACATGCAAAGTAAATTTGCATGTAAATTTTTTTTTACTTTGCATGCAAAGTAAAAAAGCAGCTAAGACACTTTCACTTCTGAGTAAAGACAGGAGTATGTAAGTTGGCAAATTCTCTGTGTGGAGAAATGTTAAAATTTTTAAGCACAGTTTTCTTTTTAGCCCAGGCTATATACTCTGCCTTATAGACCTTAGTTCTTTCTTAATAAAGTATTAGATTTGCTCTCTGAAGCCTCAAAAAATAAAAGCTTGTTAGACTGATGTGAAGAACTGACACACCAAAGTGACAATTCTGTGAAATTTTACTTTCCACCTTCTAAGCTTTATTGGAAGTTGGGTGATGGAATATAGGGGGGCAGTGGCTGGAAGTTCATGGCTACAGAATTTAAGGAGTGGAGACAGTATATAAAATGATGCGTTGTTGAAGAGTAATTCTGTCTTTTTTAAATTGCGTTGTGAAGGAATCATGACGACCTCAGGAAAAGAGAATTTCCGGCTGAAGAGCTACAAGAACAAATCTCTAAACCCTGACGAGATGCGTCGCAGGCGGGAGGAAGAGGGTCTTCAGCTACGGAAGCAAAAGAGAGAGGAGCAGGTAATGCACAGCAGTTGATACCTGTGATCGGTCCTTAAACAGTCCTGTCTTGCAGTGTCTGGCTCTCTGCTTCTCCCAAGCCCCTTCTTAGTTGTTCCCGCCCTCCATATTCATACATAGTCTGAAATCAGAATCACTTGCAGACTTCACTGCCTCTTCTGCAGGCTTTACAAGACGTAGAGTGAGTGCTCCTCATTCACTCAAGTGTAACATTGCCAGAGCAGCTTGAGGGTTTGAACAAAACTGACCAGTAGCTTAGCCTCTCTGGCTCTCCTCATGACATCTCGAACTGGATACCTTCTTTAAAGTCATAGCAACCAAATTCTGCTCATCCCAGTATAATATCCTATGTATGATCATCATCCAAAGCCCTCTCTTTGCCACTGTAACTTGATTGTCAGAGCCCCTGCATGTTTTCTGTGAAGATGTGTAATACACAGGAATTTATCAAGTCTTTGAGCCCCAGCATCCTCTGCAAGAAAGCGATGGTATGGAAGCTAGACAGCTTGTAGATGGAGGCAGATGGTGAAGAAGAGAAGGGGATATCAGTGAAAAATTCTCAGAAATTTTAGGAACTGGTATTTTAGCAGGTTGCTGTTTTCCTTTACTCCATGGCCAAACTTTCTCCGTGTGTTGTCAGTTGAAGTCCTGTAGCCAGTGTACTACCTTCTTTCAGGTGATAGCATATATAATTTTTATAGCAGCCTAACACAACATGCTGAGTAAATATTGGCTATGCAATATATATTAAATACATATATATATTAAGCACTTTATCTCTTTAGTTGTTTAAACGCCGAAATGTTGCAACGGCCGAGGAAGAAGCAGAGGAGGAAGTGATGTCCGATGGGGGCTTCCATGAGGCTCAGATGAACAACATGGAGATGACTTCTGTAAGTGATGAGAAATGAATACAGTGTTTGTTGAAACTGGGCAGGTCTGTTGTGCAGTGACGTGATGGGAATGAAATTCCAGAATAACGTGAAGAATGCATTCAGAGATGGACAGCTCTGAGACACCTGTCTCAGTGAACCGCCCTGAAACAGATTACATGAGAGAAAAATGTCAGGGATACAGCAAGTGGTTTTTCAGAGGATATGTGGTCAAGAAAATTAAATAAAATTTCATTGTCCTGGCAGGCTGATCACACTTTCTGGATTTGGTGTTTACCATTACAGGTGATTCTATCAACTGTTGCCCAGAGTTGTTGGGGATTTTTTAATCTGAAATTCATAATGCTTGAAACTTGAAAATATAAATCAGGCAGTGTGTTATTGCAATTCACAAAGTTAAAAAGGGGCTCAGTGGAAATCTTTCTTAGCAGACTTTCAAGTGGCACCATTTTTAACCAAAGTGTTGGAAACACTGCTAGACCTAGCTTAACTGTGTGCATGAGGCCTTGAACTCCTTCCCATGCTAGAATTTAATACTACAGAAAAACAGTTTTAGTTGGAATTACACTTTTTTACTTTCTTCCTGGAAAGAAAAATGGTAATGGTTTCAGTTCTATTACAGAAGATTTAAGGGAAAGTGCAGTTCTCACTTAAAAGTGTCGCTGATCTTCACAGTGTCTGTGCTCAGAGTATGCAAGTGATGTTTCCATAGAAATCAGACTGAACTATTGGTGGTTATAGGAGCCTTGAAAATTACTGAGAAACAGAGAAGTGCTCATAAACAGTGTGGTAGATTGATAATAGAATGTATGGTTTTGCTCTTCAAGATGGTATTCAAATATCAGGCAAGTCCTAAATACCATTAATCATTTGTGTGGAAGCTTATGTGAAACAAATGGATAGATAGTAAAAAGTAAGGAAAGGATTTTGCCTAATTGATAGATATTGTCATTACACAGTTTCCCATTAATTTCAGGCTCTTAACAGTTGGAACTGTTGGCTGTTACAGACAACGCTTAAGTATTTTCAGCACTGTCATCTGTCTCCCTGTCTGTCTAAGGGTTGGGATCAGATGTATCTGAGGATTTAGATTAGAAGTGGAAGAAAAAAATCTGACACTTCTTACACTTTTTTACATGGGTACACATGTGGTGAACAGAATGTCAGATTTTACCTAGGATAAGAAGAGGTTGCAGATTTAATTTAGTCATATTATTGGAAACCATCAGTATTATGGAAAATTTAATACTCCTACTTGATGATGATAAGCATTATCAAGGTTTGTCAATTCTTCTAGAAATGACAGGTCCTATACATTTTGGTGTAAGAGAATAAGTCAAAAGGTACATGTTAGGGAAATCTAAATGCTAACATAATTACTTTTTGTTGAAGCTGACAATTTGACATTTATTTTAGAGGAAGGGAGAAAATACCAGTGAAAAATTTTGAAGAGCAATTTTCTTGCTATATCTTGAGGAAAATTTGAATTTTGGCTTTCAGTAAAGCGAAGTTGCACTTAAGAATGATGCTGCCTTATGTGGATGTACATGTATAACGATTCCTTTGTTGTCCATAATGGTCTTACCTAAGTTTTTATTCAATAAGAGATAAACTTGATACTGGTTTAGCAAATGTAACCTGTTTATCACTAATCCCAGATTTTTTTTCCCCTTTTTCTCTCTATCACCTTCATTCTGTTTCCCCACCTAAATCCTAGAGTGCAGTCATCACCTCTGATATGATTGAGATGATTTTCTCCAATAGTCCAGAACAGCAGCTCTCAGCCACCCAGAAGTTCCGAAAGCTGCTTTCTAAAGGTAAGGGCTGAAATTACTTAGAGAAAAATGTAGAAGCCTCCCTGGTGTGTGGTTTTACTTTGACAGCAATAAAAATGGAGTTTCACACTGAAATTTCTGGGTCAAGCTCTGCATTACACAGTGTCAGCTTGATGTATGTAATAGTCACTTCTTTTCTTGAAATCTGTACTAAGTGTTGCAGATGTGAGATCTCTTGGATGTAAGTTTAAATGTTGTAGGCAGTGTCTCTGTGGCTCAAATATGCTGATATACCAAAGTTCCTCTGCGTGTGTGCATGCCCGAGTGACTGCACAGAGCTGCTGCTGTGGAATCAGTCTGCCTAAACTACTGAGTGCATCAGTGCTTTGAATCACGTTATCTTATTACCTCAAAACTCAGATTGGAGTTTCCTTATGTTGACACATAGGAGTCCGTTGCCTTTTAGTGAAGTATTGTAGAAAAAGAACACACTCCAAGAAAAGAGCAGTCAGTATGTCACTGGATATTGTTTTGATGCAGTAATTTGAGAATTTCCTTACAAAGAAATGAATGTATCTAACTTAACTTTTTATTTTAAACAGAACCAAATCCTCCAATAGATGAAGTCATAAGCACACAGGGAGTGGTGGCCAGGTTTGTGGAGTTCCTGAAGAGAAAAGAAAATTGTACATTGCAGGTATAAAAATATAAATGTATCTGTCTTCTAGTTTAGGAAGGCATTGGGTGATGCAAATTAGAAAGGAAAAAAAATTAAGGATTTGTTCAGCTGTACTTCCTCTCTTTCTTCACTATGTTAAAAAAACTATTTTATCTTCAGAATTTCTGGCAAGACCTCTGGGTACAGGAGAAAGAGAGAGAGATGTCTGACATGCATTGAGTGATTGATAGGATAGGGTCTTCAGACTTTAACAAAAATAAGAGCTTGAAATTTGGAACTTAGCAGATGAAAAGCTATTAAACAAAACCTTAATGTTTGTCTTCTTTGTACTAATTGAAGACAGTTTTAAATCTTCAGAATTAGGATTTAAATTTTTGATTAAAGTAAAAAAAAAGTTTAGAATTAGAAATCAATCTGTAATGATAAGCATAGAAAGCTGGAAACCTTATTGTGGTTTGAAAAAACTGAATTATGTGTGCTACAATGGTGGTTAATTTTTTTGGACCTTTGTCTTATTTCCAGCTGTCCATTTTTCTGGTCAGTCTTTCTTGGCTAATAGAATGTGAAAGAAAACAAATCACCTAGTTAAAAACAAATCATCTAAGTTAAAAAATATGTTAACATGTAACCATTAAATACAACACTTAAATTAGAATTGGTGTTCTTTCAAAATGCGTAAGGCAACAGGTTTGTGAATGCCATGTGAAATCCAAATTTTGTTGACTGGAAATATGCAAAAAATTTAGTTTTCTTATACATTAGAGAAATCATTTACAGGTATTACTTTTCAAATTGTTATCCACAGAATTTCAGAGGTCTCTTAGCTTCCTTTGAGGAGTCTGTGGACAGTAACTAAGAACACGTATCAGATTTAAGCTGGTTGGTTTGCAACTCCAATGGAAAATTCGTAAAGCTATCTGATGGAAAAAAAAATGGAATGCCTTTTATTACTTACAGTGGTCTAGCGCAGAAACCTAAGGGAGATAAATGGAAGCAATTCTTGTGGCCTTACTGGTGTAACATTTATTGATTTTTACATGGAAATAGGAAAAATCAGTCAGAGTGGAAATGTGGAAAGCTTGTCCTAAGGAGTTTGTAGGAAAGCAGTGAAAATACAAGCTTGAGTATGTTGCTCTCGATATTCCATTCTACCTGGGTAATTTTCCTCCATCTTGCCAAATCTCTCTGCCTGCTTGGCAGTTTAGGGTCTGCAGGTAGAACCTTTTGCTGTGATTAGTTGGGAAGTTCTCTGGACCTCACTTTCTAATATTTGTTCTGTCATTGTTCCCAAAAATATTCCTTTGGGCTTGGCATTCTTGGCATTTCTAACTGTAGCCTAGTTGTAGAAGGAAAGGATTTTCAACACATTCTGAGACAGTGAAATATAATTTATAGCTGCTTGTATGGTGGATTGAATATGGCAACTTCCATGTTAATGAACTTGGAACTTTATGGGAATTTATGATCTGTTTTTCTTCTGTGTTGTCAGTAGAATATGCTGTAAAAGTTAGGCCTCTGAGATCAGTAATAGGAAGGCCTAATGTGTTAGGAATTCCTCTGTCCTGTTGTTACTTAAGGTGAATGGAAGACTTAAAGTTCTCCAGGGTCATTTTGGCCGTGTATGAACAAGTACATCTGTCTCCTGTGGAGAGAGGAGTCTTACAAAAGAACAATACCACACAGATATCTTTGCTATTAACATGTGACTATTCCTTAGTTATACATCTTGGAGCATCAGGTGTCCACAGAGAAGGAGGAGGAGAGAAACTGTCACTCTAACCTTTCTGTGACTTACACTGGAGACAGTGTGAGTCTCCAAGCTGTGAATCGTTCAAGCTGGTGGCACCAGTGGGAAGCCAGAGGGCAAATTTTAAAATACGGATAAGAAACCTCAATGGTTGAAAGATGAGTAAAAAGTTATGTTACAGTGTATCTCAAAACACTGGATACTCACTTAAGGGAAAGTAAAGTTACAGGAAAGCAGTATTTTATGTTGGCCTTAGGCTCTGTCCACACAGTTTTGCTTCTAGTTCATTAATTATGAATCTTGCAGTTTTGATTTTGTGTGTTTCTGCTTTGTTTTGCAGCCCATACTCCTTGTGTATTGCAGTGATGTATTTTGGAATTGTTTATTCTGATCACATCTTACTAGAAGAAGATAGTTTTTTCTTCAATTGATCAGAAGGGCAGGATTAACTGTACTTTCAAAACCAAAGTCTTTAGTAACACTTAAAAATGAAAAGCCTTGGAAGTCTAGGCTTAATTCTCGAGTTACTATTTCAGGCATGTTTCAGGATTTGGTGCAACTCCTTAGCAGGAGTTGTTTTTATGATTAAACCTGAAATATAAATCCTTGCTGCTCTTCAGAGAGAGACAGATAGTTTTTGAAGGTATGTTGGTATTTTCACTGGAATACTGATGGATCAGCGTCTTTTGGTAATGTCAAAATTGGTCATTTATAGTTTACAACTTTCCATTTTTACTGTTTATTGATTTTTACTTTTCATTCACCTTTTAGCAGTCTTTTAATTCTATAGATTCTGGATGTACCTGATAAGATTTAAATTTGCTAGTGTAGTGTAATAATCTTTGGGCTGAAAGCATGCAGAAACCTACTCAGATTTGGATTTCTAGAATCTGCGTTTTCTGAGGCCTGAGGTCTCAGGTAGGGTTAAAATTTGCATTTCATCTTAAAAAGTTAATGCTTTTGCAAGTTGAGATTAAAACAATAAATGACAAAAACAGTTAAAAGATGCAGGATATTAGTTCAGGATCTCACTTTTGCTTCAAGTCTTGAATAAGAACATCGTACTCTAATAACATTTGGCATTGATCACCAGAGTTGGAGAGAAGTACTTTGAGTTGTTTTTTAGAAATCTGGTTTTGTTTGAGTTTTTTTTTTTTTAATCTCTTTTAGATCTTTTATTTGCTTCATATCCATGAAATTTTGTCAAACAATGTCTTCTCCTGCATCTTCAGGAATATCACTGGTGATTCAGTGAATGCAGGTGTCATGTCACGTGGGAAGGCACATTGTTATGTGTACAGGTTCTTAGCCATTAAGAAAGGCAAAGGTAACGTAAATGCATAGCAAAACCAAAAAGACTTGAAAAGCCACAGCAAACTCGATGTTCTCGTAAGGAACTTCTGCAAATTTTTGTTTCAAGTGATAGTGATAACCCTGAAATATATGATTCTAATTTTTTGCAAATTGTCTGTTAATTAGTCATATCTCACATTTGTCCTGTGCCAAATCTCTCTGGTTTTAGAAGACATTTAGTCTCCATGTTTGGTGTGGCATAGAAAGCTCCTGGTAAACTGACTTGTATTTTGTTTTCCAGTTTGAAGCTGCGTGGGTGCTGACAAATATTGCCTCGGGAAATTCCCTTCAGACTCGAATAGTGATTCAAGCAGGAGCTGTCCCCATCTTCATAGAGCTGCTTAGTTCAGAGTTTGAAGATGTACAAGAACAGGTAAAGACTGAGAACAGTGTTGAATTTTGTGTGTGTGTGTTAATTTGTGGAGTTGGAAGCTTTTTTGTTTGGCTTTTTGTTTGTTTGGTGTTTTGATGGGGGTTTTTTCCCTTCTCTGGAAAGGAGCAAGGCTATTCTGTAAGAAAGCCTTTAGAGAAAATGCAGTATTTGGCAATTTTGCACAATAGTTGCTTTGTGCTTAATATGTGTTAAGTTATCTAAGCAAATATTGGTTTTTTCTCTTTCTGGAAATTATGTATTTAAACATAGCTAATGGGGTAATCCATTTTGTTCTCTAACAGGTTAGTATATTTCTGTGTATGGAGGAATTCAGCGAGCCTTGTTTGAATAATTGCTTTAGATATGGAAAGTTCATGCCTGTTTCTCCTGAAGATAAAGCATGAGTGGAAGTTATAGTTTGTTCTCCAAGTTCCTTACAGCATAGATGAATATTCTTCAAGGCCCACAGGGATCAGTATAAAGCACAGACCAAACATTTGATTCAGTAGTTTCCATTTGAGGTCTATAACTTGTATTTGAACAAGGATGTACTTCAGACATATAATCTTGCTTTGAAGACTTAGGGTGATGAAACATTAATGATGTTAATAAATTTAGTTTCAGCCAATCTTAATCCTAATGTGAAAGTATGTACCTTTACTATACAAATTTGACCGGCTTTTGGTCCAGGTATTGCTTTTGTTACATTCTCCATTAGTAAGTTCTGTGTTTTTTCCTATAGCTACTTGCAGACCATAGCTTAAGCTTTACTTGAGTAAATGAAATGAAGCACTGAATTCTCATTTTGAGAATATTTCTGTGGTGGTTGGTTTGTTTTTTGGTGAGCTTTTTCTGAACATTTCTTCTAGTTTCCGTATCCTTTTGTGGTGGTGAAATAATGAGCACTGGCTATTCCAGTAGCACTCTTTTGGCACTGTTGTTTGCAGAGATAGTACCTCATTTTCACTTCCGCTTGATACTTTGGTGTGTAAATATCCAGTGTCTTTGCGGACTCCTTGCCACAGAAGCTGGCTGTGAGCTCAGCTTAAGCTGATTATCCAATATGATCCATTGTTCTTTTCAGAGTCACTGACTTCCAGGGTTCAGTTCTCCATCCTGTAAGTGTGACCTCTATTCTGTGTTCCTAGATGTCTGACCTTGCATTTGGCTGTATTGAGATGCATGATTGGAGGAGTCCCAACTCATAAACATTGGACTGCTTTGTGTAACTTGCCTTTCTTTCTTGTAGAGCTGGCTTAGAATGTACCACCTGTACTTAAGGTTGCCTAACATTTGCCACAAGACAGATTTTTTTTTTTCTTAGTTGCTTGTAGCTTTCAAGTTATTCCACTTTGTATCTTTCCATTTTCAATGCTCTGTCTCAGGCTGAGTTATTGTTGAGAAGGCTTTTAAAGAGGAATTGATTCAGGTGTTTGAAAAACTATTAAAACAAGAGGTATGTTTTGTCCATTATTGCAGCTTTGAGGAATTGAGTCTGCTGTTGTTGTAGAAATCAGAAATGTGATAGGGAACTTGCCAAAATGGCAGATAAGTGCAATGTTCTGCCCGTGTGAAAATCCATCCAGACTTAGCTATATGGTGCCTTTTAGATTTTGTATTTTGGGGGTTGAACTTGGTAGCATTGCTTTCCAAATTCAGCCATCACTTGAAGAGTGCTGTTTCCTGCAGAAGGATTTGTGCTCTGTATATGGTAAAGGCTACTCTTACTTATTTTTCTCCTAATGACTGATCTTCTGTGCAAGAGCTAACTTGCTTTTTTTATTAGGTTCTTATCATCCCTGCTGATGTTCAGAGAGCAGGTGGGAAGAGCAAACCTGTGTAGATAAAGTTGTTGTGGCCTTCGATCTTAAGATGGGTGAATTAACGGAAGAGCTTAGGGGCCACAGTTAAGTAGTTTATCTGGCTCCTTCCCCCCTCTGTGCCTCCTAATGAACTGCTGATGTGTTAAAATTCAGATTGCAGGCAGGCAGAGTGGCTTGGTTGTCATTACTGGAAAATACTCTTCTGTGCCGTTCAGGTGCTGCTAAATTCACGATCTCTGTCTTGCTGGTAATCTCTAAATACCAGTTACAAATTGCTCTGTAGTAAGCTGTGCTGAAGAAGGAAAATGTACCATGGCAAAGTGTTACCTACACTGTTTCATAGTGGGTTTCTGTGCTGCAGCTCTGGAGATGGCAGCCCTGCTCACAGCTGAGTTGGGGTTTAATGCAGGTCAACATAAGAGGAATTCTGCTTTTTTCCCTACAGCTTTAAAAAGCCTCAAGCACTTCACCATAGTATCATCTGAAACAAAAATTAAAAGCATATAAGCACTGAGAAGTTAGCTTTTGTACTTCTGTATTACAGGGTAGCAGTAGTACACAATTCCATAGTATTTTTCCAGATGACTCTTGTCTCATTCAGTATATGCATAGATTGTTGCCCTGGTAACAGATGAGTGGGTAGTAAAGGAGGCTTTTATTTGTCACACTGTGACCCTGTTTGTTGAAGTTGGAACAAATTATAGTGCATGGAGGAGAATAGGGAAGAAATTCTTACAATTAAACCGATTGTAGGTTTGTGAGAAAAATGTTTCTACTGCTTAGTGTCTGATGCTGGACGATTTCCTTCTATCAGTTTTCAGTAGGTGGATACTTGTTCTGTGGTTTTTAAATGCTCAAGGTGAAATATTTCTTTTTCATTTCGTAGTTGAGGACAACTCAGTAGTGATTTTTATAGTTAGGCCTGTGTTTTGAGCGGGTCTGATCCTGGGCTTCTCTAGTTGGATTTCTGAAACTGGGTGATATTTGGCTACGATTTTCTCCTAAAATGATCACCCTAATTATGTCTCACTGTAGTACTGTGAAGATGATTATTTGCAAGCAACTGCATTTGTAACAAATTACAAAAATACAGCAAAATACAGAAAATATAATGACATTTTCAGGGCACAGGGGCCAGTATCTAACCCTATAATCATATAGTAAAATATGAAGAGAAAAAGAAGTATTGAAGGCTGTGTTTAGGAAGTCATTCTTTGTTCTAATTTGGATAGCAATTCTATAGAAGGAAATGTTAGGTGATAACATAATTTTGAATATGTATCCTAGCATAAACAAAAAATATGTATAATATTTTACTTACTGGCTAGTCATTATCCACTGTTTTCGTTTTACAGTAAGTCAGTCATAAAAATGTACATGTTTACTTTGTCTTTTATTTCTAACTTCCCTTAGCAGTGGCTCAGGAACAGATACCAGTTTACCTTACCTTCTGATCACAATTTTCCCATGTATTTTTCATATTTATAAGCCAGTTTTAATCTAACATGAGGCACTTTTTCCCTTTGCATATGCTAGTTTCTGAGTCTAGTGAAGATTCTAAATCAGCTGTTTTATAGAAGTCTGTGAGGGAATCTTTATAGCTATGTTTAATAAGCAACATGCATGTTAATGAAATTATACCTTACGTACTTTTGCAAGATCTGTTTCCCATTAAGCTATGCAGGCCTCATTTAATTAGCCTACCATCCTTTAACTCTTTAATTACTTGCACTGTGTGTCAGTCTTTCTTTGTGGTCAGTGGTCAAACCATTTGGCATACATTTTTCCCATCCGAGAAATTGAATTTATCACAGAATCTACATCAGTATTATTTATGAAAAACACCTTGGCTACATCTCCCTGCTTCTCCCCATTTCTGTTTTTGGTGTACTGATTTTTAGGTTTAGTCAGTGGCATATGTCCTAGCCCTCTTCCACTTACCACAGGTTTTTTCTTCAAAAAGACATCTAGAAATTTTGATCTGCCTGCCTGAAATTATTTATATTGAAAGACTGCATGAAAACCCTTTAGACATGCTTAAAGGTTGATGTGGCTTCAGCAGTGTCTTAGCTGCAATTCTTTCCTGACTTCCCCTTCTGTGGTACTTAAAACCCAGATGTCAGCTCGAGTTTCCTTGATGAACATTGAATTTCCTTCAAAAACCATGCAAGGCATTGTGCTGCCTGTTGAAGAGGATTGATACTGTCTCACAGTGACCGATATGTGTCATCGTGCTGCGCTGGACAGCCGGTGGCATGAGCATCCCCAGCTGCCCTGTTCTCCTTTGGGAAAGTTTGCATTTTCAGCTGACGCAACCAGTATGCTTCTGCCTCGGTATTTTTCCGTTTCTAGTTGTATTGCTATTCCTTTTGGTAACCATCTGTCTTGGGGTGACATACATACATACGTATGTATGTATGTATTAATGTGTGTGTGTAAAGCTAGAATATGTTAATTTGGACATTCAGCCGATGATATGGGATGAGGGGAGGAATGTCTAGGGGTGACTTTATGATGTGTATCCCCTATCGCCTGCTCTATGCCCAGACACGAACCCTGTGTCCTTTTCTGTAGCTTTAAGGCAGACCTTTAAGAGAGAGTGGGGTGAAGCCAGTGGAATTCCTTTGGCACTGTCTTCCAAAACGCAGATCAGCTTGCTGGCTTCTCCTGCCTGGCTGCTCAGCTTGGCTTTCTGCAGCAGGGAAGAGAGTGGCATTCTCCCACTTTGTAGTTAGCTTTTTGTTCGTTAGCTAAAGCAAGGAGTTTTCCTGATACTTCAGTTTCTTCTCTTCTGGACTTGCTACCACCAGAACATCATCTGGGAGACCTTTACACCTTGGCCCGGAGGGGCCCAAGCCAACCCAGCTCTGAAAGAGAGAAAGTCACACCCACAGAAGGGACTCTGAGATCTACCCAGGTTCTCTCCACACTGAGAGGTTTTATTATTTAGCATTATTCTTTTCCTGTGTCTGTGTGCACTGTGTTTGCTAAATAAATTCTTTTCCTTTCACTTTCCTCCGAGGAAACATTCTTTCTGAATCTGGTGGGGGAGAGGTGGCTGTAACCTGCCTTCTATCAGAGGACGTTCCTTTCGGACGTTCCTCCGAATTTGTCTCAAACCAGGACACCATCACTTGCTTGGCAGAGCTGACCTGTGAGTCGTGTTCAGGCTCTGTTAGGCTTTTACATCAGCAGTCCTATTAACAAACTCTTGATAATCACAATCAGGACAAACAGTCAAGGTATGAGTTTGAGCTACTTTCTCTGTTTGGCAGGTGAGATGTGAGAAGAAGGACCACTCCAGCCACTGAAAGAAAGATGTTTCCTGTGGTAGGACAAAGTAGCAGTCATCTCTTAGGAATGTGTCCTTCTGGTATCCTTCCTTGTGTTCACTTACCAATCACACTTGTATGCAAGCTAATCTTTATCATCTTCATCCCAGCATTAGATCCTTTTCCCAAGTCAGCATCCAAATGTTGAGAAAGTGCTGATTCTTTATTATATTTCTTCTCCACTGAGAGGCAAAGTCTGCACACTGTTGGTGATTGGCTTAAGCACTTAGTTAAATATCCGAAGAAATAATGGCTGAGAATCCTCAGAATCCAGGGGAAAGTGGAGAGTTGTCAAAAAGCACAGGGATTATTCACAGAAGGCACCATATGGTTCAACAGTGCTCTACAAGACTTGTACTTTACTTTTACTGACTACTGAAGTTGTCCAGCACTGCAGGAAAAAACATTGGAGGTCAGTGATGAGTAAAATAAACCAAAGATTTGCACCAAGCCCTACTCCACTGTTAGCAATAAATGGAAATTTATACGCGTGTATAAAAATAGGTGCTGTCAATTAACAAGGCAACATTTGCACTTTGAGTTTGCACACAGCTTTCTCCCTAAGATGTGGGTTAAAAAACCAGGCTACAAATCTTAAAATTGCTGTCATCTTTAAGCTGGGATTTAGATAGTAGAAAGTACTGAAATGGATTTTTTTTGGTCAAATATTTTTTTAATTTAATAAGCTCTGAAATTTAATGGAATTAAATATCCTTTTACTTCTGCAACTATGCAGGAAAGAAGATGAAAACATTTGAGTTGTGTAGAATGAAGCCAAAGCCATAATGTTGTGGCAAGTATTTGTATCTTGAGGAGTGCTCAAAAGAAGAAATGGAAACCATTGAACATTATTCAGACATACAAACTCTGAAGAAACTTGTCATTGTTCATGTGTTGTCTGTGAAAACCATGACAGAGCTTTGCATTTATGGCAGTGTCTGATGAGTTTAAACGAGCTTAACTTGCATTCCTTACTTATCTGAAGAGCTGAAGTAATTCCCTAATGAAAGACATCTTCATTATTGAATGAAATGCATATTTTTCTAAAGATATTTCAATTTATTGGCATCTTGTGTTCTATCAGTCATTAGCATTACAAGGATTTCTTGCAACATCTTCTGTTACCAGGTCCTGTGATACCAGACTACTCAGCCAGACTTTCCTTGCCATAAAAAAAATGAAGAGTGGGAAAGCAGTAGAGGTGCTATTTGACTTCTCTGGTCAGACTTTTTGATGTGAGATTTGCTGTTGCAAAACCAGTCAGTCATTCAGGGTCAGAATGGATTCTTGGATTAAGTGATTATCAGTCTTGTCAACCCTAAAAATAGATACTGTTATAATGGCAGAAACAAAGACCACAGACAGATGGAATAGGGCTTCCTTGTTTTTCACCTGTGTAAGGGTGTCCAGGCAAAGAGACTGTGTCTTCATACAAAATTACTCACATCTTCAGTGAAAGGGAATTATTATAAATTCTAACTTTTTCCCCTCACTAAATGTTTTCAGAAGATTCACAAGTTTATTTGGAACTGTCTGAAATCTTTGGTTCATTCTTCAGGCTTATTCTTGCTGCAGAAATGCAAACATTGGGGTGAGCAACAGGTGTGGCTCCTTGAAGTTCTAACACGACTGACATTTTGCAGGAGGTGGCATATGTTCTGTCTCTTAAGCTAAATTTTTCTGGTAGCCATCTTCTGTGCCTTAAGTCCAAGAGGCTGCCAGACCCAAGGTTATACTTCTTAGATAAACTGTTGTCACAACAGTTGTAAAAAGGATAAGAATTAGAATGAAAAATAATGATGAAGATCAGTTTTGGGGGAACACTGCATAGTAGTAATGGCTGTGCTGTTTCATGGCAAAGGTCAGTATAGTCTCGTGCCCTGCCTCTGACTGTGGCTGACAGCAGAAGCCTGGAAAACAGTAGAAAACAAAACAAACTAATCCTTCCCCAGAACAGTCGCCTACTCTCTTCACAACTCGCAGTTTAATGGCTCCAATCCTATGCTGTTGTCAGTAGTACTGGTACAGAGGAGGACTCTCTTTATTTTGTATCTAGCAAGCTGACATCTGTTATCTACATTCTGTATATACTTCTGGTTTTAGCTGTATTCGTTTTGCAGGGTTTGCTAGTGAATTTGGGCCTCTAGAGTGGTTGAAGTCTGTTTTTCAAGTAGCATTTTTTTGCCACTGTTTAAAAACGTTTTACAGGAGAAACCTAATGCAATAAATTAATTGACACCATATTGAAAATGAATAAATACGTTTATTTCAGGTTATCCAAAAATTTCCTTTAGGTAAAAAATTTGGCAATTCTGTCAGTTTTTTTAGAGGAGCAGTTTATTTCAAATAGGTATAGGGAGAGGAAAAAACATGTTCATTTTGTGTGAGGAACTTGCTTTGTTCAATTGGAGAAATAGTTATGCACTCTAACATGTTCTACTGCAGCTATATACATAGCCTTCAATTGAAGAGAAATTTGGGGAGGACATTCAGCTGCTATCCATGACAAATAGGATTGCTTTTGTCCTCTGTATGCATAATTGGAAGTATTTCCAGTGGTTGTGCAGATACATGTATCTGTAAAGCCCAAAGGCAAATAAACCAACCGAATAAGCAGATACTTGTATCTATTTGATATGACACTTAGTCTTCTGCTAACTTGAAATAAATAGCAAATGTGAACTTCATAAGCTTCCTTGTGTGACAAAATATTGTAATTTGCAAGGAATTAGTAAAATCGTTTTCATACTTGACATAGACTACTTGTAAATTTTTAAGTTATAGCTCTCATACTAGTGGACAGTGATACAAAAAACAGCACTTGGCCCAAATGTATAAATCAAAACTAATTAAATCTTCTATTCTCATCATATTACAGAAGATGGATTTCATGCTGCTTTAATTCTGGTATTTTTGATCTTCTCAAAGTGAAGTGTTAGGGGTAGTACTGATGTCCAAACCCTTACATTTTGCCATGCACGTGACTTAATCAGCAACAGTGGTTCTGTCTCATATAGTTTTATTTTAAAGAATGTATGTCAATGCCCATCTGAACTCTTTAATTCTGAATATTGGTTTATCTTGCACATAGATTCTCATTTTTATCTATGACTGTGTAAACAATGCATGCTTTTATGGCTTTGTAGTAAATACTAATATGGGCTGTTCCATACAAACATTTTTGGGTAGATACAGACTTGCTTGACCTGTGCTACGAACATCTGGGATTAAATTAGCTGTGAACAAGGAGTGTAGAATTACAGTGTTCATAAGCCTGAGGAGCTGAGCTCATCTCTTATATTGTGGACAGAGCAAGGGTATGTCTGCCTGCACAATCGTTGGAGACATACATGTTTGCTGTTATGGTGTTCTTCTTAGATCTCCATAAATATTCCTGAATCATATAGTGAGCTTGAGTGTATACATGTAATATGCAACCAGAATGCATTCCCCTTCTGTACATTGTCCAGGACCTAACAGTGAGAACAGATTGTCTCCCAACTCTAATACATATGTTAAACCGGTGGAATTTTGAGAATAAAAGCAATTATTATTCTGTTTTTCATTACAGGCAGTATGGGCTCTTGGCAACATTGCTGGAGACAGCACTATGTGCAGAGACTATGTTTTGGACTGTAATATCTTGCCCCCTTTATTGCAGTAAGTATGTTTTAATGTGTTTTCCAGAATTTTGCTTGAGTGTCTGATAAGACTGAAATTTGGGTTTTGCCTTGAAGAATAATAATATCGGGTTTTTTTATTGTGGACTAATCAGAGTTTTTAATGGGGAGTCCTGAACTACTTTTGTAATGAAGCTAAAATGGAAACATGCTTTAGAAGCAGCTAAGCTAGAACTATTTTATTCTACAGTGTTGGTGAATGTCTGGGCTTATTTTAGAGTCAGAGAATAATTTAAGTTGAAAGGCACCTTTGGAGGTCATCTAGTCAAAGCCTTTCTTCATAGCAGGTGAGATCAGATTAGATTGCTCAACTACTTAACCAGTCAAATTTGGAACATCAAAAGTAGATTTCATAACTACCTGGTGTAACCTGTTGCAGTATTTGACCATGGCATAGTGAAACACAGTGTTCTGATACCTAATCAGAATTTTCTGTGTTTTACCTCGTGACAGTGCCTCTTGTCTTGTCACTGAGCACCTTTGAGAAGGATCTGGCTTCCTGTTTTCTGTATCCACCTGTTAAAGTGTTGTTGGCAGCAGTTGTATCTCCTCTTGCACCATCTCCTTCTAAGGCTGAGCAAATCCAGGTCACTAACATCCCACTGCGTGTCATTTCTCTAGCCTGCTAATTATCTTGATGGTCCTCTGCTTAAGAAGCATATTATTGCTGAAACAGTGACACCATCTTGTGTTGTCATGTCCAAATTACGATTACTCAGTCTGTGTCCTTTGCAGACTCTGCAGCAGGGGAGTTCTCCAGTGCTGTCATAGACAGTGGTACAGTGGGGGATGGCTGTGAGAAAAAAAACCTGAATTGTTACTCTTGTGGGAAAATTAGGTCTTTCCTTTCTGCGTTTTCCTAGGCCAAAGTAGGACTCATAGTCTGAGGCGGTCATAAAAATGCAATTTAGCTAAGAAAATACTCTCCAAAACTACCTGCATGTCCTCCTCCTTAGAGTAATTTTGTCACAATTCCTGCAGCTTTTGACTGTTAATCTGCCACGTCAGTATCTAAGTATTTAAGAGAAATTTAGTGTAATGTTTACTGTTCTTGTTGGGATACTAGATTCCTGTATCTAGCATGTGTGTTAGTAGCCATCAAGAATGATTTTCCTCAGGTGTATTTTTATAGAAAAAAAAAATCTATCACATTTTGCCCTGGTATATGTTAAAAAGAGTTTGTTTTAATGATTCATACAGTTGATGGGGTTGCTTGGCTTTGATTTTTTAAAAGCAAGGGTTGGAATTTTTTGTTGGTTTGTTTTAGATTGCTTTCAAAACAGAATCGTCTCACTATGACCCGAAATGCTGTATGGGCTCTGTCCAATCTCTGCAGAGGGAAAAATCCACCTCCTGATTTTGCCAAGGTAAGAGATGCTTGAATGAAAATGTGTTGTGAAGTGGTGATAGCGAAATTATTAGTTTCAGGTGGTGAAGCTTAAACTAAACAGAAGTAATGTTTCAGAGAAATTCTGAAATATTTGATGGGCTTCTTACAGATGAAGTTTTTTGAAGTTTTTTTTTAGTCCTTTGGGCAGACATTCACAACCGCTGTTTTAACACAGCTGCCTTGTAACTTTTTGTTCCTGTTCGTGTACTGGAGATGACTGTCCCATAGCAGAACAAAACTCTACATCTTGGCTGCTGTAGAGCAGCAGGTGGCACATCTGAGTGGACAAGTCTGAGTTTCACTGGCAGACGTCATTCTGTAGAGGCTGAAGAGTTGCTGTGGTACTTTTCTGCAGTAATGCTCCTCTGTGCTTGTATAGCTACAGCCCTGCATAGAAGTGCTAGCTAGGTCTGAAGTTTTCTGAGTGTTGAATCTTAAGATTCCAGTGCCAAGTCCTATAATGATATACAAAATAAGCTGACATAATAATAGATCTTCTGGCCCTTTTAATTGTATGTATCTCCTCTTAATGTCTTACAGGTCTCACCTTGTCTTAGTGTGCTTTCCTGGCTGCTCTTTGTCAATGATACAGATGTATTAGCTGATGCCTGCTGGGCTTTGTCTTACTTGTCTGATGGCCCCAATGATAAAATCCAGGCTGTGATTGATGCAGGAGTCTGCAGAAGACTTGTGGAACTGCTGATGTAAGAAATCTGTTGCAAGCAAGCGTCACTCTTTTCCTTGAAATCAAGATTATACCAATAAGGAGTTTAATTAAATATGCCTTGAAATGATGTAATTTCCAGAGAGCAAGATTTGAGTTTTAATTTTACCCGTCTGTTCAGTGTTCTCTATTTGTCATGAGTAACAAAAGCAATGGAACATTTCTTGTACTAGTTTTGCTGTTTCTTAAGAGGTTTTTTCCTGCACCTAAGAGCTACATTTTTGTAAAATCCATAGTATACATTGGAATTTTCCTTGTGTCATTGAAGTCCATATTATAGTTACCTAACAAGGAAATTACCTAAGGATATCAAAGATAAAAATGTAAGAAATAGTTCAATTTACTAGAATTGACAGTACCAGGGACTTGAAATATAAGTAATTTCCTCAACCCTTGCTGTAGAAGAGTATATGCACACTTTGGTCAGTAAAGTGTAGCTGTGAGAGTTGGGGTCGCTGAGGCTGGCCTTGTTCAGAGCCATGGCTTCAGATCCAAGGTCAGGACATGGACCATTCAATGGCCTAAGAACAAGGAATAATGGTTTCCAGTGATGTAAATAAAAAGACTGTTAAGGTTTCTAACATTAGAGCAAATGTGATGCTGGATTAATTAATGGAACATACTGCCTCTAAGTAGCTTTTTTGTAAAGAAGTGTTTTCATTTGAGAAACAAGTTCCTTACTTCACCTTTCCTATTCCAGTCCTGATTTAACGATGATGCTGGAGGGATGCATATGATGACAGAAGATGATCAAACAGCTCTATGGGTTAAACACACAACTTCTACCCCTGTTCTTCTGTCTCATTCTTGGCCTTTGTGTGTGCTACATTAAGTGTATTTTATTATTAAAGCTAATTACTTTTTCCTCCCAAAGATGCTTGGAAGTACTCTGAAGTACTTTTATCCTTTTAATATTTTATTTTTATGTTGCTGAGTGACATCTAAAGGTCTAAATATTTAGAAACCCTGGAAAGGCTTACCATTTGTTGAAAATCAGTGTCTATTTAGATAGTGAAAGTCAGATTTATCAGGGAAGTTTTCCCCTGGCTGATAGATGGTCCTTCCTTGAGAATGTGAAGATGGAGATGCTTTGGGAAGGTTAATACTTATATTTTTCTTTGTCAATTTTAGGCACAATGACTACAAAGTCGTATCTCCTGCCTTACGAGCTGTGGGAAACATCGTTACAGGAGATGATATCCAGACCCAGGTATGGATTACCTTTCTCTTGTGTTGTATCACAGTTCATCTTTCTGTTAATTGTGGTAACCTGTTCACAAGCACCTCCTCTTGTTCCTTTTGAAGTTTGAAAGTGAAGGTTAATGATACTAATTACTTCAAAATGTGGTGGTTTTCAGTTTTCCTGTTCAGTCCTGAACTGGTGATGATTCTTAGGTAGCTGTGTCTAGGACTTTTGGGCAGCCGTGCAATACCCCTCAAGGGTGGGATGTTTTTGGTTTATTTAAAGCAAATCTGTCTCTTAGGCTGAAATTCATGCTGAGAGATGCACCCTGGTAGTGCTATCAAAGGCCTGTCACATTCAGTGCTATTGCCAATCTGTGGTGAATATATCATATCTATGATGAAAATATATCATATTTATGAGGAAGAACAAGTGTCTGGTCAGATTTTGGATGGTGTGTAGCTGTGTCTGGGGATTTGTTTGGAGAAGCATCAGTAGGAGGCAGTGACTCCCACCACTGTATTAGATTTAAATTGGAAGGCAGGAAATGTGTTTCTTCAGAGGCACTAGGTTGTCACTGGGATGCTTCTGTAGTTCTGTGACTCTGAGACCGGAATTAAAGATGTGTTACCAGCACCAGGGCACTGTTTCAATGTCTTATTGCTAGGAGGAAGATAACATGATTTTTTGATTGTTACAATGTATTTTGTGTAGCTGAATTGCAGAGTCATTGTTCTATTTTTTTGCAGTGGCATTTGTTTCGCAGATCAGTCATAAAGAATGATTGAGGTGTGATTTCATAATTTTGTTAAAGATAAAACCACAAGGGATCACTAATTCACATGCAATGCAGGTTATTAAATATTGCATAAACCTTAGATTTTAATTAAAAATTAGTTTAAACGTTTTTGTTGTACATGATTTTTTCAGAGGAGCATACCATGAGCTTTCCTAAAATTCTAGAGAACTGTATAAGTAGGATAGTTTGATAGTCCTGCCTGCAGATTGTGCTGTATGCTAAAAAGTGTTACAGGATGAATATAAAAATCAGTAATCAGAAGGAAGAGGCCAGCTTTGAGAGCTGATCCATTTCTGAATATGAATGCAACATACAAGACAGTACTTCAAGAACTTCTCTGTAAAACCTTGGGGCACAAACTTGCTTTTACTTTTTGTCTCATTTTCAGGTATTAACAATGCGAGTGCTTGGAGATGGCCAAAACCATAGATAGTATGCATGAAGAAAAAAACCAGCTTGTCCCAGCAGACACCTGATAAAATCCTGAACCATAATCTTTTCTTCTTTAATCTTAGTGGGGAGTACAAAGATTTTAAGAATATGGAGCTGGGGGGATACAAGCAAGGGAATTAAGTCCTCAAATTCCATGATCAGAAGTCATGACCATGATTCAGCTTGACTGGAGTATTTCTCATAAAATTCTATGGCACATTATTCTTTCTAAGGTGTCTGCTTTTGCCACACAAGGCAAAACTACTGTGCTTCTTGGTATACTCTCCCAATTTTTGGCTTAACTGTTAGAAGTTGGAATGGAATTAAAAAAAAAAAAAGTCATTAATTTTTCATTTTTTGAATCTTGTTAGGCCCTTTTAGGTGGTCAAAAAGTCCTTCACTATCACACATGACATAATCAACTGTGCTGTCTTGCAACATCTAAGTTCTGGGGCATTTTCTGTTGTACTTTGGTTATTTAGGAGATGGAAATTTTGCTGCACCTTTTCTGCACTGTAAAATTGCAGGGTTTTTACAATTTTTGTAATTTTTTAAATAAGAATTGCCCATTCATAATGTCACTGGATACAACACTGGTCACAGTATGCACCACCGTGCCAGCAGATGGGGAACACAGAAGTAGTTGGGGCTTACAAGTGTACAAAAATACAGGAAGATACCATCATCTTGTTTTTGTTTGGTCATAATGTGCTTAGTATCTTCTTGTTTTCAGGTCACACTGAAATCATTATGAAGGTGTGCTTTCTTACCTGAATGACTTGGTAGTTTTGCTCTTTAGCTTTCCTGCAGACATTTATTTCTTGGTTCTTGCAGGTTTTTTTGTTTTGTGTGTATTTAGTGGTTCTTAAAAAAAAAACAAACTCTGGGAGCATCTAATGGGGGTATGCTTTTTAGATTTTCAAGACACTGTATTCCTTGTTCCTATGATTCTTTATCCTAAAGTTCTTCTAAGGTGTGTTTTGTTTTGTTTTTTTCTGTTGTATTCAGGTAATTCTGAATTGTTCAGCCCTGCAGAGCTTACTGCACTTGCTAAGCAGCCCAAAAGAATCTATCAAAAAGGAAGCATGCTGGACAATATCTAATATAACAGCTGGAAACAAAGCCCAGATCCAGGTAACCTTTTCAGCTATGATCAGTAATCTTTGTCTTTCAGACTAGAAGGAACACAGGTGGTTTTTTGTGTATAAAATGCGTATTTGTGTGTATGCACTGTCACAGATATATAATTACATACAAGAAATATATTATTGTGTATAATTAGAATATTTCAATGTCCCAGTCATCTCCAAATTAAAATAATTTCATTTTCTAGTCATCTGCACATTATAAGGGGGAAGACTGTCATGGTAGAAAATGACAAAATGTGGCTAAGAAAATTTCGTCTTAAATAATTTGCTTTGTGCTTTTGACAATAACTAAAATACAGAAATTCTGAAGTATGAAAAGAATACTCTACAAACTTTGAGAATCAAATAACTTCACATATTTCTTGGTTTCACCATCAGATACAGACACCTATATTTGAAAGTACTTTATTTCTGTTTCTATTTTCTTAAAATTCCTTGTATAACTTCCATAAATGGGCCTTATAATGCCCCATTCTAGGCATGTGTGCTTAGCCAAGTCTGTATCTGCTATTTATTAAACTGAACAATAATGGAGGCTATCTAACATGTTGGCGTGGGATTTGTCCTTTCTGATTACACTAAATGTTGTAGTCCCTTCATATTAAGTGATAGCACACAGAAGCAAATGAGTCCCTCCCACTCCCTTATATCAGTCATTATAATTAGGCTCCAAAAGATCAAATCATTGTTCTGAGTCTGGACTGAGTGTCAGTTGTCAGGAAGAATTCCCAGGACTTGTCTCCAGGTAGTATAAATGAGAGATGGAACATCTTTTCCCCAGAGAAAAGTCTTTGGCTAGATAAAGAAGAAACAGCTTAATATATTTTGTTTTCCCTGAATATGGAGTTCTGTTTAAAAACAGCTGTACTAGGGAATTTTTTGCTTGTCTTTCAGGGATGTGGTTTGACTTGGTGGGATGTCAGGTGTCCCCCAAAGCTGCTCTATCACTCTTCTTCTCAACTTGGCAGGGGAAAGTAAATACAAGGGAAATTTCATGAGTTGTGGTTAAGGACGGGGAGAGATCACTCACCGGTTACTGTCACAGGCAAAACCAGACTCGACTTGAGAAATAAATAGTATTACCAATCAAAATCAGAGCAGGATAATGATAAGTAAAAGTAATCTTAAAAGCACCTTTTCCCCACCCCTCCCTCCTTTCTGGACTTAACTTTATCCCTGATTCTCTTCCTCCTCCCCTTGGTAGTGCAGAATAAAGTCAGTTCATCACAGGTTGTTTCCGCTGCTCTTCCTCCTTAGGGAGGAAAGTCCTTCACCTGCTCCAGCATGGGGTCCTGCACATGAGAGACAGTACTCCAGGAACTTCTCCAACATGAGTCCTTCCCACAGGCTGCATTTCTTCATGAACTGCATGGGGTGCAGTCTTCAGGAACAGGCTGTTCCACCATGGGTCCCCTCTGGGGTCACCAGTCCCACTAGCAAAACTGGTGCAGTGTGGGCTCCTCTCTCCACAGGGCCACAAGTCCTACCAGGACTCTGGTCCATTGTGGCTTCCCATGGGGTCACAGACTCCATCAGATATCCACCTGCTCTGGGGTCCTCTGTGGGCTGCAAGTGGATCTCTGCTCCCCCATGGACGTCCATGGGCTGCAGGGGGGGCATCCTGCCTCACCATGGTCTGCCTCATGGGGCTGCAGAGGAATCTCAGCTCTGGTGGCTGGAGCACCTCCTGCCCTTCCTTCTGCACTGACCTTGGTGTCTGCAGGGCTGGTTCTCTCACATATTCTTACTCCTCTCTTCTCTGGCTGCAGTTACTTTTACCCAATAATTTTGTCCCCTTCTTAAATAAGTTATCACAGAGCTGCTGTCACTGTTGCTGATGGGCTCAGCCTTGGCCAGTTGCAGGTCCATCTTGGAGCCAGCTGGCATTGGCTCTGTCAGACATGGGGGAAACTTCTGGCAGCTTCTCACAGAAGCCAGTCCTGTAGCTCCCCCCACTGCTGCCAAAACCTTGCCATGCAAACCCAATACAAAGAACATTGCCTCATTCCTTCTCTTTTGCAGAAGTGTTGGGAAAAGAGATTGTAGTGAATCATAGAACCATGAAAGTTTGGTTTGGAAGGGACCTTAAAGATCATCTCATTCCAGCCCCCTTGCCATGGGCAGGGATGCCGTTCACTAGATCGGGTTGCCCATGGCCCTGTTCAACCTGGCCCTGAAACGAGGCTTGATCTGATAAATACAAGTGTTTCCATCAAGGCAGTCAAATAACAGTCTTACGTAAATCAAATTTAGTTCTGAGGTTACATTTTTCAATTCTTTTGTCCCTCACTGGATACAGAAAGTATTTTCAGAGATTGCAGAGGATGCATGAAAGTCTGGGTGGAGACATTTATTCTTTGAGAAATGGCAATAAATGTCAGAAATATTAGACTCTTGAAATACTTGTCTTACTCATTAGTAACCTGGAAGAAACAGTGTTTACACAGAAAGTGAATCAAGCCTCTTAATATATTGGCAGAGTAGCCGGAGCGTACTTGTTAGCTCTGTTTTCCTTGGAAGGCAGCCTGATTGCTGCTCTTATAATGATGAGTCTGGATTAGTCATTCTATATGATCATAATTAGCATGAAGTGGTTAACCCTCTCCACCTATGGGGTGGAATTACTTCTCTTTTTGCAGAAAACTTGCACAAGATTATGAAAAGGCTGCATATTTTTCCTGAGGAATAAGTGTATTGTACCCTTTGCAGGTGACACTTGGAATCTTTTGGGTTTACATTCTTCCTTAAAAAGAACATTCAGCTGCCGAAGGGGCAGCATAAAGCCTTAATAACATCAATGAGGGCTTCATCTCAGAAAGCATAGGGAGTAAAGTTAATACTTTTGTGAAAGATATTTCAGTCTTTGCTAAGCTACCTGAAATTCCTGAAAATGAGAGCGAACGCTCATTTAACATTCAGAGATCCTTATGTTAGAAAATGAGTATGCAAAGCCCAAAAACTTGTGAAGCCCTGTAGGTCCTTCTTGTTTGATGTAAAGATGTGACTTAAGATGGAAGTGGGACTGTGAGGAAAGGAACCCCCTGCAGTGGTATTTGCTCTGGCTTTCTCAGTCGGGATTTTGTATTTACCACTGGAGCTCATGTTTTTTGTCAAATATGGAGAACGATACGGTTACTCACTCTAACCTTGGTAGAGCTCCAAGAATTTTGATTCTGCTTTTATTGTGGTTTGTGTGTTAATCCGTGGATTAGCTGAATTTCTAATGAAAAGTGCTGTGTAAAATCAGCAGCTGTACCACTGTTTTTTTCCCCACATCAGCAATTGTAATTGCTGTGCAAGTAGCAGTGCAGAGTAGGTAGTTACTGCTGCTTGTACCAAGGTAAAAATGTTTTTGCCTTTGTTTTTCTTGCAGTAGAGAGTCTTTTGGCTCTTTATCCTTTCAACTACCACCTTTGAAACCCAGTATTTGCTCTCTAGAAGGGCATTTCTGCTTTTTCTGGAAAGTCTAAGAGTATTTTCTGAGGAACAGTCCAGCCAAATACATTGTCTTAAGTTTGTGTTTTTTCTCAAGTCTGTTGGAGGGTTGCTTCAGGATGTGTAATTGTATGGAGATGTTCCAAATGTAAGAAGAGCTTTAGAAAGCCAGATATCTATACAAGTCATTCAATAAAGATGTATCAGAAGTGACAATGGAAAGTAGTTTGTTGTTGGAACATTTTTTCAAAACTTTGGCTCTCTATTTTCATATTCTTGATCTACTTAAGATACAGTTATGAAGAGTTATAGAGGTAACTTGAATTCTAGTGCACCAGAAACTACTGCAGTAGTGTATTCACTTCTGTAACTTCTTCATAAGTATTCACTGTACCACACTGTCATGTTTTCAAATGAAATGTCCTTGTTTGCACAGTACTCTGACACCTGGTATCCATTACTCAGGCATAAGTGAGGCTTTAGCTGGAGAGTCTTAACTGTATCCCTGGTAATCCTTGGTCTTCTAAACTGTTACCACATCTTTATTTGAAAAGGAGTAAGGATAAAATGATCTCCTCTTTTAAAACAGAATTTGCCTAATCTACCTGAACAAAATTGTTAGTCTATGCATGTGTGTGTTTAGCAATTTTTAAATGTTTTGGGGTGTTCTATCACGGGTCAGCTGCTGTGCTATTGAGAACAGATCAGAATTGCAAGGTGACTTGAAAACGTGAGGTCAGAAGGTAGGGAGAGGGAAATTAATGCTATGAGCCATTAGTATTGCATCTTCATTTCTAGCAGTGGCTCTTTACAAGTGCATAAAAAGCTCTTTAACTATGCATACAAAAATACTTGTGATTATGTGGATAGAAGCTCTCTTTCTCAGGAGTCTTGTATCAAGAAGAAAACAGTGTGAAACAAATCACCAGAATACATGTGGATTTAAAAGAGTCCAGCTTAAAAGCAGCTGCCTTAGGATATGTCACAGACAAGGTTGGAAGTGTGTTGGTGCATTATGCAAGTCCAGGGAAAAAGAATGTAAGAAGCATCTTCTCAAAAGTGAAAGCTGTATTTCATTTAAGAGTCCCTTGGGCCCCATTCAGAGTAATTGATCTGCCTTCAAACTCCAAGCACACACAGGCTTTGTAGTGAAACACTGACTGCCCTAAGTACATACCCAATTTAATCTATACTGACAGTTACAAAAATTAAATTAAAAAACAGTATATCTGACTGTGAGTGGAATATAACTATCCTGGTAATGATGACATACTGCAAGTCGTGTCCGTCATCAGGCCTTGATTTTTGGAACTGCAGAAGATGGCCCATTAGAGGAAAGTTGTGAAGTAAAGCACAGTGGAGAATGCTTACAACATGCTTGATTGGAGAGCTCAAAGCCAGTGTTTCTTGGAAGTAAAATTGGCAATTGCAGGTGTGATTGCAGTGATTACCTTTTGTTGAAACTCAATCACAGATGTGTAACAAGTTCCAGAAAGACCCTTGATTCTTTAGTTTCTAGTCTCAACTTAGAGAATGTTGAGTGAGATACAAGGTGTGATGAAATCTCCTTTCAGCTCCAGAGCTGATAAGTCTGCATTTCTCAGAAAACGCCTTTGAGGTATTACTTCAGACAACTTCTATTTAATGGCAAAATCACTGTAAACATTTGAGCTGAAAAGCACTTGAAAAAAGAATTTCTGAAGTTGAAAAATGCCGTTTGATAAAATGTTTCTTGAAGGTGGTCATATGCTAAAATGGAGAATAAAAGTGTAGTCTGTTTTTAATAGCAGTGATGATAAAGGACAATTCCCATCGGGATGAATACTTGATTTAACTAAGTTCATGGGTGAACCTATTTCATGAGTGAGTTGAGGATTTTTTTTTTGTCTTTACATTATTTCCTGTTGTGAAGAATTAAAACATTACTTCTTGAGAACTGGTCTTCCTTACAGAAGGAATTCCAAGATACTAGATGCAGCTCTAAATTAAATTATTTATTTTCCTTTCCTCCCAGTCCCTCTAAATTGCTGAAGAGCTGCTACTAGAGGTCATAAACTGGAGCAGGTCTGTTCCCCTATCTGTGATATTTACCAGATTTTGAACATGCACAGTCTTTAGCTAGAAATCAAACAAGAATGATTTCAGCACATGATAATTTTTTTCACATCTGTCTGGCATAGTAACCCACATTTTTGTGAGTTACCAGCTGATCTAACTAGTGGATTGTTGCTCCAGAACAGTTGGGATGTTGAAATACTATGGAAACTTTGAGTAGTGCTCAAGCCATAATCTAGCAGTCCCTTCTGCACACCAAGGAGACATTAAAATATTTTGGTGGATCTGACAGGTATTTTACCTAACCAATATTAACAGACAGAACTATATTTAGTGCTTAAGATTGCATTGGGTTGCACTCCCTCCATCCACCCACTATAAAGTATGGAAATATAAAGTCAGAGGGAAGGACTTCTATATCCATCTCCATACTGCCTATGATGCTGTTTGGTGGCACACTCCAAAGGCTTTCACTGCCATTTCTAAAAGATAAGGCAGCAGCCTATCACTATTAGATTTGCACTCCAACACAATCAAGTAAACTCTTTCTAGTGTTAAGGCAGTGTAAATTAACATGCATGAAATGTGTGAAAGTGCGTGCTGGACTTTCTTTGGTGGCTCTTACTAAAGCACAGGAGGTTTGGGTTTATTTCCCCACCAAAGGTGGAAGTGAAAGCCTTTCAGAGTGTGTTATCAACAGTGCCTAGGCAACAGAAAAATGTGGTGGAATACAGCAGTCTTTCCCCTCTTTATTTCTGTGCTTTCAAGGTTTGGGGTGGATGTGTATATCCTGATGCAGTCGTGATTGTCACTAAGTATAGTTTTTGTTTGTTAATTTCCTAGTTTGTATACAGCTTTGCTGTACATCAGTGGATAGCTTCCCCAGTCAGGGAGAAGGGGAACTACATCTTCCTGGGAGTCAGAAGGAGAACTGCACAACTGAAGCTTAATCCTGACTGTCGACCCTTCTGAAGGGTATGAAAGGCTATCACATACCTCAGAAAATGTTCTGTGTGTCTTAACTTCGCAACCCGTTGAAAAGCTATGAAGGGCAGTACATCAGACACAATCTTCCATGTCTGACAGTGAAGACATCATAGGAGTTCTCTGCTCTTGACAGGTTAAGAAACTTATCACTTCTTTTCTAACATACCTTGAATTTTCACAAGAACATCTGGAAGTCTGAGTATGGCTAGGCATGGTAGCAATGGGATCTGTGCCATATTTTTCCTCCTCTAGGGTTTCTTAACCTTGCAGAAGGGTGACATGGGCAAATGTAGCAAATGATGTATTACCTGTCAGTTTTAAAAACTCTGGAATGAAATGCATTTTTACAACATGTGGTAAAGTTACAAGCTCAGAGTTGTCAGAGGCTCTTCTCCAAAAGGACCACTGGGGACCACTCCAAAAGTAGTGCTAGGGACATGGAAAAGGTATGACATGGTTCACACAGAGCTGGGGTTTACACAGGCATCAAGTTACCTGAAATATGAAGTGTGTTTAGTTTATGTCATAGTTTGCATAAGTAATCTAAGAATTTAACATGCTCTTTGTGGTAGTAGAACTTTAAAAAGTATATCCAGTAGGAGCAAAATACGGCATTGCTGACAAAGTCATGTTAGTTTGCAGACTAGGGGAAGTCAAAGATCAATCTCTTTCAGGTTTAACTTTGTGTTTAAGTACAAAATCTGTTTTCAGGCTTCTACATACCTTATACCACATTAAGGGCAGCAGAGCTAGAACATCTTTAATTCCTTTATTCTGGCTGAAAACCACACCAGTCAGTGGTGTGTTACTGCATTTGGGAGGTTGGTTGGTCTGTTTGGTTTGGTTTTTTCTTTCTTTGTTTTGGTTTTTTTACGACTGACTGACCCTAAAAGCAGGAGAGAGCTCAACAAGGTGCTGGTCATTATACTGCAGGTTCTTCCTGACAGCAATAACAGCTTTGTGTAAACTGGCTAGAAGTTTGCTTTATAGGCAGTTTGGAGTATATAGGCTTAGGTGTCTGTGTCAACAACATAAAGGTTCACTAGAACTGAGATCTGAAGTGCTTCCTCTCCAGCTCTAGGAAGGCAGAGGTTTTTTGTACTCATGCCATAGTGTGAAGTAGTTTTAGCTTACAAATATTTGCTATGTTATTTATAAAGGAGCTGTAAATTGAATAAATAAACAAGGTAACTGGAAAATAAGTCACTGAGAAGCCTCTATGAACTAAAATTTCCAGCCAGGAGGGGGGATCATAGCAGTAGGGCTGTATTTGCAGCTGCCAGTTATATGGTGACTGTAATTTTGATTTGTTAAAGGTAATGAGAGAGCTTGCAGGAGCAGGGAAACAGTCACAGTCTACGACCTGTTTGCTTTCACATTTATGTGATGAATGATATGTAGACATGTGATGCCAGTACGTGCACACTAAATGTGTATGTGTGTGTTTGCATATCACAAGTGATTTAGGTGTGGGAACCCAAAGGGGGACAAGCAAATTCTCACATGGTACTGACCAGCTCAAAATACAAATTTAATATACTATGACTGAAGGCCTCCCTAACAGCAGCTACAACATATTTAGATTAAACATCCATGCAGGTGTAATGGTACTTCAAAAATTCAATTTTTAATCTAGCTTCACTGTTTAAAAATCAAATACTGTGAAGTGAAGAAGCTTGATTAAAATAAGACAGGTAGAATGTTTCCAAGAGACGGGCAGCCCTCTTGGAGGACTACACCACAGGGATACCAACTATTAAAAATATCGCCCCCAACCCAAAAAAACATACACATCCCAAACCAAACATAGAAAAGTTGACACTTTAGAAGTGAGGGCCAGATTTGCTAAGTACTGAGCATTACAAATTAAATCTGAAAGTCCATATTTCAATAAAAATTCAATTTCAGTTAAAATTCAGTTTTGGTTTTCCAAAAGACTTGTGGTTACAACTCAAGAGGGGGTTCAGTTCCAACAAATACCAATGGATGCAGCTGGGCAAAAGCTTCAGTGTTAGTTTAATGTATTGAAGGATGGGCTTTGGATTACCTATTGTGCAAAAAAGAGATTTCTAATGTATTTTGCAGATAGCACCTCAGTGCCTAGTAGTAGCAGCCTAAAACATTTTTATTTCCTTCACGTTTTTCAAGTTCTTGTTGAACTGAAATCCCTTAACTGTTTCTTTTGTTTGAAAGCTATGCTTATCTTGAGTATTTTCTATGCACTACAAACACTACTTTGGTCTTCAACACACTTCCACGTCAGGCACATGCAGAATAGGAATGCTAAAAAAGTAATTTGAATTAAGCCAATCTAAATCCTTGTAAGTTTTAAGTTGCTTCATCCTGCCACAGCTCTTTAAGGTTTTGTTCTGCCTGAGGCTTGCTTTTCTTCAAGGAAAAAAAACCCAACAAAATCCAATTGTCTTCTAGCATTTACTATTTTATCACTTAAAGGAAGTTTAACTGAAAGGGAAACATGACCTGTTTCCACAGTAACAGTTGTTCCCACATAAAATATCATAGAGATAGGAATCCTTAGGCATTCAAGGGTAACTGCTGTGGGCAGGCTGCAAGTCTGCAGGGTATAAATAATAGATGCTGCTAAGAACTTACTCTGTATTGGTACTTCATTGTTTCCACCCTTGCTGAGCTTAACTAGACTTTTGAAATCTAGTGAAGATATTAAGGTGAAAGCAGACCATTTTCTGACCTAGTTAATGTATTTTTTTTCCTTAAAGGTAAGCACTGAGAGTTTCAACTGTCGAGAGAGTGCTAGTGGAAAAGCTTGGCTCTATTACAGACAGTTGAGAACCTTTAACTAATACTTGTGCTAGGGCGAGGTGGCAGCACTTGTGTTGCCTCTCAAGCAGTAGGAAACATAAAAATATACTGACTGGTAATCTCTCTTGAGTCAGTCTCCTCCAGAGGAGTGCCTTACAAGAGGCTGTGATTCATTGTGGTGCTTTAACCTGTTCTGCTTGGGTAAAGATAGTCAACTTCATTGTAGAGCAGAAACTAAGCAAGGTCCCCATAGCCTTTTATACAATAGAAACAGAAGTAAGAGTACTCACCCAAGAAATGTGAGATCAGTTCTTTCTAAGAAGGTTCAAATACATATTTCTCTGCTTTTAAGAGTAATTTTACCCACTGAACCGAAGCATCCAAGCACTGAAGCAGAGTTCAAAATTGATTGAGCCAGAAGAAAAACAGTAATTATCTTTCGTGTTTCCCCCACTTAATTGCCATCTTGTTGCTAGTTCCCTTTATTGTGGAATTTGCTTACTATTTTACAAGTTTTAAGTTGAAACATTTTAAGGTAACATTTGTTTTTGGCAGTAAGAAGACTCAAGTGTTAGTTACTGCCTGTCAGGTAAGGTATGCTGATTTAGTTCCATGCTATCATGTAACATACTCTGATTTTAGTACTTGTTTTAGAAATTGGTTTTAAGAAGACATTTTCTAAGGAAATAAATCTCCTGTAGATGGGTTTTTTTGGGGAGAGGATTTAAGAAGTGATAACGAGATTTTTTTGACTTGTTCTTTGCCAAAATCGTAAAATCCTAATGCCCTCAAATATCCCTATCCTAGATCCAAATCAAGCTCTTTCAGTAGGCAGTGCTTGATATCCTGTAACACACTGTTCTGGTGAGGGTTTCTGCCTCAACAACACCCTTGTGTAGAATTCTCTGGACTCACATAAAGCAAAGTGTAGACTGAAAAGTCCCCTTTCTCCTCTCCATCTGATGAGGACTGAAGTTCATGAGTGAAAACACTCATGCTCTCACTCTCTAGATGCACAGTCACAGATGTCTCAAGTACCAGTGTGGGCTCTGCTCAGCTGCTGTCCATGGCTGGATCAGGAGCTCTCTTAACTCTCCGTGCTGGGGTTCTACTCACTGCCTGGTTCAGCTTGATTCTCACTGGCAAAAAAACAGATGCACACGTTTGTCTTGGGTATCTCCACACTTGCAGACCCATTGAATATCAGCACAAACCCTCTGTCCATGCCTGGATCCTGGGCCTCCCACTTGCTGCTCAGTCAGTTTGCCAGCAAACTAAGTACACTGGGATCTTCCACACCCACTGCTGCTTTTGGGGATAACACATAGGTGGTGCCCAGGCATGTGGGTCCTGTGACCTGGAGTCCCATTGCAGCTGAGGTGCTGGGATCTTCACTTAATTTCGCTCCAGTCCCTCTACTAGCTGGCGTCCAGGTACATGGGCCCTGTAGGTTGTGATCCTGCCCCAGTGGCTGATGCTGGGACCCTCACCTGGTCCAGTTGCAGGGGCCCTTTCGTCCAAGGCCTGACAGCAGTTGCTGGCCCCAAATTCACGTTTTATGGGACCTGATTTCATGGCCCTTCCAGCTACTGATGCTGAGACATCTACCCACCCACTCTAGCTGCTGGCCCTACAGACACAAGGGGTTCTCCTGAGGTCTGGTCCAATTCCTGGCCCAAAGTGAGTTGTGCTGGGTTGCTAGCACGTAATCCTTAGAGTGCTCTGGTGGGATAGAGAGAGTGGTTACACGGTAAAATAGTTAAGGTAAGATTTGTTACTCAGTTTCGCACAGTTGTACTTGTCCCTGTCATCAGTTACAAAGTCCAGGCTGGCTCTCTTGCCTGTAGTTTCCTAATGACCTCTTAATTAGTGACTGGAACTTTTTCTTTGTGATTGTTTCTCTTATCCCTTGTCTATCAGGTTTGTGTAGCTGTGTGTTTTATTCATTACTTTCCTGTTATTTGTATCTGCCTTTGAGCTGGAAAGGTCCTTGATCTGTTAACCGTAATGAAACAGGAGGTCTTGTGTTCCACATACCCTTACAGTGATAATTTTACAAATCAGTTGGGGTTTTTTGCAGTAAAATATGTCAGGAGGTAAAATGCATCTCTTTTCAAGATGCTTTCTTTTATCTTTTTAGGGTTCTTTTTTTTAATAGCTGGCTCCTGTTTATTACCTATCACTTTCAGCAGTCATGTTCAAAACTTTCAGTGAAGGATACTTTTTCAAATATTCTTGGCAACGTACAAATGTAATACAACCTGGCATGATGGAAGTAATAGTTTTCCTTGAGGACCCCAGATTGCTGTATTAGAAGTGTGGATTCTTTGGCATAGGAGACAGTGTTCATGGGCCTGTTGATACAACTGATAGGCTGTATGGATTTACAAAGCAGAGGCAGTGTGGATGCCCAGACAAACAGGAAGGATAAAAAAAAAATCAAACAATTGGGTTTTTTTACCGGGTTAGCCATTCACATTGTGAATTGACTGTAGCTTTTTGCTGTATGTAATCTGTTTTCTTCTACAGAGCTCTGTGAAAAGGATCTTTTTGGCTTTCTTCAAATTTTCCTTCATTAGTTCTGAGATGATTTATACTTGTAAAGCGGTAGATTAAAAAAGTATTCCTGAGATCTTGCTTGTTTGAGTGATCCTTATCGAAGTGTTTCAAATCCTTGTCATAGGCGTGTAACAAAACTGGTTTCGTTTTTATCTTATTGCAAAAGGCCATTTTCAGAAGGAGTTACTAGAAACTTAGAGTTGCTGCCCAAATGCTCATTTGACTTCTATCACTTTGTTGAGCTAAGCAGCCAACCCACTGCCAAACCATCAGTGCTTCGTCTTTTCACTAGGTGGCTGCTTGTTTTGAGCAGTTCTTACATGAACAACTTTGCTCCGTTGTCTCTCCCAGTGGAAATGTATTATAGCACACAGCCCTCTGAGGTTATGGGGATCTTAATGACTTAATGGTTTACTGACTTCATAGCTGAGTGGCTTACTACCTGATAAAATAAGGGAAGTACAGCATTCTTTTGCTGTCAGGGTATGATTAAGTAACTCATTAAATATGCCAGTCACTTCAGTCTGAATGTGTTTTGAATTCATTTAGGACAAGCATAGACTACAGGAATAACTAAGGTTTTGAAAGTAAAGCTGAAAACTGATTTATCAGTTTTGACGTTTGATAAAGTGACATTTCTTTGTTTAATATGTTGTGCTGGGCATGGACATTAACTCAGGACAAAGCAGTTATTTCTAATTTTTATTATGACCCTGCTATGTCATTTATTTTTGCAGACAGTCATAGACGCCCATATCTTCCCAGCTCTTATAAACATTTTGCAAACGGCTGAGTTTCGGACAAGGAAGGAAGCTGCTTGGGCAATCACAAATGCGACATCGGGAGGCTCTGCCGAACAGATCAAGTATGAAATAGTTTAAATCTTTCAATGCAATTGACTGAGTTAGTGTTTGTGCAAGAAAACAAACTGTCAGCCTAGAAACTGCAAAACCTTTCAGTATGCTTTCAGTGTTGTATCCAGAGAGACCATGTCCTTGTTATGAATGAGCCTTTCATCCCTCCAGGGAGAAGTCACAAAAGTATTCAGCTGTAATACTTATTTAAATAATTGAACCATTTGTCTTATATGAAAAAACTAAATGCAACTTTTAAATTAACTTCTGAGTGGTGTAGAGTGTAACAGTGCAGTAACAGTCTGAAGAGGAAGCCCCTTGGACAATGGCATGACATGCATTGTTTCTCCTGTTTAGCTTATACCAGTACATTATGCTTCTATGCAGTTTTGTATAAAGAAAAATTACTTTGTAAGCATGTTAATATAATTGCTCTTTATAGAAAATATGTATAAGTTACCATTATAGAAATATAAATTATGGTACAAAAAATAAATTAGTATTTCATAGCTATATAGAGAGAGTGAGACAGAGAAAGGCTTTTAAAGTTATTGTCATCGTTTCAGCAGAATTGACTAGATAGAAATAGATGTGTGTAATTTCTCTAGTTTTTCCAGTCAAATTGATATTTTATCTGATTGTTTTGATTCTTAGACCTTCATGCTAAGTACTTAAATGGCTACACCAATTATAATTTTGCAGACAATTTACTGGATTCCATGTGATATTTTTCAGGTATTTAGTAGAACTGGGGTGCATCAAACCACTCTGCGACCTCCTTACAGTAATGGACTCAAAGATTGTGCAAGTAGCACTGAATGGGCTGGAGAACATCCTGAGGCTTGGAGAGCAGGAATCCAAACGCAGTGGCACTGGCATTAATCCTTACTGCGCTCTTATTGAAGAAGCGTATGGTAGGAGCAAAACACCTGGGGGACTCAGGGGATACAGCAATGGTCACAAACCCACTGGAATCTCAGTAGGCCCAGTTATCACTGTGACTGAAAATAACGTGTTCTTTGATAAATCTCCAGTGTAATCCATCTTCTCCATTATCTTTGTCTGTGTATAGATTGGAGACAGAATGTGCAGATCTTCTTTTCTTGATTGATACAGAGTAAAAGGTGTTAACAAGAAAACCACTACAATTCCCAATAGTAGAGATTTACTAGAATGGCTAACACTTGGATTATAGCATCATTCCTTGCTGTATTATTTTTCTTTGTATCTGACTACAAGGCTTGAGTTTGCCCATTTGCTTAATGCCTGCCCAAAAACTGGTTGCCTGAGTTTAACTGCATTGTATACATATATACTATACAGGTTAGGAAATGGAGTCTCCATCCTTGGCAGTTTGGAATACTTGTTCAGACGCATCAGATCTAATCTGGTGTTGGTTAGTACTGCTGGGCTGGGCTGCAGGTTGGACTAGATGATTATCAGAAGTCTATTTCAGCTTACACTTAGGTGATTCTGTAGTCACAGTCTTCATAAAGAAAGCACTGTGAACACACTTCTAGGAAACACAGTCCTGAAAGTCTCCTCAGAAAAAGTCTTGGAGTTTGAGTCCTTGTTCTTTACCCATTCAAGCTTGTTGATTTAATTTTTGAGTGAAAGGGTAGAGGCAGACAAAGTGCGAAGGACATAACACAGTTACAGAGATCTCTGTAGTTCAAACTGGCTTTGCTTGGTTCTGGAGGGTACAAGTTGGATGCAGGTCTCCATAGAGGGGCCTGTTCTTTCTGAAGGTGGGGAGAATCATGGAACAGACTGGAAATTACTGTGGTAATGTCCTTTTGCTGAGCTGTAACTTCTATGTACTACTTTTCTCTGCAGGCCTAGACAAGATCGAATTCCTGCAGAGCCATGAGAATCAAGAGATTTATCAGAAGGCCTTTGATCTGATTGAGCACTACTTTGGAACAGAGGATGAAGACAGCAGCATTGCCCCACAAGTGGATATCAACCAGCAACAGTACATCTTCCAGCAGTGTGAGGCTCCCATGGAAGGCTTCCAGCTTTGAGGTGCCCCTGTGCTGTGTGCTCCTCTACCTAGCCAATCCTGTTGTCGAGCCACAAGCCACCCGTGGAGTGATTCTCTCAATGTTTTCCATAACCCTGTTTGCGCTCATTCGCTTGCCTTGTGCACATGCTCTTACATACGTCTGGAAAACTTTTGGCTCTCCGTGGCAGGATGTCCCCTCCTTGGCAAGGGGTCACCAGAATCACCCTTCTCCTCTAGATTCTGAATCTCTCCACTATCATCTTTGTGGAGTTGAGGCACCTTTCTATACTTTGAGAAATTCCCTGTTCCTATTACGGGAAAGTAATCCCTCCTCCACTTGGCCCCTCACTCCTGGCATCCAAGAGAAGGCTGCCTTTCTCTTGTATTTGCTGCAGAGTGTGCCTGCAGTCCAGGGAGACATTCAGCCTTTTGAGAACGTAGCTGAATTCATCCCCCATGGTTGCCTCTTTGGATGGCTGCGAGAGATGCGTTAAACCTTCACACGCGATGTATCTACCTTGCTGTATGTGCCAGCTGGGGTTATTGGCATGAGGAACACGTTACAAACAATGGAGTAAGTTCTCTATCCCCTGCAACAACAGGCAGCAACGGACATGTTTTGTGGTTCTTAGGAATACTGAACACATCTGGCCCCATCCCGTCTCAACACTGAGCTCCCAAGTTGGATTGCAGACCACTGTGGAGATTTGTATACCCTCCTAGTTTTTTCTCTCCATCCACAAAAAAAGAACCTGTGAATAGGTCACTCTTAACACCTCCCCAGAAATGACTTTCCAAAACAGCTTCTAGAATGGAGAAACTGCCCCCACTTCTGCTTGCCAGCACAGTATGATCCAGCTGGACCTTCCTTAAAAATCAAGCCCTTTCTGGCTCCATGCTCCACAGTCTGGTCCCTGGTATTCTAGTTATGGCTGAAAAGTTCCTGTCTGCATCTTTACATTTTTACACAGCTTGACTTGAACAAATTTGTCTTCTGAAAAGTTAACTTCTGAATACAGAAATCTTAATTTGTAAAACTTAGCACAAGGAGCGTTAGGTCTCCTTTTCATTTTCACGAGACAAGAGCTTCCTCTCCAGCTCACCTGATGGAATATAGTCCTCCTGGTCAAGGCCCTTATTTAACAACTCAAGTGACACTACATTCGCAGGATAGTACTATTACATCTGGATCCACCTGGCCTCTCATTTCACTTTTCCCTTCTGCTGTTTATGAGACTTCAGGTGAATTAGCATGGAACGCATGGTTCCTCCAGGTGACATCTGTAAGGCGTCGCTGACTGCATGGCAGCTGCTGCGCGCAGCTGGAGACTGCCCTTCTGCTAGCAGCATGTTCTTGGCTCCGCAACCTGCTTGGATCACAGACTTCTGATGCAAAGGCCAGCCACTCCTCACTGAGTTCAGCTGACATTGACACCAAACTCTTCACACAACTGGGGAGATGCCACGTGATTGAAAGTGGTAGTTCCATTTCAGAGAATGCAATGGATTCCCTAGGCCGTCCGCTCCCTCCTGCATCGGGCTATGTTCTTTCAAGCCATTTTGGATGCTTGGAACACACATTTGTCCAGTGTAAACATTTCAAAATTGCCACTGGCAACTGCAGCGTCATGTACCTGTGGTAAATGTTTGTGGCAGAACTGTTGTCAAGATCCTCATGACTCCTCTCAGTGATAAGCCACTGCAAAAGCAAAACCAGCCCATTGGATACAGAGTTATAAAACACATAAGTCACTTGTCATACTGCTGAAAGAAGCTAGGTAAAGGCCTGAACATCAGCTCTGTGTGACCATTATTTAAATAAAGTCTTCTGTTCTGTCTCTGCTTCAGGATGGAGACTCTGACCTGTGTGGCCACTGCAGAAGCCACCTGCTGCCTCCCTAGCTAAGCCAGTTGGCCTCCACTTTCCCTCTCCCAGTTATTTTCTCTAGTGCTGCTTTGTGCTGAAGGAACATTTAGTTTACTGCACTTGATCTGTAAATGGACTTCAATTCTTTGTAATTTTAGGGGTTAAATTTGGTGGTTAATTTAAAAAAGCAAAAAAACCCCTCAGTGTTGCCTTTACATCACATATAAATAACTGTGTTTCTCTTTTCTTGAAGGGTGATAGAAGCACTGATGAGTAGCAAAATCTTGTTTTAGCTTTTGGATTTTTTTGTGCTGGATTTTTTTACGTGTAAATTTCCAATAACATGTCATTTCTATAAGATTTGTTTAAAACCATGTACCTCTTATTGGATGGTATAAAAATGCTACATATTTTGTAAACAAATCTGAGCAAAGTGTGTGTGCATATATTCTGTATATTCATATATGTATATTCTGTGTATATATACACTAGTGTGTATATATACATATATACACACACACACATATATATATACACACATGCACAAAGTGTGTGTATATATATACATACCTATATATCTATATATATAAGTGTTTTCTCTTCCAGGCTAGTGAAAACAATGTGGTGCATTGGCGTTTCCCTCCCCTGCCCCTCAAGAAAGTAATGACAATTGCCTCTAAATGAGTGAATTAAAAAAGAGTCCATTTAAGCTGACTGGTGTGCCTTCCTGTGTAAGGAGCCTGGCCAGTATATGTTACTTTTGCCGTGGATATGTGAATTCAGAGCAGATAAGTATAAACCTTTAAACTTGGTATGTTTGTTTGAAGTGACAGGCCTGGTTGACACAGGTAATATTGTTGTCATAAGTACTTAGACTGTGTAAGGCATTTGACTGGTACTGCATAATATTTTGAGTGAAAACCACACCAATACAAGAATCAACATGGCACACATTAAACGGATTAAAATGTGGCTAACTCATAGGTCTCAATGTAATTTTAAATGGTGCTTAACTGAGTGTATTTCCATCAGGATCTTCCAGCAACCAGTTCTTGGTGTTGCTTTACTTAGCTTTATTAATAGGTTGAAAAGAAACAATATCTCTTTCTAAAAAAGGCTGCAAATTAAATGGGTACAGAAGGGAGATTAGACTTGTGATTTATGAAAGGAAAAGCTCACTTATACAGACTGATCAGAATTACTTGGTAAGCCAAGGGCAAGTAAACTACTTGGATTTTAACAGAGCCAAACATGTAGTGTAACGTTACCCATGTAATAAATAACATTCAGGCCACAGATGAAGGACTCTCTTGGAGGAAAAGTGCCACTGAAAGTATGAGGATCATTATACCATATTGCTTGAACACTGCTTCCTAACACAGTTCTGGGTGGCTGTGTCCCCTGCTAGGAACACTGAAACCAGTATTCTCTGCTCTCCTGAAGGATGTGCTCAGACAGGGACCATCTCAGAGAACACCTCTAGCTGCTACTTGTGTGAAGGTCACGCTGTTTTGAATGACCTATTGTTGGTTTGTGTCTAAACAGGAGGTGGTGTGGTCTCATGTAGAGGGTCGTTGAGGGAGCTCTTGGAGTTCCTGGGTTCTTCTCTTAGCTCTGTGAGACAGCATGTAATGCTAGAAAAGTGTTCTCATATTTTCTTCAAAATTGAAATCCTCTCATTGGTTTCTGTCTGCTTGTGGAGACACAATCTAAGCACCTTCCGAAAGCCCCACAGGCTGGTAATGAGAATTTATTCAATGCTTTTTGAAACATCAGTAATGAGGTAGAAGCACTGTACTGAGGTTTTAACAATGTCTGTTTTAAATGGGGTGTTGGAGAAAGGAAGATGCAGGACTGCCTGGGGTTGCTATCTAGCAGTCCAGCACACAGATCTGTAATGCCATTAAAGTTGTGGTTTTGTTGGGGCAGCAGACAGGAGCGATCGTTCTTTCTGTTGCTGAATTTCCCAGTGGAACATGGCAGGCAGGGTCAGTGTCTTGGATACAGTGTCTTGGATACAAAGGATGATGGAGCAGGTTATCGAAAGCTCAGTAACTAAGCCAGGACCAGCACCTGGGGCTCCTTGGAAGACACCACGCAATCATTTGAGGCAACTGCTGCCTAGAGACTTCAGCCTGTTCTTAAATTCCTGTGTTTGTTCCTTGATGCCAACCAAATACAGGTGGTTGAAGGCCCTTTGCCTAATGTTAAAAGAAGGAAGGCAATGGCCCTGGACCTACGTGATCTTGTACCTGCTTTTTTTTTTTTTTTTGCTGTCAGCAGCAAGGCTATTGAAGAACTAGATTGCCCAATGTCATCCTACATGTGACAGTGCTCCTAGCAATACACTTCTCTGCTTCCCTGGGGACTTCCAGAACAGCTGTCTTACCTCTGTGCACTTCGATCTCTATGCCAGCTTAACATAAATCCTCATCTCTTCCAGTATGATTATTTTTTGCTTCTGGAAATTGGCACAACACACCATTAGTACTCTCCCATGCCAATTTTAGACATGAAGGTCTTTCTTCAGTTGCCTGAGTCTTAGTAGAGAAGTAAGCAAGACCTCTTTGTGTACTGCTATAGCTGTGTCCATAGGGCTCCTGCACGTTCCACTGAGGCAGTGTTGAAGTTGTCAGGTGATTATTGCATTAGAAAGTTTCAGTTGCCTTTGGACCAGGTACAGCAATAAGGCACATGGTATAGGATTGATAAATTGGACTGTTCTGGATAAATGGGAATGGTGTTACAGACCAAGCCAAAGGGGAAAAAGAAAATGAGATACCATTCAAGGGCTTAGGATGTTCCTTCCATCATGCACTGTTGAAAGGCTTTGGGCTGAAGCTGTGAGCTGTCAGTGATCTGAGGGGTGTTAAGTTCTCTGGTCAGCTGGACTGGCTGCTTTGGCTGGAAATGTGTGCTGGTTTTGTAACCACTGTCTGTGTTTAGAAGTGCTTCTTGGAAGCCCTCACACCAGGAAAGAGGTGGTTCCTTTCATTGCCTCTCTGAGAAAGATTTACATTACTTTTTAGTACCCAGCTACTTGGAAAGAAAATACTGCAGTGGTTGGGAGCAAGCTGGAGACCACACAAAGCTCCTTGTCTTGGGCTTTTGTTTGAGACTTGAGCCTACACAGAAGCTGAAAGAAAACACAAAGTTGGGCAGTGATGCAGAGTCTTTATGGCAGATACTGAAATGGTGGAGATACCAGGGTGACAGAAAGATACGTGGAGCTTTTGTCAAACCACTGGACCAGACTTCAGTTTTTGAGTAAATGGCATAAAGCTTATAGAAATTCAAGTAAAACGAAAAACTGGTGACTGTTGCTACTCTGAAGTGTTGCTTTCTAAATGGTATTTTGCATATTTTTATTTGAAGTACTTTACCAGCTGGATGAGTCCAAATAGTTTTATTTCCAAAAGTAGAAGAGGTACTTGCCGGTTCTGTTCACAGAGTGCACTCAGAGGTGTGTATTGAAGGGGTAATATTTTTGAGATGCACAGTTGTAAGCTTTGCCATCACCAAGCATAAATCAAGTTTTTCTTCATAGAAAGCTGAAATGCTGTCTGAAATGCACGTTCTCTTTTTTGGTGTCATTTAGTACATACGTGACCACAGGCATGTAATCTGGCAAGATTTTTGTTTTGGTTCCCACCTGTGTGCCTACTGGTGTGGCAAAGAACCAGAATTGTCATGGAAAATCTGTTCACATACCTGCAGTGAAATTAAACATGGCTTGGATTCAGTGCTCATTAAGTGGACAAACCTGTGGAATCCTGCTCTGCTTGATTGACAGTGTACTTATGATAATTTCCACCCAGAGAATCTGATGACAGGTCATTGTATCACCTAAAGGTTGTAAGTTCTGTGGTGGAATTGACTACACAGCTTGTCTGATGGGTTACAGCTCATTGTGGTACTCAGAAATGCAATTCATAGATGGACTGCAGCAGTTAGTGAAGATTTACCCTGCATTTTTGTAGGGCTTTTGATTATTCAGCAATACTGCTAATTTTTAGGTGTACAATAAAAATAATCCCCCTCCCACTATGAGAAAGTTCACAAGATAATTCTGGCAAACTATATGTCTCTTCTGGTTTTGGAGTCCCCAGGGCCAGTCAGCAGGGCAGTGCTGGGCAGGAACATAGTTTTGAGCAGTGCTGACACTTCCAATCTACATTTCCTTCCAAATGAACTGAAAGGAAGAAGGAAAATACTTTCCCTGGTTGCTGCAGGCTGTTCAACATGAATAGTGTGTGACTGGGCTCAATGCCAAAAATAGCACTCTTGAGGCAGGTGATCTCTAGGTGGGCCTAGCATCGTGAAAGCACATTTAAACCATTTAAAAGAGCAAAATATGTATAAATCTAAATGAGATTCGTAAAGAAAGAACTTAGTAGCAGAGAGCAGGAACTAACTGACTTTCTGATACTAATGTGCCTCTAAATAGTAAATCTGACAGTACAAGTTGAAGCTGTTGCTCAGTATTCCTCAAAATAGTTATCTCTGTTCCCTTAGCTTGGATGTTCTCTCATCTCACTGCCAGCTCTGGTGGGACCACTCTTAGGGTGTCAGCTGCACCACTGTGGTTCTCTGGAATGCTATTTCACTCTTCCTCTTGTTTTATTGAAGGCAGGCAGTTCTTCACAGAAAGTTATCCTCACTTAAACAAATAGAGTCAGAATAATAGGACCTACAATAGGGAAGCAGGCTTTTTAATAACTTAGGATCATTTTGCTGATGTTATTGTTTGACTTGCATTAACTCTTGGTTCAAGGGCTCCCTTAATAATTGTTCTGTTTTGCACAAAGAAGAACATGTGGATTATTTGAAGTAGCCAGTACCAGTACAGAATACATACAGTTCCATTCTTGCTGAGGGGACCTGAAATAGCCAGTGGTAGCGGATGACTGGCCAGTGAAGGTATTTTGTTTGTACAAGCACAGATGTACAAGTGGAAACCAAGTGGACTGTCCTTTTGTGTTACAGTGACCTTTCTGTAAGGGGTAAGTAAGAACATGAGACTTCACACAGGGGCTTGGTACCAAGAATGCAGGTGCAGGTCCTGCAGTAGTTCAAAAGATGCTTGGTCTGGTGCACAGCACGTGGGAAACAATTACATTGCTTATTCAGTGTGCTCATGTGTCCTGTCCCACTAACCATGAAGAGAAGAGTTTGGAAGAAAGGGGCAGTTATTAGGAAAAGAAAATAGGTAGTTCTGGTTTTATTGATTACAGGACAACGTATTCATTCTTTCTTGAACATGAGTGTACAGAACTAACAGACAAGAAAGATGTGACTATATCCTCCTCTCAGTGCTGAAAAGGACTTTGCTTTTTTACCCCAGTCCTTGGTCTCTTCATTTTTTCCCCTTAAGGTTTAGCAGATGTGCTTTCCATTTTCCACTGGGCTTTCTTCTCCAAGTTTATGTTCGTAAGCGATTCATGTCTTTTCATAGCCTACAACGTGATAAGATCATCAGTTATCACCTGAAGGACCACAGAGTTGAAGCGTGAATCAATAACTTACAGAATACCTGGCCTGTCCTTACCAAGGCACAGTTCTGTCAGTTTTAACACCAGGAAGCCAAGAGGGTGAAAATAAAATATTGAGAGATTATTTTGGCTGAAAGTAAATTACTTCTCTGGGAATAAAGTAAACCCTTTTGTCAAGGCACTTACAGATAAATAATGACCAGAAGCACAGAATGTAATACTGATCTGATTTTCACAAGACAGAGTTACTAGAAACAAATCAAAAGTTAAACAGTCACAGATTCACAGAATATTTTGACACGGAAGGGACCCACACAGATCATCAATTCCAGCTCTTCAGTCAATGGCCCACAGGGCGATCAAACTTGCAACCTTGGCATTATTAGCACCTGGCCAACTGAGCTCATCTCAGGAAACACAAACAATTCCAGCTGCTTTGAAAAGGATTCTGAAGCAGCTGTCCTCTCTTCCTGGTGTTTGCATTCATACTACTCCAGTACAGAGGAAAATGCTCTGGCAACCATCAGTGTTTGATCTCTGCTGTTAAAACCAGGAAAAATCCTTCCACTGTTTTCATTTAAGAGTGCTGCATCCTTTTCTTTCTAATAGACAAATCCTGACAGAAATGTCAGGTGACATTCAGTAGGTCACAGTGCTGGGGTTAAGACTGTCACTCCTTCTAAGGTTTCTCTAGAACACTTAGCAGTCCATAGAAAGAAGACCTGAGCATTGTCATCAGAAGAAAGGCTTCAGAGAAAGGCAGCATAACAAATAAGGTTCTTCTGCCATGCAAATGCTTTACACTCAGGGTTTTTTGTTTGGTTTTTTTTTTTAAAGGAAGTATCTTAACAGTGCCATCATCCTTTTCTGATGGGAATTAGTCAATGAGGGTCACTTCTGGGGAACCAGGAGGACTTGTTAAAATTTTGTTCAGTGATAAAGTGACAAAAAACCCAAACCAAACAACAACCCAAACCCCCAAAGTAAGACAGGACTAAAAATCCATGGAGGAACTGAGAAATTTATATGAAGATTTATTTGCCCTCATCAGCCCAAATTCTGTGCTTACCTGCTTCCCTCTGACCACCATGATGATGCATCCCAGTATTGTCAAGGCAATCATGACATAGCTGAACTTCACACGCAGCGTGGTCTTTGCTGCTCTCACTGTTTCAAGCCTCAAGAAAGAATAAAAGAACAGACTCATCATCAGAGACCCAAATAATTCACTTGGCTAATTATTTAATTTCTCCTAGCGTGCTGTCTCAGTAGTTTGTATAATGCTAAAAGTCTTACAAGAACAGGAGACGCTGATCCCTAAGTACCTTGGGAGATACTTGGTCACAAAGGCATTCCTCTCAAAGCTGGAAACAAACCCAGTTTTAAGCTTTGGTTACTCAGCTGTTAAAATACTGCCTTTGCAGACCACTTGACTGCCATGCAAAGGAGGAAGGCTGCAGTATTTAAGTATGTATGTTCATTATGGAAAGAACTGGAAAAAGAGAGGGATGGTTTTACTAATGCAGTATCTTTCTTACTGTCTGCTCCTTCTGTGCTCACTACCACCTTCCAATACTTGCAAAGTCAGGGAGAACTCATCCTTATTATAACTGTGAGGTATTTAACATGTAAAACATGCATTTTTCTCTCAATAGCAGAAGCATGGTAAAACCCAAAATAGGGTGTTTTAAGTTGAGAGTTCCTTGAGCAGAGGGAAGCATTATCACAGCTTTGCAATTTCTTCTGCCTGAACTTCAAAATGGTTTCATTTATGATGCAGTCTTATTTTCCAGCAAGGTGTTTCCTCTGCTACAGGACTTGACAGTGCTATAGGTGACACACAGGCTGCTGAATGCAGCACTCCTGAGAAGTTCTGAAGAGAACTTGGTAAAAGACCAGTGGTTCCCACTCCTGCTGGAGTAAATAGTCTTAAAGTGACCTGCTTTCCTGAGAAGCTAAGGAGGTGTGGAGGATCGTCAGCTTTCCAACATCAGCTTTGGACAGAGGAACTCTTTAAATTTTTTTAACTTTTTTTTAATTCCAGGGGGCTTACCTAGCCACACCAGTAGCTGTACTACCCTTTTGGGAAACCTGTTGCCTATTGTGCTGTTGTCTTTTAAAAACCAGAAGTCTTCCACTGGAAGAGTAGCAGTTACTAACACCTTCCAGCTGTACATGTGAAGAGTAAAAAGCAAATCATTTATTTTGAGTTAAACTCTGAAGGACATTCTACTCAAATGCCATCTTGGTTACGGCAGATTTCAAGTTTGTGTTAGAGAGAACAGTGCAAGAAGGGCCAGTGAAACATTAATGCTTTTTAGAAGTGCTTTCCACAATAACCAAAGACCTACACCCTGTATATTTAACTCTGCTTGCAGAACAGAGCAGATGGCTCCCTTCTCAAGGAGGTCTGATATTCTCACTGATTACATTTGGCACATGATAAAATTCCAGAAGACTAGAAAAGCACCAACATAGTGTGATGAAAAGAATAAAAGGCAAACTAGGTTAATTATACCCCAAAACTAACGTGGAAAATGAATTCAATGGAACTGGGAAATTAGTACTGAACATAAACATGAGTGAATATGGAATATTTTACTAAATTTTGACCCTTGTATTTGGAAGAAAAAAAAAAGATACTTAAGGATCCATGACAGTTCAGTGTGGTAAATCCCACAGGACCTGAGAGAGAAGTTTTGTTCTTGTTTTTGTCAGAATATTGATTTGAGTACAAGATTTCTGATCGTAGGGAATAAACACATCCATCCATAATGAACTAATGGTTAATTTTAGCATCCAGGTTATTTGCTTCTGCTAATAATCTGCAGTGAAAGCCTTGAGTGCAGGCTGCAATTAAGCTGAAATGCACAGTAGTAGGATTAAAAAAAGTTTGCTAGTTAATTTTGGGAATACCTTAGATGTGTTAAGAATTTACAAGAGCAAAAGGTAGATATCTGGACAAAACTTGCATTTTAAAATCAATTCAGTAGCTAAGTTTAACATTTGTTTAATAAATAGGTTGCTTCACCACATTTTACAAGATTACTGAGTTAAATCACAAGCCCTTACAACCCACAGTTAACCTCAGATTAATTAATCTCAGAACATGAAAACAAGTTTTTGTGCTTTTATAGTTCTCAATTGTCTTCTCAGATTTGGCTGAATTACTTGTCTAAATAAAAAGAATTCCCTTTGCACTTGCAAAAATGGTCAGCTTTTATCAGAAGTTGGTTTGTCCTTTCAATAAACTACTGAAATCAATCACTCTTGCTAACGCTGTTTTCTTAAAAACACTCATAACAAATGCTTGGTATACAAATATATATGAATAATAATTTACTCCTGTATGTATTTCAAATGTAATTTTAAGAGAAATTATTCAATACAGAATTGAAGGATTCCACTTAAACAGAATTCATTCATTGTGATACATTTAAATACAGGGGTGGATTTTCAATTCTCACGTGGTGCATCCAGACAGACAAAATATTTAGAGGGCAGCTACATCATTTTCTTACTCAAGTAGTGCAAGATTTACTGTTTCTTTTTAATTTAAATAAATACATGTATTTAAAAGCATTATGAGCATGTTTTAAAAGATAACTATACTACCACTGGGAATGTTTTTTAAATGAATAGTTGTCTATTTTTGATAAGTTTGATCTTTATTTTTCATGTGCAAACCAGAATATCCAGTTTTATTTTCTACTTTTCACACTGGACAAAGCTTTGACATTTGGACTCAGCAACAACAGGGAAATTTTGACTCTATCTGGTTAGGGAGCCTTTACACTGTTTGTCAGTTTAAATTCCAGCTGTAAAGAAGTTGGCCCATGCCCTTTAGGTATTCATTAATAAGTATTTCATATGAGTTTCAGTTATTTTATAGCTGTATATATGAAAGTTTCCCACAGCGGGATACTGACATATAATGAAAAACACTAGAAAAAGCTCACACTAATGTTTGAAAAAAGCTTTCAAGTTGTGAGAGAAGAGTAACAATGAACGGATCTGCCACGTTTTTGTAATGAAACAACTGATAAATACTGGTCATCCCTTTGCAAAAAAAAGGGGGGGGAAAAAAATCAAGAGGGACACATTATCTTAGCACAAGAGAATTGCTCAGGTCATTTCATCTACAAGGATGACACACCAAACACAGCAGGGTAAGATTTTTCAGCTGTGCAAACCCATGCTTTTTCAGAAAAGTTATTCTGGAGTTGCATTCATGTAACTTATTTCTGCACAAAGTCTTTTACAGCTTCAAAACCGACACTTACGAGACAGTCTCTGGTATATCCTCTGGCTTTTTGAAATGGCCTGCCCACAACAAAAACCTTCTCTCCCAATCTGTAGGCTTGTATCCAGGCACCCCCGAAGCAGATCGACCTAAAAACCCCCAACAAAACGCACAAACAAAAACAAAACAACAAAACACCACCAAAAACACCAGTCAGAGAGGCTGGATGGCCAGGGCTGTAACAAAACCAGTTAGGGCGAGCAATGCAGAACTCTCAATAGGATTGCTAGAGTTGGTTAGAGAATGAAAACCGTACCACAGATTAACAAACGTGTAAGTGTAGATTCAAATGAAGCCATGTAAGAGAGACCAAATCCTTCCCAAAACCTCTGTATCTGCAGGTCTAAATATGCAGAAGCTGCTCCAGTGTCTAAGCATCCTAAGGTGCTGTTTTTCTATTTCATTTAAATAAGGTTAAAAAAAAAATAAATGGAACAGCGATAGAAAAGCCAATATAACATCACAGAATGTTAACTTTTTCAGGCAGTGTAAGATTTTATCTGAAGGTATAAATAAACAGATGACCATAGGCAAAGATTAGACACATAATTTTCAGTTCAGTCTTTTAAACTCCATATACAAAATATTCATAATGTAACAGGGGAAGCTTTTCATATATAACGTACCATTAAAATCTAGCAAACAAAGTGCAGAGATAGACAGCTTCTTCCTTTTTTCTTTTAAACAACGGGCAGTGTCCTGCATGGCTGTGTTCTCCCTCATGGATTCACGAATTATCTAGGACGTGGGGTGGATGCACAGTTTTGCTGACAATGCCACGTTATTCAAAAACATAAAGAAGAGGGCTGAGCCCAAAATGCTGTGGGCTTCAGAAGCCAGAGTCAATGAACTGGCCTGGGAACTCCCTAGTATATAAACAGGAAGCAATTCCAGTTCACACACAAATGGGAGACTCTACCCTCACTGTCATTAATCATTACCTAAGCCTGAGCAAGGCCTCGGGGTTTCACAGTGGTTTTGGCAAAATGTTCAGTAACAGAAAGGAAAACAGCGTAACTGGCAATGATCAGAGGCACAGACAAGCACAACAGCATTACTGTGCCTCTGTGTAAAACTGTGACTCCAGCATTTGGAAAAGCATGGGAAATACTTAGAGGGAGCTGAAATAGAACAGGCACAGAGAACACTGGTAAGGATAGCCACAGGTATGGAATGGTCACCATGTAAGAAGCAGTGTCACAGACTGAGACACTTCGGCGTGGAAAAGCAGTGACTGAAGCTCTCTTCAGCCCAACACAGCACGCTAAGAGACTTTGGGAGTGTGGGTTATAATGAGGTCCTGTTTTGGAAGGGGTACTGAATAAAGGAAAACCAGATTATAAAACAGTGCACATCGGGTTGAAAAAAACCCACAAGACTGCACTGGCTCTCTCACAGCATGGTTCAGCTGAGGAATTTCTTCTTAGAGAAGAAATTCTTAGAGAATTTTAGCATCCACATTCTTAGAGAATGTGGATGCTAAAAATACATCCAGCTTCAAGAAACTGGGCAAATTTGTGCGGAAAAAAAAAAATACAGTGAGGACTATTAAACACCAAGATGCCACCTCTGGCACAGTGGTATAGAGGAGCCCTCTTCCTATTCTCTTCCTTAGGTTCTTGCTGTAGGTCACCATTCCCACTTGTCTTCACAAAAATGTAAGGGACTTCCTTTACCGGCCCCCTGCTGGAGACATCACACTTTTAAGGACACCTTTTGTCCCAGTACAGCTGAATTCTGTTTTTAACACAGAATTATGCCAAATGCGCCATAAGGAACCTGCGACACAGGGAGCAGAGTAACTGTCCCATATATAGTGAAAAAATTTCCATGACCTCAGCTTTCCCTGGCCAGCTCCACCCTTAAACATGAACCAATTCAGACTCTTTCCTGCAGGGCACGTTCAATTTTTGGAGCAGTTGGAGCTGGCTGCACTCTGAAAAACTGCAAAAGTCTTTTAGCTCACACAACATTCCTAAACATGAATAGTTTACAGGAGGCTGAACAGACAGTTCCAGAGCACAGCTGAAGAGCCTCAGTGTAGGAGTGTACGCCAGACAAGGTCCTGGTGATCTGCTACAAAGTGAAAGCTCTGTGACCGTCACAAGAAGAAATATTGACCCCTGGCTTTGTCAGAAAACAAGACTTTACTAAATTGAATGCTCCATTTTTCAGTCTAAAGATCAGAACTTGCTCTCACAAAATCATATGAACATCTATGTCAGCTAAATTCCTGTTTGATAACTGCAGCATGGATATGTGAGTATTTCGTAGCAGGAAACATTCCAGGATCTTATCAAAGACTCTTACTCTTTGACTGAAGGTCTTGCTGGGGTTTAATGCACAGCCTTCTGCTTATCTTCGGGTCCACTCCCTCAGTCATCCTCAGAACTGAGGGAATATTTCTTCCCAGCAGTTTAACAGCCCTGTCTGGAAGAGAAAGCAGAGGAAGCAAAGAGGCCAAATTTAACTCAGAGTAGTAGAAAGTGGGAATACCAGCTTTTCAATGGAAGCATTCGGGGTTTTTTTTTTAACGCAAGAGGAAGACAAGAAAGAAAACTGATAGGTACAAATGTAATATTTAACAAGAAGTACCAGAGTTAGTTGTAACAGCTTACTGAAGAAATTAAAACTTGTCTATAAGCTATGCCTTGAGCTTGCTCATTAACCTTATGTAGAAAAATGTCAGTGCAATTAAATTCATTTAGGAAAAAAAAAAAATGCAAGATAACATCCTACCAGCAATTTCTAAAACACATTACATATCACAGTTTCCGGGAACTCATCTATACATATGCTTTGGATGGTGCTGTTTCAAGGACCCCACACCAGCATTCTACCAATCTTGTCACATCCCAAAACCATTGACAGAGTCAAGGGAAAAGCCAAAAAAGCAGAATCTTGCAGCGCTAAGAGGCAACTACTTTGTAGTGCATTAGAAAAGGCCAGGGCACCTTATATACAAAAGCATACTTTAAAGAAGGCACTTCAACGCGTTAATTAATATAATGAAAAAATTCTGGAAAAAACCCCAAGGAAACAAGCAAACTAACTCTGAAAGGCAAATAGGGCACTTTAAAAAATATAAAATGAGTTCTTTTTTTCCTTCATTATGCTGTCTGAAGGTGTCTCTCCTAAGGCCCTTTACTTTCGAGGTATAACACACTCCCGCTCTGAAAAACCAGTAATTTACATTTACAGGCGTCGCCCCCAACGAAACCGGACTCTTTTCAAGCTCTTCAGAGAAAAGTGGGCACAGCCCCACTCCTATCATTGTTTTTAACGCCAGTCCATCAGATACGGCCCCTCACGCTCGGCTTCACCCCCGCCACAGCGCCGGCCGGGGCCACCCCGCTCGGGGCCCGGCCCCTCGGGGTCCCGGGGAGAAGGCGAACGGGCGGCAGCTCCGGCCGGGCCCGGCCCCAGAGCTCGGCCACTCCGTGCCTCCCTGCCTCACTCACCGGCGCGGCCCCACATGGCGCTGCCTCGGCCCTGCTCGGCGCCCTCAATGTCACCGCTGGGCCCCGCCCCGGGCCCGCGATTGGAGGGAGCCGCGCCGCGGGACGCTCGGGGCAGCCGAGGCCGGGACCGCCTCCGGTGGGGGCGACCGAAGCTCTCCCAGCAGCTGGAGGAGGCGAAGGGGCCGCGAAGCCGCTGCCGGTGGAGATGTCCGTCGGGGGCCGCTGCGCCGGGGGCCGCGCTCCGGCGGGTCCCGCCCCGCTCCGCCCCGCGCGTCATCCCGGCTCCCCGCCGGATTGGGCGCCGCCGCGCCCTCGGCCGATCCAGGATGGCGGCGCCCAGCGGAGCCGCGGGCTGCGAGGACTTCGCCGAGTTCCAGGTAACCCGCGCGGGGCGGGCGGGGACGGGCCGGGCTGGGCCGGGCGCTGCCGCCGCCGCCGCCGCCTCCTCCCCCTCCCCCTCCCCGCTCCGGCGCCCCGCGCGCTCCCGCCGCCTCCCGGCGCACGGGAGGGAGGACCGAGGTCACCCCGCGCCTCGCGGCCGGCGGGATGCGGCGGGAAGGGAGCAGGGTCCGGCCTTCCGCCGCTCCCCGTCCCTCATCCCTCCGGCAGGAGCGGGGCCGGGTATCTCCCCTTCCCCACGGGTCCTTTTCCCGGGACGGAGCGCTCGCGGCGCGGGAGCCCCCGCGGGCGGCGGGAGCTCCGTGGGCGCCTCCGCGGCGTTTAACGGAGCGTGAATTGCCACCCGTGTCTTCAGCGGTGCGAGCAGGGCCCAGGCCGGCGGGGCGGTGGGAACCGGCCTGTTCCTCGAACACAGAATCCCAGAATATCCTGGGTAGGAAGGGACCCTCAGGAATCATCGAGTCCAGCTCCTGACCTGGCACAGGACGCCCCAAGGGTCACACCGTGTGCCTGAGAGCGTTGTCCAAACACATCTTGAACTTTGTCAGGCTTGGTGCTGTGACCCTTCCCTGAGGAGCCTGTTCCAGTGCCCAACCACCCTCTGGGTGAAAAACTTTTTTGTGTGTTCCAACCTAAACCTCCCCCAGCTCAGCTTCACGCCCCCTGGAATGGTGGGGTGTTTTATTTAAAGTTTGCCGTTTTGGTGCAGGTTGTGCCCAGTTTCCCATCTGGAAACGGGGGTGGGGACTTGCGCAGAGGCTCTTCAGCTGCCTGCAGGGCCAGGGGACTTCAGGGGACACCGGTTACTCACCCCTGCTCTGGCCTTTGCTGCCAGGGAAACTCCGTGGTTTGCAGCACATACTCCTGCATGTGGGATTGTTCCTTTGGTGTGTTTCTACTCTTTGTAAGGAATCCTGTTTAGTTTCTATTAAAATGCTTAACTATGCGAATTTTTTTGTAGTAGGCTTTTCTCATAACCAAGTATCTCTCTCTCTGTTTTTTAATACAGGAGCTGCTCAGGGTGATGAGGACAATCGATGACAGAATTGTCCATGAATTAAACACTACAATTCCAACAGCTTCCTTTGTGGGGAAAGTTGATCCTGGCCAGACGTGTAAAGAGCTGTATCAGTCTGTGAGTGCACACGCCTTCCACTTCCAGCTCCCTTCCTGCTGCTTTCTCATGTGCAGTGGCCAGTAAAGCATCCTCAGTGTGTGAGGAAAACTGCCTTGGTAGATCCTGCTTTGTGTATTCCTAACTGTCCTGCTCAACATCTCCACACACCCGTGTATGTAACAACTGCTTCAGTTTAAAACCATGCTGGGAAATTCTTTGTTCTGCAATACTGATCCTTTGAGGATCTTTTAAAAAGGATGCTTGCTTTTCCTACTGGTGTGCAAGGCTCTTTCTCATGTTTACCTTTGACTTTTGATCAACTTGATAAGAACAAGAACCACAGAATAGTCTGAGTTGGGAGTAGCTGCTTCTCAAAGCAGTGTTGTTTCCTACATGTGGATTATGAACTCCAATACCATGACTTTAGAAAGTGTTTCTTTAAACTTGTAACTTAGAGGTTTCTATTCCCTGATGAGTCACTGTGACTTTCTTTCTCTCCCCACTTAGCTGATGGATGCTCACACCAGTAGAGAAAGAATCATCAAAAACTGCATCTCTCAGACTTCTACTGTAGTGAAAACTCTCAAAGAAGAGAGGGAAAAGGCCCATGAAGATGCAGCATTATTAAAGCAACTCAGGAAAGAGCAGACAAAGGTGAGTGGTGGAGCCTTCTAGACATCACTTAGAGAGGAAGAAGACGGTATCTTTCCCAAATGGAAGGACCTGTGTGATGGAGAGAACCCAAAGTGGATCCTGAGTCACGGAGTCTTTTTTCCAAGGTTCTCGTTGGGTCTTGTGAGAACTATTATCCCAAGGCCTCAAGGCAGAGAGCTGCTTTCATCCTGCAAGTGGAGCATTTTCTGAGATTCTTTTACACAAATGCCATAGAAAAACACGTGTTCTTCCCCATGGTGGATTCTAACCTTCACTGACTGACACCACTGAGGCACAGCTTAACTTTTCCTGTCCTCTACAAGATGCTCCTGGGCAACCTTGAATTCCACTTACACCACTTCTTTGCTGTTTGGTATTTCTTGGATTAATATTTGGAGTACCTTGTGATGGTGTGAGAGAAACTTCTGGGTTTGCCTACAGAATTCTAATGTGCAAATGCCCTCTCAACCTTCTGGCCTCTGGGTGGAAAGTGTACTTTACCAGAGGTGACCAGAGGTGATTGAGTATCAGAAATGGAGAAAGGAACCCCACTGAAGCTCTCACCCCAATTCCAGGGCCCCTTTGTAAGGAAAAGGATACTGAGAGAACCGTGTGGCAGTGAGTGGTTTTATTCTTAAAGCCTCACTTACTGAACTGCTAACAAGGATGGATACTAGTTTGGAAAACTAGAATGGTAGCTTAATATTTTCTACAAATTTTGTTGGCAGAACCAATTCTTTAAATCATTTAGTTACTGAGCCCAAAACTTCTCACTGAAAGCACTGGGAAGGTCACTATGATAGTGTTTTATGATCAGAGGTAGCTTCAAATGTTAAAAGCAATCCATGATTTAGAAACATCTCAGAATTATGAGATCACCTCAGATTTGTACTTGGACCTTATGAGGTGTGATCCCCCTGCCTTTTTTTTTGGCTCACCATGAGAGGTGTGTTTTTCTACAAGTCGGAAATGCTATCTTGACAGAACACATCCTAGTTTTAAGACTGAGAATTTCAAATGTCTATTCAGTTGGTTGCAATACAGATCTTTTTTCCCTTGTTATATGTGTTTCTCTCATCCTGCTTATTGTACAAATTGGAGGACTTTATGCAAAATTATTACTTCTGGGGCATTGAATGGGAGAACTTGGAGTAACAGTTTCTTTGAAAGATCCTCTGAGTGTTTATTTTATAGAGACTTATCCTGGTCATCCAGTCACTCTGTGGATGCTGGATTGTTATTTCAAACAGTTTGAAGTCCTGTTGAGTTGGGGAAAGTCCATCCAACAGCTGTAGCAACTCTGTGTGCCTGGATATCTTACTTGGAAAGTTTTTAGTGGGATTGCTGTCTTGGCTTGCACTTGTTCACCAGGCCTCTAATTGGAACCACGTATTGAAAATGGATAAACTCTGACTCTTAGTCTGTTGTGTTAAAGACTCCAACAAGAATACATCCTAAATATGGGAGGAAATGGCAGATGATTCTTGTATCTCCTACTATTGCTTCAGGACCAGATTACCTGAACACAACTGCCACACCTGCCCCTTGGGGTTTCTAATAGGTGTGAAAAGGTTCTAACCCTTCTCACGGGTCAAGTAAGTGCTCAACAACTGTGTATTGTGGTAGTTCTTGCCAGAGCTTTTGCATCTGTGTAGAGCTGATTTATTCTGCAGTGATGGCATAAAATATGAACTGGTTCAGACAGCACGAGCACACGTGATCAGACTGCAGACCCCTTTTGGTCAGTGCACTGAATAGATGGCAAATGAAGCAGAGAGGGTCTGTTCATAACCTTAGTTTTAAATCCAGAATCCTAGCTGGGTTCCTAGCTTTGCTGCCAGCTCCGTGTATGACTCTAATAATGCAAGAGTGGCAACTCGAGGCTGCAGAGCCTTCCCCAGCCCTGGCATTCTCTGTGCTGAGTGCTTGAATTAGGTGCAGTTATTTATGCCTGTGAAGCCATCAATGTTAATCAGTTAATTGCTAGCAAATCTTGCTGGGCAGTAGTTAGGAATAGAGCACGAGTGACCAGGATCTACTGCCAGGCTTGCTTTGCCAGTCTGCCTTCACTGTGCCCTTGCAGACTTGTGTGTGCCCCAAGCACCGGCTGACTGGAAGGGCCAGGCTCCCGGGGTGATTACACATTGTGCCCTTTGGTTTGCATCATCAGAGGAGGTGTGCACCTGGTGCTGGGGTTGGGAGCTGGAAAGTTGCAATGGTAGTAAATACTGAAGGCTGCAGGGAGACCTGTTTGACAATAACCTCTTTATCTGTTACTTCCTGCAGTTGAAATTGATGCAGTCGGAGCTCAATGTTGAAGAAGTGGTAAACGACAGAAGCTGGAAGGTACTCAGTGATTTAACAGTGATAATGTTCTGTCCCAACAGACAGTCCTGCACTCCAGGTGTGGGACTGGTGCCTTATGAAGCAGGTTAACTAGAAATAGATGAGGGCAGTGCTGGGGCAAATGCTTCAAGTCAGTCATTTTCCCAGTTCTGATGCAGAGATCAAAGCTTTTCAGTTGCACTGCCAAGGGAAGAAAAGCATCTGATTTTGGGGGGAGAAAGGACTGTGGATTATTCCCTATGTCACTTTTTCCCCCTTGCCCAGTGGCTGAGGACTTTGTAGGCTTTTCTGTGGTAACTTCTCTGAGAAGCTTTGCTGGGCATCAGAGAGATGGGTCTTTCACATTTGCCTGTATCTGGTGCTGATCACAACTCTGAGCAGAGCCCAGGGGAGGGTACGGCTGTAGAAGCTGAACCTTTTCCTGATGGAGTTTTTTCAGGCCTGAACCGACACTCCCTGGTGCAAAGGGCAGCCTTGCCGTTGCTCTCCTGTGTCAGCAGAGGGTGCAGGTCACCCTCTGGATTGATGGCCCCGAAGTCTAGCTGGTGATTTTAACACCAAGCTTAAATTCTGAAGTGGCTGTATTGTGTCACTGCAGCATCTCACATCTGGCATCCTTTTCTGGTTTGGTGTAGCTTTTCAGAGCTTTCAATATGGCAGAGAGAACCTCTTTTCCTCTCTAAATGCAAAAAGGATTTTGGCAAATAGCTAGTACTAGCTGCACCTTCCTTTTTAATCCCAACTTCATGATTTTAGTCCCCTAGATTGCACCAGTGTAAAACCAATACAGCTTTAAGTCTTGGGTGTTTTTCAGTAACCTCAGTGCAGGCTGATGAAATTAGCATTTACACAGTTTTCCTCATACGCTGTGCCATCAGTACACCTCTGTACTGTCCCAAAAAGCTAAGCATGCACTTCAGTTTAATTTTAAACCTGCTCAGATCTGGTTAAGCAATGACACAGCCTTAACAACAATGTGCTGCAGGTCACTAGGGGCAAATATTTTATGGTGACACTGCTATAGGGGAACAGCCCCCACCCTGATATTCATTCTGAAGCACCAGATTTAGTAATGATCCCAGGGGTTTCTTGTAGCTGCATTAAGCTGTTACTGGTGACAGAACTGTCTAATTTTTCATGAAGATGGAGAGTTTATAAACAGTGAGGTATGCATGGTGCAGGGGTACTTTAGCCTGCTAGTGTATTCCTCAGCCAGTGTTCAGAGTGGGGCTTGAAGAGATAAATATTTCTGGGTTTTATCTCCAGCTCTGCTATACTGTGCTCTGAATATACACATAAATGGCTCATTTAGCTGCCTGTGAAAATGCCACTAATGGAATTAGAACCAGTCATGGTTGCGGACCAAATGCAATGTTACATGGAAGTGATTATTGGTGTGCAGGCTGGTGTTTTACTCTTGCAGACTTGTGGTTGGAAAGTACACCTGTGTATTTCCATTAACCCTAAACAACTGAAAACTGATTGGAAAAATCTGATTAGGAAACAGTTTTTTAAATGCTGGCTGACTGTAGCAATAGTGGCATACAGAAGGATGCTACTTTACAGAAATGCATGCAGTGGAATTTGGATGATACCAAAAAGGAATTGATTTTCAAACAAGACACTTGCATTAGTCTCTGTCCAGCACCTCCACATTGGAGTTTATTGTTGGAGTGGTTTGTACAAATATGTAAAAGCCAGCAAAATTAAACTTCTGCATAATAACATGAATGTTAAGGTTTCTCAGCCCTTGCTTTTGCTGAAAAATATCTGAAAAATGAGAACAGCACTTCAGAGGTAGACCAATGGAGTTAAGTGGCCTGAGTAACTGGAGATCTGTGATTCAATTATCCTAAAAGTAGGAGGCAGTGTTAGTAAGACTGCAGCGTTGATCTTCCTTCCGTAGGTTGTGGAGTTACTGTTAAAGACACTTTAAAAGTTTGCATGATAGCAAGCAAGCTGGTGTGTTGTTTGATGCTAGAGACCCTTGTGGTGCTTTAGAGAGTATTTCCAGCACCCTTTTAGACATACATGCCATTAAAATGTCATTAACAGACAGCAGACAAAAAATGGTGCAATTTGTTTAGTACTAAAATGTTTCTGAATTGGAACCCCCTGTTGCTCTTAATTTCTACAGTTCCCTCCTATCAGTGATCTCAAACCTTTACCTCATCTGAACCCTTCCAGAGGTGTCTACTCCATGTGGTAACATAATGGCAGCACAATTTCTATGTGTGAAAGAAACTATATCACAGCTTTTGTTTTCTGCAGTACGAAGCAGTTTGTAATACATGTCTGTTTCTTTTAAATTTGAAAGGAACTTGAAAATTACTCCAAAATTGTTGAGAACTAATGCATGCTCCAAGCTTTGCTTTTGCTGAAATTGCCATAGGTTCTGAACTGTGAGTAAGAAGATCAGCTGTAGAAGATGGTAGGAAGATAGAGCTTGAAATAGTGTATTTATATAAAGTGTTGGATAACTTTCCCAAAATTACAAGTCCACTCACTTTGCACATAAAGCCAATTGGAGAGTTTGCGAAACTTCATATCCTGATCGTCACAGGCACTTGGGTCTGCCAAATCCCTGGACAGCTTGGCAAAATACGCTCTTGTGGGAATGCTGGGACAACCAATACCTGCCAGAGCCTCAGCTTGGTGTTGGGTGGTGCTTGTGTCACTTTCAGGACTTGTGCTGGACGAGTTTGGATAAAAACTGATAGATAACAAAATGGCTTGTGAAGAGCACCTGCAGCCTTGGTGGGAGCCTGTGTGTTTTGCTTTGGATTCAGACTGCCTTACTTTAAATAGTCACGTTTACTGGCCCTCCTCAGGGCAGGCCAGCAGCAGTTCAGGCTAAATATACACGATCCTCAGTATCCAGTTCTGTAGGCTAAATATTACCCAAAGAAGGCGCCAGAGGTGAGTGAGGCAGGAGTGGTGTGCCCTTTGCAGGGCATGCTGGTAGCATTGGCAAAGGCAGGCAGATCATTGGAAGTGTGCACGTGGCTTGCAGGAGCCCTTGCCCCTCTTCTTGGCTGTCATGACAATCTAAAATGTGCCTGCTCAGGAAAAACAGGAATGCAGTGTCCAAATTTGAATGCCAGAGTGAACCTGACTGAACACTACCATTCAGGAGCCTTCCAGTGATTATTTCCCTCCCTTTTAAAAACAAAAAAATTTGATGATAACATCATCAAAATGATGTTTAAAAACACCATTTTTGATGATAACAGGCTGCCAGGATTAAGAGTCTGCATTATCTGAGGGAGAACACTTAGTGCTGTGCAGTGTCCCAGCATTAGGCTGCAAACTCTGGATTTACTAAAGCCAGGAGAGAAGGTGAATGGAGATGGATGTCTTGGTAAGTGCCATTCATTGATACCTCAGAGCTGGGCAGCTTGAGATGGGTGCTACATGAAGAGGTAGTTGCCTGAACTGTCTGTGAAGTTCTGCTCATTTCCTGGATGGGGCTGATTCACTTTTGCTCTTCTGTTTTGGTGTCTCAGGTATTTAACGAGCGGTGCCGAATTCACTACAAGCCTCCGAAGAGTCAATGATGATGTGGGGTATTTTCCATCAAGGTGGTCCATAACTGTGAGAGCCAAACTGGAAAGAGACCTTGGGTGAGCTGAACTGGGACCCTCCAGAACCAGTAGAACCCAGTCTTGTTTTGTTTTGGACCTACTTAGTTGAATTCTCAATCTTGAAATGATTCTCCTGTAATTAAGAGAAAACAACTCATCTTTTGTACAAAATATGTGAACAAATGAGTTTTATAGTATTAAAACAATTTTCAAATGCAATGCAAAACTGGCATCTTTCTTGAACTTCCACAGCTGCAGTGATCCCAGAGGGAAAGAAACAGTAAAACCCATCCTGAGCAGGGAGAACAAGGCTCTCCCTGAGCTGGTGCCTACTAAAATACCAGTGAACATGGTCTTTTTGTGGAAATAATCTGCTACAGCCTGAAAGGAAATGAAAATTGCAGACTGATCAGCAAGTGTAGTAAGTTCAGCATCGCTTAAAGTAAGAAGTTACCAGCCTTGTTCTGAACTGCTCAACACAAGCAGCAGTGGCCCCGTGTTGTGTGTGGATACAGGTTTGCCATGGCTCCTGCAATGCTGACAGGCAGCATCTGTTGCTTACTCTCTTCTGGTCTGTGTTACCAAGTTCTGGAGTTTTCCTTTATATAGGGAATGTGGTGTAGATTAAAACCACTTTGGGTTGGAGCTGAAGATGTGTCTCATTTGGGAATGAGACTGTCCAGGGATCCTTTTTTGTCCCTTCCTTGGAACCTTTAAGATCAGTTGTAAAGGTGAATTGTGTTTGAGCTGAGGAAGCAGCTGTGCATACCTGATCATGTTGATCCTGGCCATGGTGTTGTGTTTAGAAAGTTTTAATGCAGCACCCCTGCAGTAACACAGCATTTAAAAGCAGATAAGTAGGAGGAAAGCTGAATTGCTGCAATCACACCTGTATATTTTACATTTTTACTTTTTATTTTGTATTTATTTCAGATTGGCTGACAGTCAAGTGACAAGGTCTGTGTGGTTGCCAGCTGGTTTTATTACTTAGTGATATGACTTTAAGAACCACTGAACTTAAACAGAGCCCTAAAAATACAGGACCTGTCTTGCAAACACTTGGGAATTCAGCAACAGCAATGAGGTTACTGGATATACTCTCACATCCCTAAAGCTCTGCATATATAGGGAGTGGGAAATAAATGGAGGAATGTACCTGTGTTACTGAGAGCTGGCAAAGATGTGTGCAGCAGCATCTGTTTTATCTGTTGTTTATGCAGTAGAGACTCAACTGCTTGGGGGCCTTTTATTTTTAGACACCAGGGTAATTTCATCTCACCTTTTTTTGAGAATGAGGCAGAAACATATTTTAAGTCTTTGAGGATGTAAATCCTAATGTTCAAACTTCATTTTTTGTCTTTATTTTTTTCTCAAGGTACTGCAACTGCTTTATGGAGAACTTTACTTGAGTTGGAGCACTCATTCTTGAATATTTCTTATTGTTGTTCTGCTACTCTGAAAGCAGAAATGTGTTCATTCTTCAACTGTTAAATTCTTATAATTGTTTATCATCAAAGTGTCAATCAAATACTGCTCAGAACTCTGGGCTGAATTGGCACTAATGTAATTTCCACAGGACACATCAATTAATGACATGCTGAGAACAGTCAGTTTTGATTTCAAAGTTGGTATTTTAATATTGATCTCTAGTATAGGTGTCTAAAATATTTGTTCTCTCTAGGGTTTGGATCAACTGCAAGGGCAAATTTTCCTTTTAAGCCAGTTGTATGATAGAAACTTCTATGAGTGTGTATAGACTTGGATCAATAGTCTTGAAATATAATCTTTTATTCTGTATAAACTAGAGACTGTAATGAGAATTAATTATTGTCTTCCTTTATCCATCCAGATGTTTGCTCAGCTGTTGTGGAAAGCTTCTTCACTTAAGCAGATGCTGTGATAAATGACCTGTGAAATGGATGTGATACAGATTTTTTTTTTTTTTTTGCATTTGTTATGAGGAAACGGTTAAAAAACCCCAAAACCTGCAACCCCAAAAAATCAGCCCAACATAGAATTATTTTCAGTTTGAATATAAGGCCAAGCAAGTAGTCCTATACAAACCTGAGTATGAAAAACTGATACCATGAGAAGACTCCTAAATCCCCAAGATCCCTTTCTTTGGCTGTTGGCAGCTGGCACACAGAGGCTTGCACTAAGAAGTTGAATTGCTGTATTTAGTTTTCTCTGAGCACAGAGGATTGTCTCTTACAGTAGTCCATGGCAAATCAGGTGGCTCAGAAGCTGTTTGAATGTTGCTGTTGAGCTCGATGGAACACGAAGGTGAGTGGATGGAATTGCACGCCACACTTTGGGGCTCGGGGCAGGAGCACGCGGCTCTGCTGTTCCCTGAGCGCCTCAGAGCTGCGCGTGGAGTGGGATGGTCTGTGATGTGTGCAGACGGCGTCGGTGTGAGCTGTGTGCCACACTGAACACAGGCAGGTAAATGCTCTGTGTCTAGGGACCCCTGAGGATTCCAGGATCCTGCTTAGTCAGGGGTTGAACCTTGCTTCAACGTTACCACTGAGCTAGTTACAAAATTACTGGGCTGTTTGCTGTCATATGGGGGTCAAATAGTGGACCCTACAAACAGCAGGATTTCATCCTTTCCCTGGTTTTAACTTCTATTTCTGCAAGTAAAGGCACTTGAGCACAACTGATGGGGCCCTGTCCACAGTCCTGTGGGTGTCTTGCCTCCTGCTGGGGCTTTCCCATTGCTTGCAAGTGGTGAATAGAGGTGGGCAGATCCTGCTTGCTTGGAAAGTCCTCTCAAGCTTGTGCGCATTTCCTTCCGTGAAACAGAAAGAGGTGTTCTTTTTCTGGCACTCAGTGCTGTTGTCTTCTGCAACCTGCAGGCATGAAAAACTGATGAAACAGGTAATTTCTTTATAGGACATTTTCAACAGCAGAATTCAGTTGTCTTGAAGCAGACTGAGAGGAAGAGGCTCAGCATAGGCTGGGCTATGGTAACTTTGTGCTGCTGAAGGTCAGGTTTCTCTTGATCCTTGTTCATGTATGATGTCAGAAATCTTTCAAAATCAGGGTGTGTAGCAGGAGGGGAAACCTTTTTGCAGACCAGCACACTGAAAATCAAGGCTGTTGTTCCTGTGATGATGAAAACAGATCCTTGGCTGGTACATGGAGGGCTGCTTTCCTCTAGAAGCTCTTGTAGACATTCAGACCATGTGTCATGTCCAGTCACAGTTACATGTCTTATCACTGTGAAACCAGAAGACTGGCCTTACTGACTTGGCTTTCACAGTCATTTCTACAGAGCTGACTTCATTCCTGGTTTAAAAATGACTTGCAAATACATAACCCTGGGGTTTGGATTTTGGTGGGTGTTTTTTTCTTAATTTTAAAAATTTTATTATTTTTAATTTTAATATTTTGTTTGCTTTATTTTGTTACTGTGCTGGTGTTTTTATCAGCTGTAGCTTGTACCTCTTAAAATTGCTTAAACAACACCAGGGAGTAGTGGCCTGCAAACTGTAAAGATCTGTTCCTTCTGTGTTGGAATAGTACATGGTGCAACGTTACTCAGCTTCAAAGCTGTACAGAAATGCCAGTGGTGGTGTCCCAGCAGAGATTCTCCAAGATAACAGCAGTCAGTGAGGTGAGGGGAAGCTGCCGTCCGTGCCGATGGAGCGCGTAGGCTGGCCTGGTACGCGATACCAGCTGCGTCTCAAACGCTACGGGGGGACACTCACCAGCTTATCCATGTTGTGCAAGAGATGGAGTAGGGGCAGCTGTTCTTTTCATGGCAGTGTTCCAGCTCCTGGTTCATTACATCCAAAACTTAGTGTAGAGAGGGCTGGAGGTGGGGGTTGCCCGAGATAAGGTTGATCAATTGCCACTGATCATCTTTGATCACAGGTTTGTGAAACATCAGCAATTCGAAGTGGTTTGATGAAATTCTTGTGCAGGATAAGCACTGCATTCCAGTCTTAGAAATATCACTGGATTTTGGGACAATAATTAGCGCTGCTGTGGAAAGGAAACAGTCTAATTCACCTCTGTAAACTTCAGCATCAACTTGCTGACAATTAGTGTTGATTTTCCTTCCCTTCTGCACAACTCTGTGCATTTTGGGGAAAAAGAAGTTGCTATGCTTTAAAGTCAAAACCCAGCAAACCGAGAAATACAGAGTCTGGTGAACGATTTCCTCACATTAGCATCTTTAGTTTCACATCTAGAGTCTTTCCAAGATTATAAATGAACGCTCCTAGACTTTGTGCTCAGTGTATTTGTTGTTAGACAGAATCAAGAGTTCTCCAGGAGTGTACTGCTGCCTTGGGGATCTTAACATCCCTTCCCAAGTAAGTTAGTAGGATCTGTATCCTGGTGAGTGGACAGGTGTCCTGGGTTGCAGTGTATTCTATCACCATCCTCGTGAGCTGTTGAAACCAGGTGGGGCAGTGTTTCCTTGCCTCCTCCCCCCGGTTAATGGCCCATCATTGTCCTGCCACAAGACTCAGAGAGAACTCCCTCCGGACTATCTTCTGTTAATAAGCCCATCAACGCCTGGCCTCATCATCCCATTGTGAGATGATCCACCCAGAGGGAGGAACCAAGCATCCCATCGTGGATATAATCTGAGTTTCTGAACACCACAGGCCCCCTTTCCACTGGATTCCCAGAGGACAGTAGCTACATAACCACCACTGGACCTTCTGAGGAATTCTACAGGATCACCCTTCTACAGGATCACTGCTTCGACAGAACCACATCCATCACTTCAGGAGGACTGCAGCCACCATCTTATGGGACTGCTACCACCACTCTGACTAACAGGGTGTCAGGTTGTATCCTGACTCTGTCAGTTTAACCCCGTGTTTTCTGCCTGTTTTTTGATTTCCCTATTAAATTGTTATACTGACTTGGTGCCTCCCATTGGTTTGTTTTCAAACTAGTACAACAGGTTTATAAAATACCCTGTTTTAGCTGCGCAGTTGTTGGACACATTCTCTGACTTCTGGCTTCAGTAAGGTGAGCTGGCTCTTCCAGTTCCTTATCTGTCCTGGGGTGTGAGTAAGGCACAAATGGTGGAACATGATCAGCATATATTTGAGTTAATCAGCAGGGTCTTGTGCCAAAGAAGGTTTGAGTTGTCATCACTTCCATGAAGAGGGCTTTGAACTCCTTATCTGGAGAGGAGATGTTGGTAAAAGTGGCAGAATTCTGGTTTTAAGAGCTGCCACTCCCTTTATTCCTGAGAACTGGAAGGATTTTTCTCTTGGTTCACAAAAATGTTGTCTCAGGACAATTGTTTTTCCTCACATGCTTTTTGTCCACTTCCATAACACTGCTGCTCAAAATTCTGCAGTATCTTTTTTCAGTAACATGCTGCAATATCCATCAATACTGTTGAGTGTAGGGCCCCTACAGCCCCAGTTTCTCAAATTCAGGGGCTTTGTACCAAAACCAGGCCTTGAAGTCAGATCTGAAGTACTTTTTTACAGTCTGTTGCATCACTGGTTATCTGTGAAGAGGAGGGTCAGTAGTATGGGTAGGACAGAGATAAGTTTTTTGCTGTGGCCATAAACCCACCTGTTCCTAGCAAATTCCCTAATGCTGATTCCAGTAGAAATGCCCATTGCCTGTGTACAGCACATATTCTCATTTCACCTGCTCCCATGTACTCACCCCTAGAGACTAAAAAGTGTCTGGTCTGTTGCTGCTTCTCTGGTAGTTTCTCTGGAACAACATTCCTTGTGTTTGATGGAATGTCAGGAATACTGATAGGGAGTAACTTTTTCTGTGGTCTTGAAGCGTTAGTTCTCCCTTACCAGGGAGGGCTGCTAGAGTTGTTAGCCTTCCCCCAGTAGGTTTTGAGCTTTGTATATTCACATTCACGAATGTGACTGTGCCATGTGACTGTAACTACAGAATGAATACTTCTTAAACTATATTCTCATGTTATGTGTTTCAGCAGCATACCTTGAAATTAGGATGGCTTTTGTGTACACACTACTCCTCTAGTGAGGGGGATTGTACTTTGTCTTCCAGGAAATTGGCACTAGAGTTAAAAAGTAGATTTTATTGCATATTCTGTCGCTACTGTGATTGCCTGAATGCACCTGTCAGTTTGATGGGAAAGAAGCAGAAGTACCTTATCTGCAGTACTTACCTGAATCTGGGATCGAATTTATTTCCACTTCTGGTGCTGGTGTTTACCTTGGCACCTGTCTGGTGAGGTAGAGGGAAGTCAAGTCACTGAATGTAAGATGCCATCTGCTCCCATTTCCCCACTTAGAAGGATATTGAGACAATACAATTTCAAGATGAATGGGACCTATGCTAAGGAAATAACTGCATTCTTTCCTCTGATCAGGAAAGGTGTTGGGAAATACTGGGTGTGTCTTTGATCTGTTTCCCAAGAGCTCAGCCTAGTCATCTGCACATGGGTGGAGAGCAAAAGGTTCCAGTTGCAACCCAAACCAACTCTCTTTTAAGATGGGGGTGACTGGAGGCTGATGTTTGCCTTTCTTTTTGATGTGAAGACCATAAACACTTCTTTAAGTGCTTTTTACATTTATTATTAATATTGCCAGTGCTTTACATTGCTTTTCCCCCCTCTTCCCCGTTTGTTCAGTAATGGTAGGCTCCATGTGTTGCAGGTCACATGACTCTATGACACGTGTGTGTGTGTATATATGTGAGATACCCGGGGACTCCACTCAGACTGCACTGAACTTCCCTCTTCAGAGCCACCCGTCACTTCAGAGAGGTCACCTGCCACTATGATGCCTGGGGGCTTATCTGACACCAAGCCTGCTACTCCAGAAGTTCAGCAGATTGCTAACCAGGTGAGTTATTTGTTACCCTGTCTGTAGATTAAGTTACTTGTGTGCAGGGATGTCATTCCTGAAGCTTGTGTAGAACCTGGGAGACTGAGCCAGGGTTTAAACTGAAGAAGCCTGTGCTGAAAGTGGGAATCCCCTTGACTGGCAGTGTTTTCTCAGCGTTCTGTGTAGGCAGTGCCCTGGTAAGACTGAGACAAACCACTTCTCTGTCTCCTCTGTCCATGGCTGGGCATGGTACTGGCTACCTTCAGTTAATGTCCATGTGAAATTCAAAGCCTACCTCTGCTATGCCAGCACTGAGGTCACCTTTTTGAAATAAGAGGTGGCATATTGGAAGGGAAAAGCTTGTACCTGGTAGAATTCATACCTCAGTGAAGGGCTGCCTAGGACAAACCACATGCAAGTATGCAGCAAAGCATTATATATGCAGGACAAAGCTATTTTAAAATTGTGTGTTGCCTGCTGGCATTCAGCGTTTATATTCTAGAGTCACAGCTGTGATGCAGGGGCTGCTGGTGAAGCAAGGTGAGCTTGGCACAAGGCAGGCCAGCGAGTGAGCCCAGTTGCCACGTTACAGGCAGTGCTCCTGTCCTGGAGTTCCACCACCACATGATCCTCTCGACTATCTAAACCACATGTGCTCAACCTTTATGTTGAGATAAAGTCAGCTTATTTGCAAAAGCTGTGGTCATTCACACCCTGCATTATTCCCTGAGTTTCATGGGTGGCACATCACCCTCCTCAGCTCCTCTGAGCCTTCTTCCACTGCAGGGCTTTATTGGTCAGTCCCAGCTGGGATCACCAGAGTGGGGAACACGTACATGGGGGAGGGCTGGAGTTTGGGATAACAGGTTAGTCAGAGGAGAGATGATTTACTGTAGACCAGAAAGAGAAATGGGTGATCTACAATTGTTTGGGAGACACTGACTGAATTACTTGGGAGCAGTATCACTGTTCCTTCTGTGCTGGCAGGAATGCTTGAAGGAGCAGCACTTGCAGAGATCAGAAATTCCCTTCTACCTGTGGAAGGGAGACCCTAGCAAGGGACTTGTAGCACCTTTGTGTATTTGCCATTCTTGTTTCCTCATGTTTAAGATGGGGCCAGCTGAGGCTGTGAAATTTAATTAATGAGTCTGTGAAATGCCTCAAGCACCCATGCCAGATACTGAGCTTCATTTTCAATGCTGGGCTGTGTTATTTATGGGTGATCAGAAATCTTGCAGTGTGTATTGGAGGTGAAAGCACAGCACTTGGGTGTCCGTGAGCAAACAGGCACTAAAAAATGTGAAGGTTGGTTTCAGGCAGTGCTAATGCTCCCAGGGGGTACAGGGCAAATATGGAATCTGAAATGTGGATGGTACAGAGTTTCTGTTTGATTCCAGAAAAGGACTGATCCTAATTTTAGTGTTCTTTTGTTCTCAGTAGCTTCAGGAAAATGAAAACAGATTGTTCTTTGCCCTTTATTTTCTGCAAGGCGAAATTTCTGCCCTGTGCTGACAGTGGGAGAGAGCACTCTTCCTGGTCCTTTCCCCCCTTGCAGAGGCATTGGTATAGTTCTCTAAGGAAAATATTCTTATGGAAACCTTATGTTGGGGAAATCCTGCTATGCTTCCAGCATAAGTGTCACCCTTTTATGAAGCAATTCTGTGGGATTTTATGCTCTGCTGAGCAGAGAAGCAATTCCTATGATTCCAGTGAAGTTGTGAAGAGCATCTGCAGAGCTTGGGGTGCTCAAGGTCTGTCTGCTCTTGGGAGCACATAATTATTTACTTATACCTGTGCCTTGTCTCTAGCCATCATTAGTGAGCTGGGGAATGTTATTTATTTGGTCTCCTTGTTTTACAGCTGTTGCCCAAAACTGAGGAATTTTTTGGCTTTAGAGTGCTGTTAGATAAGAGTTTAGGAATGTTCTATTTTTTCACCTGAGGATTAAGGAGCTGTTTGCCTGCTTGATTTTACTGAAGGCTCAGTCTGTAAATAACAAATGGGGGACACAGTGGCCAGAGGAGAGAGAGCAAAACTGGACAGAAGTGGCCTTGTTTTGTTTTGTTTTGAGAGAGGAATATGATGTACCAAAAGTTGCCACTTAGGAGCATTCTAGGAGGCCCCTGCCCCAGTCAGCTGGAAGGGTGTTTGGAATTAAAGTTTCCCAGGTTTGCCAGAGTTAGCAGCTCTTGAGTTGAAAGTACAGTTGTTGGTTCCTGGGGATAGAAACCTTGTGGAAGCTGCTCAGCAGAAGAGCAGAGTAAGAGATCATGAGGAAGCTGAATCGGATGATAATTTCTGGCTCTCTGGAAATGATCTGGATGTTCCTTGGGTGCTTTCCATGGCCTTCCTGCTAGGAAGGAATGTCATGGGAGTGGCAGCCAGCTGTAGGTGCATGTGCTGAGAAACCAAATTAATTCTGTGCATTCCTTTGAAACAGGTGGGTGGTGAGAAGCACTGAGGTGCTGCTGGCCCTGCCCAGGGCAGCCTGAGCAGGCTGACACTGACGCTGCTTCTCTGCCCAAACTCAGTAATGCATCCAGTCATCAGGGTGGGTGTCATGTGCAGAAGGGCACCGCGTCACCCAGCCCAGGAAAGATTGTTTCTGCTTTCTGGGTGGTGGTCCCACAGTGATCATGAAATGAGAGAGTTTCTAGTTCTTGGAGAAGTAAGGAAGGGCAACAGCAAAACCACTGCCTTGGACTTCTGGAGGGCAGACTTTGGCCTGTTTGGGAGACTGGTTGAGAGAGTCCCTTGGGAGGCAGTTCTGAAGGGCAAAGAGATCCAGGAAAGCTGGGCATTCTTCAAGAAGGAAATCCTAAAGGTGCAAGAGCAAGGTGTCCCCCTGTGCCAAAAGACGAGACAGTGGGGAAGAAGACTGGACTGGCTGAACAGAGAGTTTTGGCTGGAACTCAGGGTCAAAAATAGAGTTTATGAGCTTTGGAAGATGGGGCAGGCAACTCAGGAGGATTACAAAGGTGTTGTGAAGTTATGCAGAGAGAAAGTTAGAAAGGTAAAACCCCTATCAGAACTTCAGTCTGGCCACTGCCAAAAGATATGACAAAAAGTATTCTTTTTGATGAATACATCAGCAACAAAGAGGGCTAAGGAGAATCTCCATCATTTGCTGGATGCTAGGGAAATCATTGCTACAAAAAATAAAGGCTGAGGTACTTAATGCCTCAGTCATTAGTAGTCAGACCAGTTGTCCTCAGGGTACCGGCTCCCTGAGCTGGAAGACAGAGACAAGGAGCAGAATGAAGCTCCCACAATCCAGCAGGAAACAGTTAGTGACCTGCTTCTCTACTTAAACATGCATAAATCTATGGGGCTGGATGGAATCCACTTGAGGGTACTGAGGGAGCTCATGGAAGAGCTCTCCAAGCCACTGTCCGTGATTTACCAGAGGTCCTGGTGAACCAGAGAGGTCTCACACAACTGGAGTTTGGCTAATGTGATGCTCCTCTAAAAGAACATCTACAAGAATGACAGGAAGGAGGATCCAGGGAACTACAGACCTGTCAGGCTGACCTCAGTGCTGGGGAAGGTCATGGAACAGCTCATCCTGACACAGCATGTGCAGGGCAACCAGGGATTCAAGCCCAGCCATGATGGATTCATGCAAGGCAAGTTCATGCAAGGCAGATTTTGCTTGATCAACGTGATCTCTTTCCATGACAGGGATCCTACCGAGTGGGAAAGGCTGTGGTTGTTGTCTCCCTGGACCTCAGTAAAGCCTCTGACACCACTTTCTGCAGCATTCTCCTGAAGAAGCACTGCTCACTGGGTGAAAAACTGGCTTGATGGCTGGACCCAGGGAGAGGTGGAGAATGGAGTTACATCTGGCTGGGCAGAGGTGGTGCACCCAGGGCTCAGTGTTGGGGCCAGACCTGTTTAATATCTTTACTGATGATTTGGATGAGGGGTTTGAGGGTGCCCTCAGTCACTTGGCAGACTTCCATTAAGGGAGTATGTTTGAAAGGATGAAAATTGGGAGTGGTATATGTGAAAGAAATCCCTAAATATCAACCTGCCAGTAATTTTTCCCTTTCTTTTTACAGGTGAAGGTGCAGTTTGAAAGCCAGGCAAACATGAACTGTGTTGTCTTTGCAGCCGTAGAATATAAGACTCAAGTAGTTGCTGGGATAATCTACTTTATTAAGGTTTGTATATATTTTAGGAGGGAGTGTTTTGGAATTAAATGATACAGGTGACTTGCAGAGTGGCTTACAGCTAGAAAGAGAAGCAAACATAGGAAACTGTCTGATGTGAGTAAAAGAAGTGGGGACTACCTCCAAATACTTATAAAATTCCTGTTTGGCACTACTGTAAGCAGGAATAGAAATATTACAAAACATGCCCTGTACCTATTCAGATGTGACTGGTAGGCTTCTTGGGATCATCGCCCTCAAGGACTATAGATTGCCTTCCCAACTCAAATGATTTAAACAAGTCATAACTGGTCTCCTGTTTGCTTTCAAGGCAAAGTAGTGTCAGATGAAACTGAAGTCATCTTGAGAAACTGATGGAGAGATAGAGTCAATTGTGTAATGCAGTGCAAGCATCTCTGCTGACTAGTTTTGCATGCAAGCAGGTGTGTTGTTCTTTTGGTTCTGCATCAGGTGCTGCAGAGGTACAGCCTGCCTGCTGGTTTCTTCTGTATTTTCAAAACTCCCTCTCTGCTGCAGAGGAAGAATGGGTAATTTAATCAGCCCTCTGATGGCACCATTCATTCTTACTGGAAGCCCTGACCGATGGATGTGAGCAGCTTTCTGTGAAGTAGCACAGAAGAAATGGCTGGATGTATTTTGCACCTGAAGGCTAGCAAGCACTGCTGAGCAGCAGGCTGGCCTTCTGGAGCAGGGCAGGCATGGCTTGTGACTGCTGTGTCTGAAGCCCCACATGTGTGTGGACATATGCCTGGCAGGATACACTCCCTTGACATGGGAATTGGAAGAGTTCTTTTATTAGAGAAATTGGCCTGGAATGTTTGGGGGCGAGTAGTTCTGCAGAGAGACACTGTGAGCATTAGCTCCACACTTCTCATATTTAGTTGATCTCAGGAAGGACAGGTGCTGCCAAACCTTCTTCTTTCCCAGGTGCTTCCTTAAAATAACTTTGCTATTTGTGCTCTGTGGGCACCAGGGGATGGTACTGACAGGCTACCTATTATGTGGCCAATCAGAGTCTCACCTACATGAATGATGTTTATCCTTCCCTCGCTCCTGTGAAATGTGCTTTCACTTTGTGGCCAAAGCACTGAGTAATGAAGAGTAACAATTTCCAGGTACAGCCAGAAGTCAGGCCTGCTTGGATTTCTACGCTTAGTTCCGTCTTATTGCTGACCTAGGCAATGTAAAATACTTGTCTGCTGTCCCTGCTAAGCCTTGTGACCAAACTACTCTGAAAAGAAAATTGGTGTGTTACTGAACTCGGAAGAAATCCATTTGTAACACTCAAAATGGATGATTTGTGTCTTCTTTCCCGATTTTACCAGTGATGGAAAACAGTTACTCATTTTAGCATTAACTGGAAGAAGTTCTGCCACAAGATTCAGTCTTTTACATTTCTGAGTGTTCCACATCACTGATATTTTACCAGGAGACTTACAGCTGAGCTGCAACCCAGACCAAGCATAGTGCCACACTGCAGCCACCGGAAAGCGTGCAAAAACCTCCTGGGGCATAAGGCATTCCAGTTTCCACGTACCTCCGAGGGAGACTTTAGTGCCTGTTGTGCTTGGCTCTTTAAGAATGAAATGTTACAGCTTCCTACCAAGTCTTTGTGTGATGACTTTCGGGGGTGGGGGAAAAGGTGAATTTCTTTGAAAAGAAAGAGCAAAGATGTTCTTTCAAGAAATAGAGAACAGCCTTTTGTTTGAACCTGCTTTGAGCCTGTGATCCTCACTTCCCCACTCTTTTGGTCTCTAGGTCCAAGTTTCCGATGACGAATATGTCCACTTAAAGGTGTTTCAGAGTCTTCCTTATGAGAACCAAGGCCCCAGCCTTGTTGGTTTTCAGACTGGCAAAACCAGAGATGACCCTCTGACCTACTTCTGAGAGATGATGAGGTGCAGGGCCTCACCTCTGCAAGTCCTATGGGGGTTCTGCCCGTGACTGTAAATAAAATAAGTTTGGAAAGCTATTGTCCATATTTTCCTTTTGCTGCTGATATACCTGCAGAAGTTATCTTTCATGTCTGTCACAAGATTAAAATAAAGTATTTCTAATTAAGGTATAGAATAAACATAAGGTTATTTGGAATATAAAAAGCACTTAAGGAAAAAAGCTTAGCAAGATAATAACCAATAGTGAAAACCAGTGAAAACACTAAAGCACCAGTCGAAGAGGCCATCTCAAGTCAAAAGAAATGTTTATTGTTATAAATGCAGAAATGCTTGTCCAGCTTAAGTTCCTTTCCAGGACTTTTCCATAGGACTGAGAACATAAGCAAGCTGGTTTGATATCTTAAACTCACACACTCTCTATGGGACATTACATGCTGCTGCTGCAAGAGGATGAGCATGATTACCACGGCAATGTTTGTTTTAAACTACTGTAAGCCTCTTTCTCTTCCTTGCAAAATTGCTTCAGCTCGAGTTTCTCATCAGGTCTTTGCCCATAAAATACAAAGTACAATTTAAATCTACACATATATTCACAGTTGCAAAACAGCACAGAAAAGACAGGCTTTCCTCTTGTTCCTTGCTGCAAATATATGAGTGCTGGTGTCACTCCCCTTCCAATTTCCAAGACCGAGGAAGTCCACAAACAGAACTCAGGCACAGTATTCTGGTTAAGTTGCACTAAAGTCTAAGTTAAGCTGCAACAAAAGTTGGGTTTACATTAGTGTAGGTAATAGGAGAGCCCTGTGACTCTCAGATTTAGAGATTTTACAGGAAGGGAATGACATAAAAGAAATTGATTTTTTCCAGCATTATGTTAAAAAAAATACACTTTTTTCTGCCTTTGTTGGCACAGGAATCAACATTTTGCAGCCCGTAGAAAATGCACATAAGAACCAGGTTAGGGAAACACAGCAGAGGTTGCTAGAAATAAGTCAGTTCATCGTGCTTTGTCTTGCTGGCCTGGTAACTGTGGAGGCTCAGCTGCTCATTCTCATGGGGGAGGCTCTTGAACACCCGCAGGTGCATGAACTCCTCATTCCCAACATGGACCTGCAAAGCATGAAACCCAGTGAGATCCAGCAGCCTGCAGCAGGAGGGGTGGCAGAGGCTGGGCTGGTTTGAGGATGAAGCAGCAGAAAGGCAGTAAGAAAAACCATTGGCTTGTTTTAAACCAGGCTAGGAGCCATGACTTTGCAGAAATACCACCTAATCTTCCCATAAAAATGGAGAAAAGAGAATCTTTCTACTTAACAGATAGGGGAGAGGGGCTGGGAGGTGAATGTTTGCAGTTTTTTAATGCACAATTTTTTTCTTATTAAGGCCAAATCATAAGCATTCTCTTCTAGTTAAGAAAGAAAAAATCCCCCACCATTCCAAAGATTATACACATTAATATAAAAAAAACAACCCAGTGTCCTCTACCTTGATGAAGTAGTTTGTTCCAGCAACCACCTGAGTTTTAAACTCCACTGCAGTGAAGACATCAAAGGTTTTCCCTTCTTTTTCTTCTAGCTGAGCTTTTACCTTAAGGAAACAACAGGTTCTTTAAGACTGATTCAAGTATTTAGGACTTAAGGCTTACAGGTCATTGCTGCTGAATTCCCAGACACAGAGTTCCTGCTTTTCCAAGATATTAAAAGATCAAAATGAATCATGTTAAGTTTTGTGAAAGCAGGACCAGGAATCTAGGGAGGTGGCAAAGCTAAAACCGTGGTGGGAGTCAGTCACTACAGGCTGACACCGAGTCTGGACAACACTTGACAGTTCTTTCAGCATGGAATCTATTTTTCAAACTGCAAATCAGTGCTCAGGAAGTCAAAATAACCTGACCAATACCCTAGAGGGAGCCATGAACTCCTGAGATGCAGCTCCTCTCTCCCGCCCTTGGCCCTTTAGAACATTGTGGCAATATGGAAAATTCCTGGTCAGGGAAGCAGAAGGTTTCAGCCTTTGTTTTGCAGGGCAAGATGAGTTAGTCCTGGAGTCCTTGCTTGCAAGTCCTTGCCTGCTCCAGGCTGTACCTCCTGCACTGCATCATTGCTTAGCCCTCCCTTCACTCCCAGGGCAGTAGTATCAGCAATGAGTAGATTCTCCAGCTATATGGTGTACTTCTTCCCAAATTCAAGGGATATAGATATATCTGCTCTCCTGCCTAAATCCCACATGCTTCCTTAGGGAAAAACAAGTGCCAGCTTGCCACTGCTCAGGTGCTGTAGGTGAAGCAGGAAGAGAAACAATTCCTGCAACAGAGTATGTTCTCCCACCTCTTCAACATCTGGAACTCTGGTGCCTTTCCAGTGACCATCCTGTCCCTGGGAGCTGTGTCCATGCTTTTTATCTTCTCTCAGAGGCCATACCTCTACACTTCCTGTTATGAACAGTATGTCACAAGCAAGATAATGATGTTTGGACACTTTTCTATTTGTTTTTTTTTGCCATATGGAAATCCAAGCTGCATTCTAAAGATGCACTGAAGGGCACAGCACCAGAAAGCACCATGATTCAGTCCTATCTCCTCCCCTTCTTCTGAGTCAAAGGATGGAGCAAGTGGTTTCAGTTTTCATCACTAGAGCTACTTCTGTAAATTTTAAGCAGCAGGGCAGACATAAGTATCCTGCTGACCCTATCCTGTCCTGTGCTGCTTTAGCAATCCTAGGCACCGTGTGATGTTAGTTTCTGAGGTCTCTAAATCACCCCAGCTCAGCACATTTTGTATTTCCACCAGCGAGCCAAACACTGGGCCCTTCGTGCAGACAGCTCAGAGTCCTGCAGCTGCAAGCTCATCAGGGTGTTATCACTTGTGGCAGTGAGTCACCACAGCATGTGACAAACCAGCATCCTGAGTCAGTGTGGAGAGGGAGATTCCAGACAGAAGTGCTCTCCCAAAGACGTGGTTCCTGATCTCAGTCTGGATGTGGGAGTCCTGGAGGACAGGAGCCAGCACTGTCTTGGTGGTACCAAAGTTAATGGCATACTGGGCTGCATCAGCAGGAGCCTAGCCAGAAGACAGGCGAGTGATTATTGCCGTTTACTTGGCCCTTGTTAGAAAATGTGGAATACTGTGTCCAGTTTTGGGTCCCCAGTACAAGACAGACACCAATAAACCATAGTGAGCTCAGTGAAGGGCTGCCAGGAGCACTCCATGAGCACACCAGGATGGCTGGAGGCTGGAGCACTTGTGCTGTGAGAAGAAAATGAGCTTGAGGAAAAGGCTTTGAGGAAAACTTCCCAGTATCTACAAGAAGCCAGGCTCTTCCCAGGGAGATGATGGCAGAAGAATGAGACACAATGGTCATAAACTGAAACTGGAGGTTCAGACTGGATATAAGGAGAAACATTTCCCCTGATGACTCTCCTGCAGTACAGCAGGAGTGTTCAGAGAAACTGCAGTTTCCATCCTTGGAAGTTTTCAAGACCTGACAGGACAAAGCTCTGAGCAGCCTGAGGATGCTGACCCTGTGCTCAGGCAGGAGGTGCAGTCCCTTCCCACACAAACAACCCATGATTCAGTCACGGCCTGAAGGCTCTGCACTGCCCTGCATGGCCTGTTTGTCATGTACTCCCAGAGCAGTTAACTAAAAAGCAGATGCTTCAGAATCACCCTGAATAAGCTCTGCCACAGTCACCACTGAGAAGCCAAAGCTGAACAGGCCTGGGTGGAAATCCTTGCCGTGAGGAGGCTGTTCCTATAGGATTCCTAAGCCAGACACTGCCAAAGGAAGCTGTCCTGCCCTGTGTGACACTACACCTGCTCTGGGTCACAAAACTGAACAACATTCGGCCATCACAAGGATTCCTATGAAACTGTAAAATGAAGGCAAGAACTGGAAAAGCAGGAATAGGAACTATGTTTATGGCAAGCAAACTTGCAGGCTCTAATAAATCTCCACAAAGATCTGACTTTAAGCAAACAAAACTATTTGAAAAGTCTACCTCAATTTAACAAAACTAATGTTTTCTCCAGCAGTGTCCAGATGAGGATATGAGTGCATGGACAAGTTCCAGGTTTGGGTGTTCCCACCTGTATTTCAATAAAGTAATTTTAACTACTACCAGTCAAAACAAGCTGGCCAAACTTTGAAGTATTTATGTGACTTAAATGAAAATACAATATATTTGGTTAATTCTGTTCATTTCTGTACCCCACGGGTTTCATTTTCATACTCCCTTATTTTGGGATTTTGTATTTTCACTGCAGTCTGCCACAAAACAGAAAGTCAGGATCACGTGCAATGTTAATTGCATATTTGCATTACCTTTAGCGTGGCAGGTAGGCCTTTTCAGGTCAAAGCAATACTTGTGACTCCCTTAGCAATTCTCAATCATTTGCTTAGTACTGCAAACTCAGGTTGGTGCTTAGGAGATGCACATCTCTCCCTTTTTTAAAAACACAGAATCATCAGACTTTACAAGCTAAATGCTAATTTCAGTGACTAGTGCAGCCTGGAGAACAAACGCGGGCAATGACAAAGAGTGTCAGAAGCTGGACTGCATCCTTCATCTTTGCTCTCTAGCTTATCACATCCTAGCCAACAAAGGCAAAAAGCAGAAGGAACTTGAGCTTCCATGACAAAAAGATGAACATGTGCTTTTGAAAGATCTTAGTTGCACACTGGCATTTTTAGAGTAAAAGCATGTGCTCCAATAACACGAGCAGTAATCTAAGGTACAGTAAGTAGTATCAGGATTTGGAGCTGGCAGTGGTTGGAGCTGACTTCTGTGTTGGGGAAAAGCAGAAGCAGTGAAGAAGCCTTCTTGCTTATTCCCTATTCCGCCTCCGCAAAAAAAAAAAAAAAAAAAAAAAAAAAAACAACCAAACAAAAAACCCAAAAAAAACCCCAAAAAAAACCCCACCACACCAAACCCCCAAGAACCCAAAACCCAACCAAGCAAAAAAACCAAATCAAAAACCTCAAGCCAACCAAAACGCAAACCCCAACGTGTGCACGAGGTTCAGGCCTTGTAGGACGCGCTGGAGCTCGTTCCCCGAGCCAGTGGCCCTGTCGGGGCCGGGCCGGGCCGGGCCGCGCGCGGCTTCCCGGGGGTCGCAGCACATCCCCCGCCCCGCCGGGGCCGGCGCTGGCTCCATCCCAGCTCTCCCCGCGCACACTGCGCTGCCCACTGCACTGCTCCGTGCGTTCCCCATTCCTTCCACCTTCCACACTGCGGGGCGGTGTCTCGGCGCTCGGCCGCGCAGAGCAATGGCCGAGCACACCCTGGGCCCCCGGACGAGCCCTGCACGGGCCTTTCCCCCGCCCGCGGGACCCTCCCGGGACGCGCCCCGGCCCCTCACCTGCTCCGCGATCCGCTGCGTCTCGTCGGTGGCGGGCCGGGCCGCCGAGACACCCCCGCACAACATGGTGGCACCGCTCCGGTGCTCCCCGCTCTGCTCCGGGCCGATCCTGCTCCCCGGGCGGTGCCGGGGCGGTGTCGGGGGCGGTGCCGGGCCCGGGGCTAGAGCCCGAGGCGGCGGCGGGCGGGAGCGCTCGGGCCTGGCACCACCCAGCCCGGGGGGGCCTCAGCGCGGCCCAGCGGCACCAGCGCTGCCCACGCTTGGCGGGGATATCGCGGCCCGAGGGCTGATTGAAGACAAAAATAGCGCAAAGCGACACTTGCAGTGAAAGCTGCCGGCAGAATTTATTCTGCGCCCTGGACAGAAGGGCTGCAGCCGCTCCTCAGCGAGCGGCGCCTCCGTGACAGCCCCGCGGGAGGACGGGGCTGCCCTCAGCCTCTGCGTTTTCCCTTTGCGTGTGTCACCTTTTTCAGCAGCGGCATGTTCGCTTTAGCCGTATGGAAAGTTCCATCTCCGGACTCCCTCGTTCGCCTCGTTCATCATTCCCTCTCCCAGGCTGATTGTGCCGCTCCTCAGCCAGCAAGCTGAAGGTGGTGGTGAATTACCCAGCCTCTGAATTCCCTGGGGATATTTCAGTCTAAATGTTCAGGTCTTTACCTAAATTTCCCCACAATTTAAACATCCAGACTCCTTGCAAAACCAGCAACAAACACCTACCTTCCTCCTCCCGCTTTGCAACGCCCCTTGGTAAAATTGGTCAATATAAACCTAAATTTAACAACAGCAGGTGTTGCAAACTGAGCAGAGCTCATGGACTGACAAGGAGGACACGGTGAGAAGCATGCAATATAATGGGGAAGGTTTTCTTTCCTGGTATCATCTATAGATAAATTCTCTGCTGGGGCTTTGCATAGGCAGAGCTCTGCCAGGTTTGTGAGGAGGCTTGGGATGGTTCCCAAGTTTTCCAGTGGAAATTCCATGTGACACACTCTGTTGTTGCTTCACTACTGGATGGTTCAGGAAACCCCACACTGGGGCAGGCTTTCCTGTGGGTTTTTGATTCATGGTGGGTAGGATGAGGCAGCCATTCATGTGAGCATCTTCTGGTAGGAAATGTCAGTGGAGGTTCTCAGGCTCATGCTTTCAATAGAAGAGTGTTCCCTGGTGTGTCTTCATCAGTGTTGTCGTGTGTGACAAACTGACAGGCTTTTGGACAGGTGCCTGATCAAGCCTTCTCTTCTCCTGGACTTGGCAAGATGAGAACATATCCCCCTCTTTGTGCATGGGAAAAAGGGTTTACTTAAAAAGCACCTTCCCAAAGGGGTCCTTTCTTACTGAACTTCCCTTGTGTCCAGGTGTGTGTCACACCTATCAGCTGCAGCAGCAGCTCTCACACAGCATTGGAGCTGGAGGCTTAGGGCTCCAACTATGAGAGCAGGGAGGATGGGTGAGACTTCCCCAGCAAATACAACACAGTTGGCTGTGCTAAAAAATGATTGCAGGTCTTGGAGACTCATTGTGTGCCAAGGTATAAGTTCCTCTCAAGTAAATGTAAAGAGTGAAGAACACCCAAGGAATGAAAAGCACCCAAATGTCAATATTATCTACTGTATACATAGCTAGTGAATATTGCTCTCCGAACAAGGCAGCTGATGGTGACTTTCTGTTTCTTACACTGCTTGTGTTTGTACACAGCCTTTGGTTTGTAAATTGCATCACTTTCATTTCACTCATTGAACTCTTACATGTTTCAATGCTGTCAGTTTCACTTCGAGGGCTACTGAGCAGGGTTTGCTCCAATAGGAATGATTCACTAGCACTAAAACTACTCAGCTATTGGAATTTTGGGAAGTGTAGGCCATAACCAAAATGCTCTTTTTAGCCCTTTCTGCCATCTAGTGCTCATCCCTGTTCGTGCAGTTAGACTCGGGAGACCTCAGGGCTCAATTCTGTACCCTAAACTGAGCCCACACACCACAGCCAGCAGCTGAGGGAAGGGACCGGGGTTTCAGAAGAAGTGAGCAACTCTTACTGAGTCCAGGGGTAGAAGGCATTTTCCAAAATTGAGGTTGGAAGGATTCGTGTTTTCAAACTCACTCTTTTTTCCCCCCCCCCAGCCATCTGTGCCATAGTCTTAATCAAATATTGTCATTTGCAAGCCTTACAGTTATAGCTTGATTGGTTCTTATGTGGTGCAATTAAAATTTGAGTGCACTCCAAGGGGGATATAACAGATCAACAAAAGGGTTAAAGTAACTTCTCTGAACAGTCTGCTTCTTGGGGTTCTGGACTTCCACTTTGCTCTCCTAAGTCAAAACGTCTCTTCCTTGTCAACAACAAGTGGAGGTGGCAAAACAAAGTTTTTATGCAGTAATGTCACCTGTAAGTTTTATTTGCCTGCCCTGGCAAAACAACAACCAAGCAAAAACAGTAACAAGAGAATTGTGGTGTTTTCCCCAATGCATTCGAACACAGTCCTTTTGTCTCTGCTTACACTGAACTGCAGGCCCACCTACCTTTCCACAGAGGTCTAGAATACCTTCGTGCTTAATGAGGGAGGGTACTGACATCTTCCTGACAGATGCTTGCTCTTGCATGGGGAATCTGGGAAGAGGGAAATAAATTCTGCAATGTAACCCTAGCCCCTCCCACCAGGCTGTCCAGGGGTGCTTTTTCTCTCACCAGGCTGTGACAAATCTCTCTTCTAATCACTCTCTTCAACTTTTCCAGCATGAATCAAAAAGAACCAGGCATGCCTTGCAAAACCAGGAGCACTTATGTCTGCCTTAGGAAGAGTGGGACAAGACTAATGAAGTTCTGCTATGCTCTCTGCTGAAGTCTTTACTGTTTTTCTTTCATTCTTGTGCTAGGTGCCCTCTCTTCAAAATGGGAAATAACCTAGTAGGTGGCCTGTAGGCACCAAGCTATATCCAGTTCATCCATTTGTCTCTATGTGTGTCCAAGAACCCAGGCCTGAATGTCTTTCTCACCCAGTCATCTACCAGCACACACACTTCAGATATTCACCCGCTCTGGCGATCCTATTACCACAGCTGGGGGCTCCTCCTCCATTCCTAACTCCTCCATTTCTCCTTGTTTCATTTGCTGTGTCAGGCCCACCAGTACCGCCAGGACTGACGCAATGCTCCGCGTAGGTGTGAGGCAGATTAATATGGCAAAGCACAACACTGACTATGGTGTGAAAGGGTTAGCCATGTATGCCTTGTGGGATAGTATGGCAGCAACACTTGGTTAAGCATACAACTACTAGCGACATAATCAGTCAGGGATACATCTCATTGTGCTCTCGAAACATTCTCCGGGAGGGATTTACAAGCTGTTCTCCCCCTCCACCAAAGCAGGCAGGCTGGAGGTAAAGCTACTGCAGCTGGAGGGAACTGGTAGGAACCTAAGTAGCTTGGTCTAGTGCAATGGAGTCTGTGGAGAGTATTGTCCAATATTTCCTGTTGGGCAGAAAGGAGAGACTGGGACATCACTAAATATAAATAGCAGGGTGCTCTGTCACATTAAATACTTTACATGCTCACACCCTTGGCTGTACACAGCATGCAGGATGTTGGGGGCTTTTTTATTTTCCCCATGACTGTGCTTTCCTGAAGTGAAACCGTGTACCTTGCTTTTGTAGAGCTGAGAGTCCTGATGCACATGGTTACAGATCACATATACTGGATAAAGAGGGAATATTATACATAGTGGGAAAGAGGAATATTATACATAAATGTAAAAGCAGGGTATAGTGGAATTGCCTAGTGCCTCCCATAGTCAGCTGAGTTGCAGTCTGGCAGGAAAAGCTTATGGAGGCAAGGCAGCATGCAGACTTCTGCTTAAGCCCCACCAGAGGGGATCTTCACTTGTCCTTCTGAGATGTCCTGGTTTCAATAAAGCAAATGCAAATTCAATCCAAGGCTCCCCAGACACAGTCCTTCCTCTGGAGGCACATGTGTTACCCTGCCGGCGCTAACGTTAAGGTGTGGTGGGGCTGTGTCACAGCGGTGTGTCTTTGTTGCCTTTCCCATTCAGAAGCAAGAGGTGAGCAAGTTCCTCTTAGGGGCTGGTGTACTTTTCACAATTTTCTTTCGTTAGGAATGTACTGTGTTCTCTGTGACAGAGCCACCTCCAGTGCCTATAAAATTTCGGGAGTTAGCCGATGGCAGGGAAGGCTCCGCCTCAGGGCTTGGTACTTCTTCTTTGTTGTCTCCCACCACCGACTCCTGTGAGCTGGTCTCTGGGCTGGAAGCTGCCTGGAAGCCAGGCTCAGCCCCGAGGGGCTCGTTGATCTGCAGGGGAAGCAGGGCCCGGTGCCGCATCAGGCTGTCGTCGCTGTTCTGGGCCTCCAGCGAGTTCCTGTGCTTGGCGTTCCTGTTGGCCATGGCGTTCTTCTGCGGCTCCTCAAAGCTCAGCGACAGGGTCACCGTGCCACTCCCAAAGCTGACTTTTTGCTTGCAGCCACGCTGCTGCTGGCGCTGCCGCTCTGCGCAGGCTGGTAGAGGAAAAGGGTCCTCGTGGTTGCTCTTGCTGCTGATGGAGGAGGAAGGGGTGGAGCCGGTGGAGCCCCCCAGGCTGTTGGAGCGCTTGCGGGACACGTTGCTCCGTCTCAGCGTGGCCCTGGCAGCCACTTTGAAAGCGTGGGCAGCTGTGCTGCAGCGCACCTCCTCGATTGTGTTGCGGGAGGGCTTGAAGAGGATGATGTAGACTTTGTTGAAGAAGATGCAGGCCAGAAGCCCAAAGCTGGCAGCCAGTATTGCAATCACCTCCACAGCAGACACAAACTTGCCGTACGTGCTGGCGTAAGCCGGGATGAAAGAGATCCACACGATGAAGAATATCAACATGCTGAAGGTGATGAACTTGGCCTCGTTAAAATTCTCAGGCAGCTTTCGAGACTTGAAGGCAAAGAAGAAACAGATGGCTGCCAGTAGGCAGGTGTAGCCAATGAGAAAGCCGAGGGCCATCAGGGAGCCTTCATGGCAGGTGATGAAGATGATCTCATCCTCCAGTTCATGGTTTCTGTAACTGGATGGTGGGGCCGTATAGAGCCAAATCACACAGATGACAATCTGCACAAATGTGCACAAGAAGACCAAGAGGAACTGAAGGTTGAGGCCCCACCACTTTCGGTGGAGACTCGTGGGGATCTTTGCCTCGAAGACGAGCAGGACACGGTTGGTTTTCACCAGGATGCAGGAGATGCAGAGGACAAAGCTGATGCCAAAAGCTGGTTGCCGCAGACGGCAAGTCCAGTTCTGGGGCTCGCCAATGAAGAACAATGAGCTGGAGAAGCAGCATAGCAAGGAAAAGAGGAGGAGGTAGGATAGCTCCCGGTTTGTGGCCTTGACGATGGGTGTGTTGCGAAATTTGGTGAAGACTCCCAGAACAAAAGAAGTCAGGAAAATTCCAAGCACAGCAAAGAGAGTCAGAGCAATCCCAAAGGGCTCAGTCCAGGCCAAAAATTCTATCTGCTTGGGGATGCAGGACGTGTGGTTCTCATTGGACCAGTAATCCTCAGGGCACTTGTCACAGGCACTTGCATCTGAAAAAGAAGTGATAACGAGAGGGAAGGTTTGTCAGAATGAGAGGCTGAAATATGGGATGACATATATGGCAGCTGTGCACCAGCCTTGATCTTAAACACAAGGCGTGTTCCACTCCTGTGTCTGCAGATCCCCCGAGTCATATATTGATGTCTGAGTTTCTTACGCTGAAACAACCAACCTCCCATGGGCTACAGAGCAAAGCACGAAGTGTACTTGGTTCCAGCTTAAAAGAAGTCCTGCCCCTGCACTCATGTTTTTTGTAATCCATTTCTTGGCAAAACTTTGCAAACTTCGATTGTTATCAGCTCTTATGTAGGCTCTGTTTTTCCCTCTTCCTTGTTCCTTCACTTTTATCTTCTACTTCTGTCTGTCTTCATACCTCTCACACTTTTATCATCATTTGAATATCCTGCCTTTTTCTATTCTAGAGAAAATTAAAAACGTTCTTGCCTCCTTAAATGCTTTTGAGAACCTATTTCATATTCCATGGAGGCAAGTCTTAGTGTTTAAATTGCTCTTCCCTGAAGGCAGGCAATGCCCTTGATTCCCAGCACATTCTCATTTCATGTTGGAATGCCAGGGGAAGATGTGTGTTAATGATATCACTCTCCCTACACCCAGCAAATGTCCCATTAACACTTGCAAAGGGCAAATTGGTGCCTCCATCTCCTTCCTCTACATGAAAGAAGTTGTGCCTGCTGAGATGGCATGGTCATGTCAATGGCTGGCATGATCAAAAAGCGAAGACCTGCTGCTTCTGCTCTTCTTCTTTAATTCAAATGGGTTTCGTGGTCCAGCAGGGAGGGTCATGACTCCTTTGATGGCAGTAGAAAGGGGCTAAGAGCAGAGAGTTGGAGGTCTCAAATTACCTCTGCTTTTGGGATCCCAGCAGGATGGCAAGGGGATGTGGTGAGTTCACAAACCCCTTTGACAGCAAGCACCCTCTGGGCTTTGCACCTGAGCACAGACAGAGACTCTGACCATAGCTTCCAGAGCAGAGGTGGATGCTAATGGGAAAGTCAGGAATGCCCAGCTAACAAGGGCAAATGTTTTCAAGCCCTCTTGGTCTTGAGGTGTGGTTGGAACATCCATGACCTGATATGGTACTGCTTTCCTAAGGACTTTTTGCCTCACCTAAGCTGTTCATTTGAAAACCTGGCACTAGATGCAAAAGCTCAGTCAGAAGCTGTCATCACCAGGTCATTTCATTTACATCCATTCAGACAATAATTCTTATTTTTCTTGTGCCTTTTACCTGAAAGCTCACTGCAAACTGCAAGCTGCAGACAAAACAAAGCTAATTTTGTGTAGCAGGGAATCCAGCTGCCTCTACCAGTGACAGGGACAGCTATTTAGCACTGCATCCTAAAGATACGCTTTCACTGCTGCCCTGTGGTGGCTTAGAGACCGTGCTGCCACTGAAGGGAGTAAACCAGGTCTCCCTCCTCCTGCAAGGCTGCTCATTCTTGCCCCCTCTTTTGTGTTGGTAACACTAGAGGGCGTGCAGCTTATCATTCTAGTTGGAAACTCAGCCTCCCAAGAGCTTGTTTTCGGGAACTCCAATGACCTGATCCAATGACCTGCTCTATGGTTGCACAAGCACCAGTACTGCCCCCTGACAAAGGGTGGGAGGAAACAGCTGGGAAAGGACAGATTGTTTCCTTTGGTAGCATCCCCGTCTCAGCTGGATGAAACTGGTTGTAAAACTGCTCTCTATGCCTATAAAACTGGCAAGCTCAGGAAATAAAGACCATTACTGTCAGCTGAAATTGCAGCAGGAAACTGTAGAGGCAGAAGACAGTCATCACCTCAGCCCCATAAATTTCACCTCCACACCAGAGCTAGCTCCCAAAATTATGTGACAAACACCAGAAGACCCCTTTTACACATGACCAGAATTGCTTCTATTCAATCTGAAAATGCTGCTTTCAAGCATCCTGTAGTACTATATGGTCATGCTAAAAAATATCATTCCTGTCTGATAGGACACGAATTAGATTCTCCCAAAGAACACTTGTACAGTTTTGCAAGCAGTTTACCGAATTGTTCATCTCGGTGAAGGTCTGCAGTGTTTGCTGGGACCAGTGCACTGGACAGGGTGTGAGGAGGTCCCAAGTGCCCTACAGCGTGGGGACGACTGATATCCTGATAGAATTCACTTGCCTTTGTTACCTTGGGAGTGCCCAACACTGAGAGAGCATTAGTGGTGTTGGAAATTCAAAATTTTTCAACCATTTCTAAAACTGAGGTTACCTTTTCCATCTACTGCTGGACCTGAGTGGCTTGATCCAAGCTACCAACAAAAGAAACAAAAAGCATGTCTGTGGGTGCTTGGTAGGATCCACAGATTCTGATCTTTTGCAGTGCCAGTGATCAACAGAACCTGTAGTTGTTGAGTCCATAAAGGGCAGTATTCCTCTCTGCATGTGAAATCTGGGATGTAATGAATTTTTTTTCTTTGTAAAGCATGAAATAAAACCCCGGTAACACGAGGAAAAGATGGAGGCAGACGTAACTACAGAATTTAGGATGGGGAATATCTCCCTCCTCCAGGTTTTTGGAGGAAGAAAAGCTACTGCTACTGTGCAATAGAGTTTGCTTGTGGCTGCCTGAGAGGCTTTCTATATGCAAGTTGTTTTTCAAGTTCTCTGCCTTAATTTCCCAAATGCAGAGCAGAAGGGACAATCAGGCTTAGCAGTAGACAGGACCTGAGGACCACAGCACTCATCTCCTGTAAGCTTTTCAGAAGTCCCTCAGACTTTCTGTGAAGCCTCTTGGCAAGGCAGGCGCCAGCCCAGCACTGCAGGAAAGCGATTTCAGCACGACTGCAGGCGATGCCTGGCAGGCACCGCCCTCGCTCAAGGCCCAGAGCAGCTCTGTGGGTGTTACCTGTCTCGTCGCTGTACTCCCCGTCGGGACAGTCCACGCACTCGAAGCAGCAGGTGGGCTCCCCCTCAATGATGCCCTTCCTCGTGCCTGGCAGGCAGTCCCGGCTGCAGTTGGAAAAAGGCACCTGCAAGAAAAGAGCCCAAGCAGATTAATGGTGCCAGTGCCTTTCTATGGCAAGACCTTGGGCTTCTTCCAAGGGTGTTATTGCTTGGTTGGCATGCTGGATGAAGAGCCTCAAATGCTTACCTCTTCTCCCTGCCAGAACAGACATTTTGCACAAGAGTCCTTCCCTAACCCACTACAGTGGGATTTCTTCGAAGGAGCACATCAAGGGATGGTAAAGAAGATCAGCAGACCTTTGTAATCTGTGCTGTGTAGGCATTGCAAACCGGAATGTGACCATGATATACATAATCCAAAAACAGTCATTAGATGGTTAAAAGAAAAGACAATCAATCTCTATTGACAGGAATTTGAGTCAGCCTTGGAGATGATGGGCTCTGACTTCTGATCCCCAATCCTGTATATTGCGTATTTGTCTGCTAATAATTTATGGAAATTGAAATGGTTTTCTGAAACTCACTTCTTCTTTAGGAACACTGAGCATGTAAAGGTGCAAATCAGTAGCGCTATACAGATCCAAGGGTTTCCAGACCTCTGCTGCTGTAAATTATGTCAACTGCTGGCTGTGCATTTATGCTGTGCCTGAGCCCACGTGAGCATTGTCGTGTCTTGGCACCAAGTGGTTGCATGGGCACACTCACTGCATGCCTGAAGTGCACTGACACAAGGACTTCAGCATGATAAATGGAAGCCTGGGCCTTTGTCACACAGAGTCATGACCTGAGGTTGAGCTCACCTTTCCCCAACTAAATTAAGGAAAGACAGATGACACAGAACATGGCTTTCTCAGCTCAGAAGGGTTAAACCTACACTTTCCTCTGCTAGCACTGTACCATGACCCATACATACTTAAGGGCTGTTCTGTTTGGAAGCCTCCATTCACCTTTTTGGATGTTTGATGCTACTTTACCCAAGCGTTGCCAACCAGGAACCTCCTGTGCTGATGCACTTACACAATGAGTCCTAGGCATGGTTTGGAGGTTGCCTGTATGCAGGCACTGACCTCAGCCCTAGGGGAAGCAAGCCCTCAGTAATGGCAACTCCTATGCAAAGATGACCGCTCCGTGGCTCAGGTGAACGTTGGCTCTGTTGCCTTTCACTCTGAAATGTAGCTGCAGCAGAGTTTGGGAATGCTGTTCCTAAGTTGTTCATCAGGATTACATGATTGATTGGATGGACACACACCCAGGGCAGATCCCTGCAGCTCCCCACTTGAAGCACTCTTTGCTGTTAGTGCCTATTGCTATTAACACAGTGTTCCTGTTCCTCGGGACAGTCTTTGAGCAGAGAGTGCATCCATCAAGAGGACTTCATCAGTCTAGGTTGTCTTTCCCTAGGCTGCCAACAGTGATTTTGAACAGGGCTGAATCAAAGGCCTGGCTCAAGTCACACACTGCTTCCCCATTATCTGCTAAGCTGATTGAGCTTCTAAGGAGGAAAATTAAATTGGTTTGGCATGATTTTATCTTGACAAATACATGTTGGTCTGTTCTTATCAGTTTATTATCATCTAAGTGTTTATAAACTGTTCAATTTTTTTATCAAGTCTTTTAGGTTACTGAAATTCAACTCAATTGTGTGTAATTCCCTTGGCTCTCCTGTAACTGCTTTAAAAACAGGTATTACGATTACTCTCTAATCCTTTGAGACATCATGCATCCTCCACATTTCTCAAAGCTGAATTGCTAGTACTTTTGTGATTGCTTTGGCTGAATCCTTAAGTATTCTGTGGGGAGTTTTATCAAGTTCTGCCAAAATGAACCTATCTATCTTACCTACTCCTTAACTCATTCTTTTGCAAATCTGCCCAATGCTTGAAGTTCCTATGTTAAAATTACCTACATTTAAACTTTTGTTGGGGATGACAAGAGGCACAGTGAGTGAAGTGTTGACTACTCTTTTTGAACAGGTCCTTTTATCTGAAAGAAATTAGAAGTCTATAAACTGGAAAACAAATGCTGCAGACATAGGGATCGCAAACCCCTCCACTGCGCAAATTTTACATGCCCTGGCATTACACTCAGCAACATCCTGTCACATCTTCAACAGTTTAGGACAGAGAATGAAGTTAAATATTGCACTGCTAGAAATATTTAGACCAAGAGAACACAATTATTCAGTTTAAGTAAAAAACAGTAAATCCTAACTGTTGGAAAAGTAAGTAAGTTTCATTTGCAACAACCAGAAGGAGGGATTAGAATATCATGGTTTTTAAAGTTCCACTTATAGTTTGTGCTTAGAGTCTCCAGCTGGGCTTAGAAAAGCTCTGAGCTCAGTATTTCTGTGGTAGTATGCTCTGTTCAATTCATGCCTCCTTCAGAGTGCTCTGCACTTGAACCAGAAGTGAAGCTGGAGTAAAGGCAAGGCTGAACTGATGCTGTAGCTGTTTTGGGCAAGTGTAGCTAAGGCAGAAGCATTACCTGATCTGCCAGCCAATGTGAGTAGTCACCTGGAAGTGAATTGCCTTGCTCATTAATCAGGTGCTGGTTTAACACATCTAAACATCGCGGCAGGGCCTGGCAGTGACATTTCTGAGTGAATACTCTACTCCCTGTGTCAATTCGCAGACCACAAACCATATGCCCACTCAGTATTCCCTCTGTGAGTCAGAGCTATGGCTGCAGTTCATCTGGCTCTTGTCTGGAGATGTCTGCACCATGTTTCCAGCCTGTGGGTCAGACACAGCCTGGCTCCTAGTGACAATAATTATGCTGAAAAGATTTAACATATGCAGGATGGTGGAGAAGGACTTAGGCCTGACTGAAGTCAATTAATACATCTTGAGATCACTGCTTATGAGACTGCAGAAGCACCCTCAAGGAGAATAAAAAGAAAGGTAGCAGGTGTTGGCATCTTCCACTATTTGAGCACCATGTCCAAGTTAACCCAGGCAGATTGACAGGGGTTGTTCTGTTGGTTTGCAAGGCAAGGGTGTGAGGAAGGCTCTGAGACTGGATGGGTGAAGCCAGCAGAAAGAGTTGCAAATATAACAGAGCAAGAAGAGACACTTCTCGATACAGAGATAATGGGAGTGAAAGAGATGGTTCTTTTCAGCAATGAAACTACTGAGCTCAGGAAAACTTGATTTAGTCAACAAGCAGACTTGGGTAATGAATTTCTCATCCCTGTTGAAACAGTGCTATAAAATTCTACTCTATCTGTTTGGGCAAGGAGAAAAAGACTTCATTTAAAACATTAACACCCAGGGTCATCAAATGTACAGGAGGGGAGGAGATGTTGTCTGTTATTTCAGTGTATAAGAAGGGTATGAAAGACTGTGGTAGAGACTGTGTATACAGTAATGTGAATGGATCTTTTAATGAGACATGAAGGCATAATATGAGGAGTCTGCAGGGCTAGTTCAAATTTCAGCTTGTGGAAACCTGGAAAACATTGCTGTGAGGATTTAAGCACTTACCTCCTTAGACAGTCCACCCCATAGGATCTTGTTTTCATTGATAAAAAGCCTCTCCCCTTTCTTGGCATAAACGTTGTAGTGCCCAACCTCTTCAAAGACGACTGAGCCATCCTCCGGAGAGAGATGCCAATTGATTATTGAGTAATTTCCTACCAGGTCCCCAAACTCATCAAAATCCACTTGCTCCCCCATATTATTGGTGAAATTTAAGTGTCGCAGGTGCTTGAGAACCTAGAGAGAGACAGAGAGACACTATGAATGCCTGTGTGTTACAACCCTACCGCAGCACACATCTGCTATGGGGAGAGAACCAGGAAGAATCTCTTTACTACAGACCTTAACCTCTCCAAATGTTTTACTCACAGCAGTAGGAAGCTTTCTATCACATGAACACACACAGCCTGTACAAACTTTGTAGACTACACATGGTATCATGGCCCTCAGAGTGGTTGGCAACCCATCTGTAACACTTACTGATGCTCTCCCATCATCCACTTAGCATTCCTCTTTGGTCCTCTGAGTCACCTCTGCAAGCCCAGAGCTCTTTCTTAGGGCAAGAGAAGTGGCAGCAGCCTCTGATGTGTTTCAGTCACCCATGCATCGCTCCCACCCTGCTCTCGAAACCACTGCATAAATGCTCTCAGTTGGTATCTCTAGTCTCTGAATGATCAATCACTCAGAAACAGGAGTGCTTGAGAAACAACTCGGACTTGACTCTGGATTGAAAAGACCCAAGCCCAATGCACTTCAGTAAGAAAACTCCAATAAATCAAGATCATTTGCCTTACGGCAGACCTGGAGAATTCTTACCACTTTTTTGGCTTCTGTCTCCTGGTTGCATAGTTGAAAGTAATTACATTCTGCCTGTTTTCAGGAGTCCTTCCCTGTAATTTTCACCTCATGCCTTAAAGTGTCATATACAATCACAAAATCATTAAGGCTGAAAAATATCTCCAAGATCATCAAGTCCAACCATTAACCCAGCACTGCTGTATTCACCACTAAACCATGTCCCCAGGTGCCATCTCCACACATTTTTTTAACACTTCCAGGAACAATGATTGTCCCACTTTCCTTGACAGCCTATTCCAATGCCTGATCACCATTTCAGTGAAGAAATTTCTCTTAATATTCAATCTAAGCCTTCTCTGGCACAACTTAAGGCCATTTCCTGTCATCACGTCACTTGTTACCTGTGAGAAAAGACCAACCCCCTTCTTGCCACAACCTCCTTTTAGGGAGTTATAGAGAGTGATAAGGTCCCCCTAAGCCTCCTTTTCATCAGCTAAACAGGCCCCCCTTCCCTCAGCCACTCCTCATCAGACTTGTTTTCCAGACCCTTCACCAACTCTGTTGCCCTTCTCTGGATGTGCTCCAGCACCTCAATGTCCATCTTGTAGTGAAGGGCCCACAACTGGACACAGCACTCAAGGTGTGGCCTCAGCAGTGCCAAGTACAGGGGACAATCACTGCCCTGGCCCTGCTGGACACACTATTGCTGATACAGGCCCGGTGCCATTGGCCTTTTTGGTCACCTGGGCACAGTTGGCTCGTGTTCAGCTGGCTCTCAATCAGTATGCTGCATGTCCCTAATCCCAGGGACAGCTGCAGTTGTAGAGTTCATGATCTAGATAGCCTGACAAGTAGACCTAAGAAACTGCAGCATGAAAGCAAGCCTGTACTGGCAACTGTGATACAATTCATCCACACTGTATTGCTGTTCAAAAGTTACTTACTGGTTTATGCACTTACCACATTTCTCCCCGTGCTCACCTATGGAAAGATGAGGTGACTGTGAGGGCATCTGGCTGTCAGCTGCCCCTAGACCACAGCAACATAGTTGCTGCTCTGGTTCTACTACCTGTGACAGCTTGTAAGCCCAGTAACCCCCCCACCTGCGAGTGCCCAAACATACAACTCTGGATGGCAAAATGTAATGGAAACCAAACTAAATCAATTTGTCTGGGCAGGCAGAGCCCTCTTCACCCCACAGACAGAACAGACAATATTGTTTTGATGAATCCTTTTTACCTGGAAACACAGGGACAGGGGAACAGAATCACTTCATTAATTCCTGTCAGTTTTGCTAAATTGTCTCATTTTTTGCTGTTTCCTTTTGGGATCCTCCTATCTCAAGCTAAAATCCCCAGAGCCACAGATACCCTCCTCTCACTGCCTATATCACTGCCAGCCTGAGAGAGTCCGGAAAAATCTTTGTAGTACTACACAGGATGTGGCCAACAATACCTTTTCAGCTTGTGTGATGCTGATGGAAGGATATAAAAATATTTCCACAGTATTTAGTCTTTGAATAATGGGTGAGACAGAGAAGGCAGGATTTTTTTCTGTCTTTCTCATCCATGCTGCCCCTCCTCTGCAGACCAGCTCACCCATAAGGTGTGCAGCTGGAATGATCTCACTGAAGAGCCAGGACCTGTCCTTGGAAGATCTCACCCTGTGGTGGACACAGCAAAAGAAGGTGCTCTGTGCTGGGACTTTGCTGTGGAGAGCTGGGACATTGCCTGCTGTGGGTAAGGAAATACCCACACTGCTCCCCTCTCATTCCCCTCATTACCTCAGGGTACCGTACCCAGGAAGATGCTACTTGCCCAGCTCCATCAGGGGACAGTGAGAACAGAACAGAAGCAGCTCTGAGGTCAGAACGGGTGACAGGGTCTGCAGATGCACAGTGATGTGTTGTAGTGCCTCACCTCCCTTTGGCCTCATCTGCATGGGAGCTGCAGTCTTGGCCTGGTTGTTACCAGAAACTTTGTCCATCAGCAGTGCAGGTGCTCAGCAGGGCAGCTCACATTCCTCTGCAGGCTCTGGCACCTACCACAGGGTAACAGCTGCAGCTTTGATGTCCAGATCAGGTTTGTCCTTACACTGAGCCTAATGCTGTGTTTCTCCTCACTCCAACTCAGCATGGCACTCTCTCTGAGCAGTACTGCATCCTTCTGAATGACACCAGGATGTCCTGACTGGGTATCACTGCTGGGTTGACTGTTACCTGTTTAGACAGGAGACCTTGCCCTTGTTTTGACTGCAGTTGCTGCACACACTAGGAGACAATCTTGCAAGAGCGATATTGAGGATTCTTCAGTTCAAGTCCTGCCTCTCCTGGTCAGCTGCAGCAGCAGGAGGCTCACTGGTCTTAGAGTCAACAAGATGAATGGTGAAGAACTTCTGGATTCCCTGAATGCAATTTTTTGTTTGTTTAATTTCATGACATTCACCTCAATTAGTCTGCCTTCCCTCCTGACACTAGGTTGCTTCAAAAGCAGTACGTACTCCTGGCTTTTAGTGGGGTTTTGTAGGATTAGTTTGACAGGATCTTTCCCTTGGTCACACACACTCTACACCTGAGGATTCAGGTTATAAATAATTTCATGTATGACCTGATATGTCTATCTGACTGTTAATTCATATAAAAGCACTGATTTGCAATTAATGTTGTCTTTCCCCAGGCACAGCATAGCAGCTTCAGCTCTGCAGCTGTAGGTAGGGAGCAGAAGAATATGTATCAGTTCATGCAGGAAAGGCATGTGACTTGATTAAAATCCCAAATGGAGAGGCAGCAGGAACAACAGAAGTAACAAAGCCTGTTTTTTTCTTTACAGGAAACACCAAAGTTTTGCTTCAAATCTAAATCCTGAGGGGCAGCTTGTAAAATGAACAACTACCAGAACATGTTCCTTTTTTAGAGAGCAAGAAGATCCCAGGATCATATCTCTGTATCTCACAAGTTCTGCTCTTTACAGGGTGAAAATGCAGACAAGGAATATATATGCACTAAATGTTGAAAGAGGAAGTTGTAGGCTCTGAATAACTACAGCACTATTTTATAGTCACCAGACTATCAATGATTAGCTAAAGGCTTTTCAGTTAAAAATGTGTCACTATGTTTTGTAACTAAAGATAGAAACATAAATAACCAGGGCTCAATCTACAAAGACCTAAAAGACTCTGCTTCAGCCAGGCCAAGAGCATGTGTCAGGGGTACATGTACCATACCCTGGAACCAAGAATTTATGGAAGAAGTGTTGACCTTGTGGCTTGGATATACCATCAGCCGCTGGTGGAGCAGCTGCTCCTGCAGGGAGAGCATTGTGCAAGCTGCTGTCTTCAGATATTTCTTTCTGTAATTTTTCCTTCTTTTCTTTTCTCTCTGTCACAGACTTCAGGTTGAATTGCAATGCCTTTTAATTAAAACACCTCTTATCTGAAAGGACTTGCAAGCTGCCCTCTAGTTCACCCTCCCATAATTCCTGGTAAGGCCATTCCCAGCCATGCAGCACCCCATGCTTTATTCAGGCTAGATATTCTGGGACATGTTGTTTCCACTCTTATAGGAGGATCATAAAGCCACAACATAAATACAGTTGTATTAGAGCAGGTGGCAGCTCACCTGCCCAGGACCTGTTTCTGACTGTGGCCAACAGCAAATACCTACACAGGAGCATACAGTGATATGATACTACCCCTGAACACTCTCATGTATTTTGCAGCTCCGTGACTTCCTGAGCCAGAGGCTTTGTACCTGATAACCTTTGGGTGGATTTTTTTTCCATGATGTTGCACATTTGTGTTCTGCACCTGTGCAAACTTTTCACAGCCACAACCCCCTACAGCACAGAGACCAACATTTTATGAGACAAGCACCTCTTCATCTCTTTTGGAACAGAGCAGCTACTAATCTCTTTTGATGACCTTCATGCTTATATTGGCAAAGAACTGTCATTTGCCAGTCATCTCTTCCATGCCTCTCACGATTCTACAAACCTTTGTCAGATCTCTCTTCAGACACCTCTTTTTCAGGTTGATGAGCCCTATCTGATGTTGCTACGTTTTGTACAGAAGATGTTCCACTAATCCTTCTCTAAACATTCCCAGTCTTCTTCATCATTCACATGATACTGAAGTGAGATGCACCAAAGGGTTGAGAAAGTGGCCCCAGGACACTCTGTTTACCTCTCTGTCCCTTTTCCAGTGTGACTATTCTTAGAAGTGTGTTTGCTTTTTTTGACTACTATTCAGACAGACCTGAGGATCCACCCATAGACTTGATCAACTTCATTTCAGATAAGTCAGGTCTCATAATTTATTTTTATACTCTGCTGAGTATCTTTCAACCAACATACACGTAAGTTCTGAATTTGGTGACCGACTACCAGAGGATGTCTTTAAGAAGCCTGAGCAAACCCTATGAATAGAAGTTCCCTTATCCATACACATCCCAAAGTCTTCCAAGCACTTCAGGAAGTTTGTGAGGTAAGGTTTCTCTTTAGAGAAATCATGGTCACTCTTCCTCTGTTTTTTTACTCCATTTTTTCTTCCTGATTTTTTTTTTTTTACCCCAGTTTCTAATAATGGGCTCAATCAGGCTCTGCTAGTTCCTCGGATCTCCCCCACAACCCTTTTAGAAAACTGATGTCACTTCTGTCGCATTTCTTGTCCTCAGGGCCTAACACTCTTCACGTCTGAGGAGGTGGACACCTCAGCTGAACAGCCAGCTGTTCAGCTACTTCTTCTGTGAGCTCTGGCAGATCCCTTGGGTGAATATTGTTCACTTGCCCTGAAGTATCAAGGTTCATTTTGCTCGTGTACCATATTTTCTTCTATAGTCAGTTCAATTAGACAGATCCTCTAAAGTTCCCCATAAATAAATAAACCTTCTTAAGTTTGTCCATGAGGAGCACACTTTTCTTCTGTCATGGCCTTAGCTTGTCTTTTGCAGTGATAATCTACAGCTCAACAGACAGTCCTACTCCTGAAATGTTTAAAAAAGGATTTATGAGCTTTTGCCCCATTTACAAGCTGTTGCTCATTCGGTTTTTTGATCTGCCTTATTTTATTTTTACATTTAACCTGCCAGAGTTTATGAATCTTCCAGTTTTACTCACTGGACATAACTCATTTATTTGAAAGATGCTGTCCTCACTTTTAACAAACACCACCTAATACCTTTGTTTTGTCTTGCCAGCTTCCTTTCTCCACCTTTTCTTGATCTGCAGTATACACTTACTTTCTGTCACTAGTATTGAGGCTGGTGGCAGGCAAAAATGTCCATTTAAAATTTTGAACGCTGTCAGATAGCAGAGAACTCTGTGTGTGTATGCATGCCTAAAGCTGAACTTTGAGCTGTCCTCTGAAGCACATGCCATGGACTAGTTGGACATTTTGATAGCAGCTGGACTAAACAATAGTGGCGTGTCCTAAATACGCCAATTAGTAACAAGATAGGAGACAGATCCCCCAGTTTGGAGGCTGATTGCAACCAAAACCTAGGGCTCAGAGCTAGAAACAAGAAAGCAAAGATCATGTCTGCATGAAAAACACTGGAAGTAGGGAAAGATCTTGGAGATGAAGGAGATGTGTGGAGACAAATGTTGGGGGATGCTCAGTAACCTAGGCCAGTAATGCTCAAGGAAAGGCAACTGAGAGGAGCTGCACAGCATAAATGGACAACTTCCACCTTGGCCAACCTCCATCATATCCCTGCCAGGAAGGGAAGGTAAGACTTGATGATGTAGAGCTGTGGGGAGAGCAAGAGTGTGTGAGGTACCAAAAGTTGTTAAAAGCTGCAGTCTTTTTAATTCTTAAATACATGTAAATAAACATCAGTATCTAGGTGTGCTATGAGCTGTCCCATCTGTGCCAGGTCCTTAACTAGTCTCCATATACTGTCAAGGGTTAATATCCTTGGCTTCCTTCTGCAGCTACTTTCTGATGTGTTTCCTCCCTAGGTCAAATGGTCCTGCTATGGAAGAGAACCTGGGCACCTTATAGGTGTCTGTCACCATAAAGGACAAAAAATTTCCCCTCCTAACACACAGTTGCAAGCAATCCTGTCTTAACAATTAATATACATTTTCCCACTTAAGTTTTAATTTCTGTCTACCTATCCCTCTGCAGGCCTGTAAAACTGTTCTGGACTGATAGGTACCAAAAGTTTTTCTGCAGCCAACAATACCATGTAATGGCTAAGTGCGAATGAAGATGAAAAGCTGGCAACTGTCCTCAAGATGGCAAGTCCTGACTTTCATTTTGAATTGCAGAGAGCCCAATCCCCTTTCTTGTTTTGGATCCCTCATCAAGTACATGGAGAAGCTGCCTTCATAATTCTGTAACAGGCGTAAGGACTTGAGAGATCAGTTATTGCATTAGGCCAGGGCTCATGGTGCACAGGGCTTGGGTTTTGCCTGTGGTCAAGTGTCATGAAGAAATAGGCCCAGCTGCTTGTAAAATGCTTTAAGAGAAATGTTATCTGAAGCAATAGTTTTTTGGTGTTTTTTTCTTTCTTCCTTTCACTTTCAACTACCTATGTGTCAATCTTCATTTACAGGCTAGCAAAACTCTAATTTTTAGTTTCTGTATCAAATCCTTAACTCCTGCTGCATCCTCTACTTTGGAATATCTTGTTCTGCCTGGTTTTTTATGTAGGGCCAACTCTTAGGCTCTCTGAAAGGTAGTGCTGTTATCAAAGCATCAAGCAGTCCTGACACACAGGACCCAAGCAGACAGGAAGGTGCTGGCCCTGACCCCTTGTGTCAGTAACACCTGTTTCCAGAAGCCTGAGGCAGGGGAAGATGAATTTCACCCTTCTCTCCAAAGCATTCTTCTTGCTAGCAGGAGATGCACCTTCCTTCCCCTCTACCTCTCCTCCTTCCCTGCTGCCCTTTGTACACCAAGAGGGACAGTAGTGTTGTAGTGCTGATCTTGTTTTTAAAACCAAGCTGCCAGAATATGCCAGCACCATTAATCTCACATTTTTCCAAAGGCCGTTCAGAAGACAACAGAATTCTTCAGCCAGTGAAGGATGTGATTCATTGCCTCACACCACTTGCTATATTCACAGAATCATAGAATATTCTAAGTTGGAAGAGACCCACAAGGATCATCGAGTCCAACTCCTGGCCCTGCACAGGACACACCAGGAGTCACACCCTGTGCCTGAGAGGGTTGTTCAAATGCTTCTTGAACTCTGTCAGGCTTGGTGCTGTGACCACTGCCCTGGGGAGCCTGTTCCAGTGCCCAGCCACCCTCTGGGTGAAGAATCTTTTCTTAATATCTAATCTAAACCTCCCTTGACACAGTTTCAGCCCATTCTCTTAACTCCTATCTCTGGTGACCAGATTCCACCTAAGCTGCCTGTTTTCTATTGGTTTTCTGCTCTGAAGAAGTGACTGTTAATACTTTTTATCACTATAAGGGTAACTCAGGTGGAGAAGCTGAAAGGGACCCAGGAACAGAGCTATGATTCTCACTGTAAATACCTCACAAAAAACTTGGACGTCTTCCTGTCACACACATCCAGCTTCATGCACAAGGAATGCCTGGTGTGTAGTTGGGATACTGAGCACTTAATGCCAAAATAATGAAAACCAGTCAGCACCTACTGTGCAAGGCCTGGGCTGTACTCCGGGATTGAAACTGTCAGGTTGGCAACAGGGCAGATGAACAAAAGGAGACAGACTCTGGAAGGGCTGGTGTCAAAGAGAGAGGAATTGATAGTCAGCCAGAGATACACTGACAATACTCCAAGGGAAATTTGGCAAGATGGGATGGACATCTCAGCTCTGGTGAAATGCTAGATCTGCACTGACTTGAAAAACAGAGTGAAAGCAAGAGTTCATTCAATACTCAAGAATAGCTGTGTGAAGCCTGAGAATAACTCAAGAACATTCAATGTCGTTATGCTTTGATAAGAACAGAATGACTTCCTTGTAAAATCTAGGAAGGTCATTGGATAACACAATTAAATGTGTATGACAAAAACAATGTGCCATATGTTAGAAGTAATAATTTAAGCTATTCATAACCTTTATTGAAGAAAATTAACTAACTGCTGAGGACAAAGACCTGTTCATTATTGTAGGCAGGTCAGTAAAAACACTCTGTGCATTATGCAGCAGAAGGAACAAACAAAATATTAGGATATGAAAGTAAGAAGGAAAATGATACTGAAAATCTAGTGCCAGTAGTACAAGTCTCCTCTGGAAAAAAGCTCTTAGTTCTATTCATTTAACCAGAAAAGAAGAATAAAATTAAAGAAAGATCAGAGAAGTTCAGAAGTGGTGATGATAGCTCTTGGACAGTCAGTCTTCCATTTCAAGAGAGATGAAAGCATAGAATTATTTAATTGTTTATGAAATATGTAGTGACTTGTGGGAGAGAGGTGATACATTCTCACAGAAGCAGAGACCCCTGTCTGTGCAAAAGCAACTGACTTTATTCAGGTCTGCAGAGAGGTACAGGATATCAAGCTGACATGACAAGACATGCTGATTGTCATATTGTAACTGACAATTGGTTCCATTCTGCTTCTGTCAAGGATATGATCCCTGGGCAGATGGGGGCTGGATCTCTCTCTGCCTCTTCCATTGACCAATGCCCTGTCCTTGAGGAGGGGCAGCACTGGTGCTGATGTGGGGACCCATACATATGGGATGTCCTTTCTTTGTGAGAGAGAAGCAGGATCTCCAACAGAAACTTGCAGAAATTGGGAGAGGAAGGAACTCATGTGGACTGCGCTGAAAACACCATCACCTTCTGCTCAGAAGAAGGTGCTTGGTGCTTCCCTTGTCTCATTTGGTGCTGTGAGTGCTTAGTCTGCGTGGAAACTGATGAAGCCTAGAATTTCCAAAGACAAGGACCAGTTTTTTGCCTGTAACTGGACTTGATGGGTCAGTTTATGTGTCTTCTCACCAGCAGCCCAGCAAGCCTGCTCTGCTGATTAAAACCTGCAGCAGCTTTGATGCTTTCTTGATGATGAAAGGTGACAAAACTAACAAATTAATAGCTACTACTACAGCAGTAGAAGCAACTTAAACCAAAAATGTCAAAGGCAAGCATTTCTAAATGGAACTTGATAAAAAATGGGAGTAATCTGATTTAGGGTTAGATTTACTACAGTACCATATTTACAAGGATGTCCAGAGAGAAATCAAAACCCAGGCCTAGTGGATTTCACAACAGAGGCTGCACAAGTCAGGTCCAACTGAGATACTTCAGAAAAACCCATTAGGTATTTACTGGTGTTTGCAGATGCCTCAATTCCATTACAAATCTGGGTCTGAAATGCTTCTGAAAGACCTGTCTGATGAGTCACAGAGGCTCCCAAAGGAATCAAGAAATGATCTTGCAACATTTTGGCATTGTGTGGCTGCTTTTCCAGACTGATTTAACCATCAGTTAGGAGGTGGCAGGACACAGTAAGGATGGGACCAGGATATTTTGTTTCCCCAAGGTCCTCCACAACTCCTGCTGGCCCTGTGCACACCTACAGTTCTAAATGCAGTTGTCCATAGAACACCAGTCCTGAGCCTGTACTGCGTAATGCTTAGCTGATAGCAAACAGCACCTCACACAGATGTGCCATGGTAAAGAATAATGATTTGGCTCAGTGTGACCAAAGATTTGCATAGGAAAACATCATGTGAAATCTTGTCAAATGAAATTCAGTACAAATATATTTTTTAAAGTCAAACTCAAAAATGTGACCTTCAAGTGCTGGTTCCATTTTCAACTGTAATTACATTTTTTTTAGTGGAAAAAAGGGGAAACAACTCATTTTGAGTCTGTCAAAATGCTGGTTTGGACAGTGATGTTTCCATTAACTGCAATTAGTGAGTTTGATTAGCTCTAGAGTAGAAAAGAGATGACAAAATACTTTTTACTGCTAACATTTTCCCTTTTTCTGTTTTAAATCAAGACCCAGCTGTATGATGGTACCCCAACATATTTGTATGGCCCAAAGCATGATGTTGTAATATTAGTTCCCTAGAGTCCAAAAAATCTTTCCTACATGCAACTTCAGGAGCTGGGGCATCCTGGAGTAGCCTCAGTCCCAGTTCAGTGCCATTCCAAACAGACTTAATCTGATCTACTGACTGCAGTAAGTTTCTTCTGGGGAGAGATGGCTGGAGTGACAGCACCTCTCCCCTCCTTACAAATCCTGTAAGCATTAATTCAGTTCCTAGGAATCAGGACAAAAATAATGGTAGCAAAATGAAAAATAATGTCTGTGGAAAACCCCTAGATGCAGGATATAATGCTATATAAAATCAAAGAGGCTTCTGACTAGTCTCTGCTCTGGTGATGTACAAGCATAGGACAGTGAGGATGGAGGCCTCTGAACTCCACGGAATGGAAAAAATCCATGGACAAGCTACAGGAAGGGACTGACTGATGGTACCTTATGCATGATAAACTCATCAGTTCAGAATGTTGCCTGTGTTCATTGAAATAAAAGCTCATTAATTAGGGAGTAATTTGATGCCATCCTCATCATACAAATAGAGCTCAAACAGCAGTATTTATTATGGTGGGCTCTAAAAGCACTAATCCAACACAGAACATCCAAATAAGACTGAAAAACACAGGTGTTGTATTGGCAGAAAGCAGAACATAAAAAATCCTGGAGAACAAAGAAGAAAAAAATCACCAGGCAATGTATTAAGGAGTTCCTTGTACATATTAAAATTGAAAGGTGTCATGTATGCCAGATCCTCATGATATTAAGGCTGTAAGAGACAGCTAAAGAGGATGGAAAGCTAAAGAGAGAGCTGAGGAGAAGCAGGAGAACTAAATGAATGATATGTTAGTGCCCTTACTATCAGAAAAAAAGCCAGACATTCTTATCTCAAGGGCACTTGTTTTGGAACCATAATGTGACATTAACTGAGGTAGAAGGTCCTTAAAGAGGGATTAGAGGGCAGCCTGAGGAATATAAATTGGATCTAAAAGGCTGACAGAACCAGACAGTTCATCACAGCACTCCATAAGCAATAAAGAGAGCACTAATACAGCAGGTTTATGATATACACATAAAAATGCCACTGGCTTTGAATGATAAAGCCAATATGCTATCTAATCTTATTCCACAGCAACCCCAATCCACCTTTTTGCTACACCTGCGAGTATAGTGCATTCCCAGCCCTGTGTCCAAAGTTCTGCTCCGTGTCAGCCTCTGGTGGGCTGCAATGGCTGCCAAGAAAAAACAATACTGTAAAAGGCAGAGGGATGTCCTCTGTAGCCAAAGGCTGGTTAGCCTGACATCAATCACAGGAAAAACAATGGAAAACAAGAGTTTAGGGCTGAGGAGCAATTAATACAAAACTATTGGTCTAAAACATAATTGCTGCCACCTAATAACATTAGAGGAATACAGATCTTCTTAAATTCAAGTTGGGTTGACAGACATAGCCCTTCAGAAGTGAAGTAACTGAGCTTTACAATTTATGTAACGTGGATCAAGAATTGCCCAACAGATATGAACAGAGGCAGATCATCAGTTCATGGGGAATTCCTCCAGCCTCAGTAACCATATGTTCATCAGTACTCTGGCAGCAGCTACAAAAGCACTGCTGGGAAAATTCGCAGAAAATTCATGGATTAAGGTAGCGGTAAATAATATTCAAGAAAAAGCACTGGCCCCCAGATTGCTTTCAAACATCTGTGTTTAATACAGAGAAATTTGGGCTTGTGCATCAAGGCATAAGGAATTCACACCAGGCACAGAAAGGGTACCATCTGCTGCAAAGTATTACTGGCTACTAAATGTGACCTTTCCATTGCATGCAGCGGCACGGAAGGGTCAGGCACCTTGTGCTCCTACAAATGAGGAAGTAAGAGGAGTATGCAAATGTGGGATTTTTTCACTGTCTGGCTGTGCTGAGTCTGTTGAAGGAATACTGAATACGTGCCAAAAGAAGGATGAGTGAATGGACAAGATACAGAACTAAAGCACAAAACCTACCTTATGACTAAAAGTCCACTCTGTTTAAATTATCAAGGTAAGACTGAGGGATAATTTGATCAATGTGCATAAATATTATATGGAGAAAAATGATGCATACTTCATCTGGACTTTTAAATCTAATAAAGCAAGCCCAAGTAAGGACCAATGAAACTAAAGGTCAGTAAATTCCAACTGGAAATCAGACACAATCTGTGACAAGAGATGTGGCTTGCCATGGATCATACTAATTAAAAAAAAGGTCTACTAGCCAGCATGTCTTTGGGGAAAATAAATCTTGCTAAACACAAGTTTGGCTGTCAAACACAGCCCTTCAGAAGTGAAATACCTAGGTTTTACATCCAATGTGAAGCGGCTCTCAGCTGGATCAAGATTACTTGCTTTCCTGAACGTGGCATAAATTTACATAGTTAATTATACAAAGGATTTCAAGCTGCATGATCATTTGGAAAGTGACCCCATTTGAACATTTTTTAGGTTTCTGTTAAGGTTTTGTGGGGAGGGATGGTCTCTGGACAGAAAAACATAATTGTACAGGTACAATGAAAACTAATTGTCAGTGCTGTTAGACGGTACTTTGTGCTGTGTGCTCCTGTCTTTACCTACAGCCATGACATGAAAAAAAATCAGAGCCACTTAGTCTAGACTTACTGCCATAATTGCTTTGGTTTTCACTTGCAGCAAATATAATATGGAGAAATCCATTGGGTACGATAGCCCAGGTTGCTGTGTACTAACGTTGAGGGATCTATTGGCAGAAGTCCTAACTGAGTAAATGATGCTTTAATGCTCTTGGGACATCACCACACTGCACAATAACTGTTATGGTGAAGTATCTAACAACTTAAGATAGAGCTCTTCATATTAATTTAAGTTTAATATTAAATAATACATTTAAAATTGTCATATTATTAAAGCTACTAATAGATTCAAAAGTTCAAGTGCTCAGTGTTTTCAAGTAGTATAATTCACATATGTTGTCTTGTGTAATTGAAGTCTGATTGAAATGATTTTTCTGGAAGGTGTTTAATGCCATCCCTATGCAGCTGTGCAGAGAACAATTGTGTACATGTGTCCCTTTACACCCCTTTGCTGTCACTTTCTTCAAACAGCCCTTTATGGATCAGTGTCTTCAAAGTCCCAATGAGGTCTGAAACTGCATCCTGCACAAAGCACTGCTGATACTGCTTTGAAGAACTGTTCTGCTCTCTAGACCAGGAGAATGCCATAACTTTTGACTGTAAATTCTTTCCTATTTGGAGCTATAGGATGAATTACTTCAATGCTTGGGTAAACTCTTTGTTGGAATGAGAACCAACAGATTCTGCACTCAAGGAGTCATTTCTTTTAACAAAACCATGGTAATTCATGAAACCTGGGTTCAATGCTTATTTATAATCTATTCAAGAAGTACTATCCATGGGGGGAAAAAAAAGAGTCCCTAAGTTTCCTGCAGTCACAGTGAGTTGACTGAACTCATGCAAGTGTTTCAGACATTCAGAGTGGGCAAGCGCAGTCATAGGTCCCATCTGTGGTCAACTAACGTTCCAGGGGATTCAGTTACTGTGTCTGGGCACATGTTCCACTTGGCTACTGGCTTACATCCATTTTTTCCATTTCCTCTACCAACGTGAGTCTTGGCCAACAAAGAAATCTCATGTCAAGACTTTGATTTTCAGTCTTTCATGTCATTCTTCCTACAAACACGAGTGAAAGTCCTTTCAGAGCAAAGTATTGCTTCTAGTCCAGTTGGAAGACCACTCCTATAATTCTGCAAGACAAAAGGGTCACCATAAAAAGTAATTTGTTCTCATTCCTTCTAACTTGTGTGCGGAGCAACACCAGTCCTTCATAGTGCATGAAAGTTCACTTTGGGGATAAAACTCTGTGGCTGGTTAGTAAAGCGTTTGTGAAGATGGCTGACTACCCATAAAAAAATGAAATAATAAACTATGTTATGAGTATCATGCCTTTGAAGATAGCTTCAACCCTACCTTGGGATAAATGGAAATTTTTTATAAATCCACTTGTTTCCTCATCCCGCTTTGTGAGTGCTGTTAGGAAGCTCTCAAGGTGCCCTTTATCACCAGCTCCATTTGTGAGTAGTATCAGTGCCAGAAGAAACTTTACATTCTTTTCTGTAACAAAGACATGCTGTGTCTTTATAACAGATACTGGTGTCTGATGTCTTGGTAATTCAAGGGATAATTGTTATCTGAAGTTGCTACAGCGATATATTATAGGAGCATTTAATGGAGCCTTCCCTAAAATTCCCACTGTAGGCTGCAAAACTGACTTTTCCCCAACTGACAAAAGAACTTCATAAATGAGCTTCATAAATATAAAAAAGTTCTTTTCAAATACAGCTTCTGTTGTAAAGCAGCACATAAGTGACTCTATTGAAAGTGACTTTTATGAAAAATTCAACATGTTTAGGGGCAGACAAGAATACTGTGGGTTTGGTCATCAGGCAGTGTGTCCTACCCCAACTCAGAAGAATCTCAGCCATTCTTTACTTAGGAATTATTAACCATAACTCCTTTGTTGTATTTGCTGCGTGCAGGTCATTCACCCTTCTTCTAACAGCCTTGTCAGGGCCATCGTTTCCTAGCACCTTTTCTACTGGTGAGTCCAGTTAGGTCTTTCTCCTTTTAGCTGTAGAGACATCTAAATAATACTCCATCTGTTGTCTGCTTAGTGGAAGATCTCTCAAGTGATGCTCTCAGCTGATGGCAAGTTGTTATCTTCAAATTGATGAATAAGCAATTGCCTGTTGTTGCCCTGGTAGGGAAATATCTGTGTTTGCTCTATTGACCCCCAACATTTCTGCGCATGGCCCAAGTTGTGTCCCTCTCAGTTCTGTCTCCCACAACAAAGGCACACCTCTTGCCTTCTGTTCACAACAAATACATCTTCAGTGCATTTGTAATGCAGAGTAGGCGAGGTTTTGCAGTTGCCTGACATTCAACAGCTTCCTCTGTTTTCATTGAGATTCTTCCCAAATGACTAATGTTCACACCAGCCATAGTTAATAGAGGTTCTGATACTGTTTAATTCTGTATAGCACAAAGCAGCTGATTTTGAATTGTTCAGACAGGCCTCTATAGTTTAATAGACACAAAAATTGATTAGATAAGCCATTAGGCTCAAAGTCTATGTCATCTAAGGCATTATTTTCTTCTTTAAAGCCCTGCAGAATCAATTTCCAGCCAGGCAGACATGCCTAAATGTAAAGCTGGAGAAGGTGCCAATCCATTTTTGCCTCTTCACAATGCACATCACCAGCACTGAGGAAGGAGCTGTTGGCTGGGAGGTGCACAAGTGTAATAAAAGACTTTAGGTGTTGCTAGGTGAAGTCAAATTGTATTTGATTTTATTTTGTGGAACAGCATATGGCAGCTTTTTACTAAGTCTGAGATCAATCAGATTTCCAGGCATAGAAAAATGCATGAGTATGTCTCTAACCTGTGAGTCATTAGCACAACACATATTTCACCCATTGCACTGTGCTTTGCCTTGGTGCCTAGAGGAGCTCTCATTTTTCATTCATGCCAAAGTTCACAGCCTCCAATTTAACAGCAACCTGCAAATTGTCTGGGAGGCGACCCAAAGATGCTCTGCTCAATGACCCTGTGACTGCACATCTTTGCCTTCCCAAATCCTTGGGAGCCTGTCTTCCCCATTTAATCACAATGCTTTTAATGCAAGACACAAAGAGAGGCCCAAAGATGCTCATCAAGAATCCAGATGAATGGGCAGAAACCGAGTGAACTCAGTCCGAAGAAAAGACAGGTCTTTCATCTTCTCACACATTAATAATATGGAGAAGTAAATATTTGCCCTGAAGGACAGATTAGGATTCCCTATTAGTTTTCTCCCTATTTTTTTGCAGGATCACACAATGCTTGAAGTGAGATAGAGACACCAGAGAGGCTCCTGTAAATGCTCAGAGGGGAACTGAAAAAAGAGCAGATGGACTTTTTCCTAGAAGTGACCATGGAAATAGCCTCATGAGTAGAGACCAAGAAAATGAAGGAACTTGAGGGAGCTGAGAAATCTTATGAGGGAAGATGTTAAGAAAAAGGGCTTCAAAACAGACTGTTAAAGAAGTTATGGAGAAACAGGCTGAAAATGCAGGGAATTTTGACAAAGAGGCAACATCAGTACAGCAGTTCTGAGCCGGTAGCCCGCCTCCTGCCATAACTTCCTGCTTCCATTTTGTAGCTTATGGGAGCTTGTGTTTGGGCAAGTCCATGAACGAGAGCAACACACAGAATTAGCTCTACTTGATACGGTCTCCTGTAAAGTCACAACCCCTCAGCAGAAGACAGTGGTCTTGTGACAGCCAGAGGTATTGGAAACCCTTAGGAGGATTTTTTCTGTTGTACTATTTGCACTCATGCACTTCAATTCTTAGTGCTTTTTGTAAAATTTTGTCATGCCCCAAAGCGACAGAATTTATACATTTTGTTCTGGATTGCTCTGCACCTTTTTGTTACCTGAGAAAAACAGTGCAAAAAGTAATTGATCTGATCTTGTTCAATACTGTGCAGGACACAACAATGGCACATGCAGACAATACTGTCTGCCCTTTGCAAGGCATCCTGCGAAGGTGTGCACCTCGATTATCTTCTGCCTTGAAGCAGCACAGATTCTTAAGACAGCTCAGATGGCCCAGAGTAAGGGCAGCACAGACATCCTAATAAAATCTGCAACTGTCTGCAGAATTCTGAAGTGCCAGCTGTCCCATTTTCAGATAAAGGATTCTGAATTCCCTGGCCAGCTCTGCATGTGGAATGAGTGGCACAGGTTCCTTTGAGCACAGCCTGGAAGCCGTCCTGCCTGCTCACCAGCTCTGCCTGTGTCTGCATCTCTGCACATGCCAAGGCAGCCGGACAGTCCCATCTCCAGTGGAACTGTCCACAGCCAGCTTCAGAGGCACTGGTAAAACAAAAGGAAGCATGACTGGGTTTATGGACAGGATCTGTCAAAGATCACTGACTCAGGTGGAGAAAATGAGGAAACAGTTCCTTAAACAAGTAGCTATAAATAAGTAAATATGAAAAATGGTAGTATATGATATTTCAGCTTAGGAGACAGAAAAATCCTGAAAAAAACTCCTCATCCTGAAATATATGTAGAGCCTTCTTAAACTGTAGATGGTAAATTCTTAATAGGAGAACTTCACTTAGTTTAACCAGCTCGCACTGATTCTCTGTTAGGCTGTCCACTTCAAACGACCTGATCACTGAGGTAAAAATGCTGGGTTTATATATGGACCCACACAAGCACCCTCCACAAATGGTATAGAACACATCCCCCAAAAGATTTGTATTATAAGTACATAAAATTAGCAATTAGCAGACAACAATAAAATCTCCTATGTGTTAATATTGTTGCCATTGAAAGGCAACAAAATTAAATGGTACATAATTAAATTGTGGAATGTACCATTTTTGCTCCTCAGCCACCGACCCTGCTGGCAAGTGCTGCTCCGGACAGGAGCTCAGGCTAATGGAGCCACGAGTTCAGCAGGTTCACCTTATTTGTACCACACAGCACCTGGCCAGTAAGTGCAGACACTGTGAGCAGCTGCCCTCCAGTGACAGGTATGGGGGCCTCATAACACTGTCCCTGCTCTCTTGGGTCACTTCCCATCAAGAAAACACAGAGCTGATTGTGAAAAAGGGAGCAGGTAGTGAACACTGGCAGAAGTACCACTGCAAATGAGATTAACTTTACTAGAATGATTTTCTTCTGCATGGTTGTGAGAAAACCACTCTCTGGAGATGCTGGAGGCTGCGTGTTTGTGAGGTGAACTCATTACTCCCAGGGCTGAGGAAAGCTTCCTGAGGGTAATGAGCTGCAATGCCTAGTATGAAGTAGGTGTGCACACAAATTTGGCATTTACCTGCTATTCATGTGTTTGATTTTGAAACAAAGTGAAAAAAATGTGCAAGTAGGCTTGAAAGCCAACACATGTGATGGTGGTCATTGTAAGTATAGCCTGATTCTCTGTAGCACTCCCTATTCCTGCCCAGTCAGGTTATTCTCTACATAATCCTTGATGCTGATTCCCTCCTCTCAGGCAAGTATGTATATCCAAATGCCTAGATCAGCAGGATGCCTTACATTTTGATGCATATATCCTTCAGCACCTGACAAGCAACACAGAAATGAGAGGTTGTTCTTCCCAACTGTGCAATCTTCAACAAACACATTATTTTACTTAGCAATGGCATGAATATCCAGCTCCACTTTCCAAGTTGACAAGGCATAAAGGAATGAACTACATTTATTCTGGATCGTTTTTACTGACAACAGTGAAAGCTAAATCTGTCTGTAACTTGCCCATTTCTACCAGTATTTTCCTGAAAAGCAGAATAGCTTTGAAAGACAGAAACTTCAGAGACAGCCAGCAATTGCAGGATTCCTCTAAATCAGGGTCAAACCTTGCACTCATCAACTCTGAGTGAAGTGGTTTTGTTAAACCCAATCAGGCACCTAGAGCAGTGCAGGTTTCCTATAAATGCCAAGACAAAGCCTTTTACTTTGATCTGGCTTATGTTTTTGAGTTAACTGAGACTAGACAGGAACCAAACTGCAGTTCCCACGTGAATGTGACCTGACATCTGCAGTTTGTGGCAAGGACAGACTTTGTTTTGGTTAGGCTATCCCAAAGAAAGGAAATTACCCATGCAAATGGAGAGGTGATTTCCCATTTATTCACCTGTGCTGTTCTGATTTCAGGCATGTTTGGACTCAAGCATTTTGTGACAACTAGAATGAGGCAGACAGAATTTGCTACATATCATCATTTGATAGTCCATGCTAATTGTGTTAAGAATGAAGTAGATATTAAAACCACAAAGTGAATACCACATTGGATAGCACGATCAAACACATACTAGGGTATAGAGCATTCATAAAGGATCAGGAGACAAAATGCCAGAATATGATCCATGTGCCATTGGGCAGAATGCATTGAATGAATGGGTAGATTGGACTAAGTCATTAGTATAATTTCATCAATTCACAAATACCACTACCAAATCAAAGCAGCTATCTATTTTCTGCCCAGGAGCCACACATTATTTTCCTTCATTACTCAATCTTCTTTAGTTTGATCGTATATAAGCTTAAAACTGTGAGGAAAAAAATACAGCCTGTATGGAAAATTGTCATGGGATTGCAAAAGATGTAAAGCTTGCCAAAGAAAATGAACTCTAAAAACTGTTTTCCTTGTTTATGTGTTCTCTCCAGGCCCTCTTGTTTATGTAAGGCTCAATATATGATCAAGTTACCTTGCGTCAGCCAGGCTGTGGTAATTGTCTGTGTGTGCACTTTTGGCCCGCAGCAAATGCAAGAAAATTTAACTTGGTTTAAGCCTCTTTCACTGCAGGCCTAATCCAACTTACCTTACATTTCCTGTGGGGTGGGAGCATGCACCTACCTCACACACAGTCACACACTGCAACCCAGGAGCCTTATGCTGTGTCTGAGACCCAGGATTATGAAAGGCACCCTAAAGGGCATTTGGGACAGCTTGCCTTTCCTTCTGCAGATACATTACACAAGCACAAGAATGAAGGGCTTACCTGCCACGCCTCCACCTTCTTAATGTCTGCACAGGACCCATTGGTGAAGAGTCCCTTCCCAGGGGTACAGGTATAAATATCCTGCAAGGCATGGGCAATTGAATACACTGCCAAGTACACGTTATAGGATATCCGCAAGTGTGTGTAGTCCATGTACGGCGTCTCCACGCTCGTGATGTTCTCATCCCCTGTGCATGGAGGTCGGAACGCAGATGTTCCATTTCCAGCTCCCAGCCCCTCTTCATGGCCCTTGTGGAAGGAAGTTGAAGCAGGAGAATTTTTGGACCCATCAGGGAGATAGCAGTTAAATGTCTCCTCCCAAAACTCCTTGGCAAAGCCGTTGTTGGTGGACTTCTTGGGATGCACCTTCTGCAGGAACTCACGAAAGCCTGGGATCTGTCCTGCCTTCAGTGCAAACCCAATGGTGCTGCCAATCACACGGAAGAACTCTGGCATGGCTATTAGGGAAGAACTGGCCCAGGCCTCGCTTGCCAGCCAGATCTTGCCAGTGATGTTTCGCCTGACAATCTCTTTGATGAGAGGCTCTAGGTCTGGGCCACTGGAGAAAACAACAATCACTCTTGCTGTGGAGTTCTGGATGACCTCTACCACCTGCTGGATCTCCTCTTCATCTGAGTACTGGGAGATGAGCTCGCTGAAATCAATGCAGATATCTCTCTCCTCCGCCTCTTCCCGAAACTTTTCAATCCCTGGCCGGCCATAGTCATCATCAGCTGCGATTGTTCCCACCCAGTTCCAGCGAAAGTACTCGATGATGTCTGCCATGGCTGTGGCCTGATGCTCATCATTGGGGATTGTGCGCAGGAAGGACTTGAACTGGTTCTTATTGCTCAGGAGGCGACTGGATGAGGCATAGCTGACCTGTCAGAGCACAGCAAACAAGCAAAACACACCATAAAGTGAAATGCCTAGAAATAAATTACATCCATTTACCTAGCATCACTGTCAGCCTGTGTAACCCCAGATGGGGCAGGGAGGGAGCTGAGCACCACACTGGCAGCCCCATTTTCTTAGTCTGTGTTTGCAGGTGATCCACTCCGAGAGCCTGCATGTTCTTGTAGCTGTGCCTGTCCTACAGAGGCACACACACAGGAGCAGCTGCTCAGACCTTATGCCAGCTTATGCCCACCTGCAAGGTCAAGGATCTGAGGGAGAGAGAAATAGACACTAGATTGGAGGAATGGCAAAGATTTCTGTCAAATCCAGAAATAAAAAGAATGTGCCATCTAGATAAATGAGGGCAATGCACTTAATTAAGACAAACCACAGGTTTTCTCTGTTCTGAAGCAGACATGAGACAGCACAGTGGTACTGCCATCCTGAAGCTACTCCGTCTGTCTCTCCTTGGATTTGACATCCATCCCTATCCTTAAACAGGCTCCATCAGGCACCATATGCCTTTTATATACAATCCCTGTCAGTTGGCATAAGAAGAATGTGATGTGTATCAGCTCCTTTGATCCTGCAGAATGTTATGGTAATGCTACTTTAGCAGCGTTTCCTGATTGCTGGCCAGAATAAGCAAAGAAGCCAGTGGGCATTCCATGCTTTATAAGCCACCATGTTTTATGGTTTAAATTGGATTTTATTTCCTTTTCTAAAACTACCAAGAAATATTTTATTTTCCCTAATCAGAACAAGTGCCATACGCTCTTAAGTTATAATGTGAATTACCTACAAGTAGGAAGAAATCCATAAACTCCAGATAATAACTGTTTAAAGATCTCAAGAACTTCTAAAATGTATTTTGAGATTGGTATCTGAATTCTTTAAGACTTACTCTCATTTGAAAAAGTCTTTTATAAACAGTTCATTTTGTACAAAGTGGAAATTTACAGAAAACCTTATCTCCTCCTTAAACTCTGTTATTTAATGTTTCTGCAAGAAGAAAGAAAAGGAGGTCTTCCAGTGCAGTTTCAAGGGCCACAGGAGTAAACCCTCCTTTCACAGAGCTGTACTCCCCCCTGGACAGGCTCTTGCCCAGTGCTACTCTCAGGCCCTTCAACCTTTTGCCAAAAGGTACAGGCAGTGTGTCCCACTGCCACACGTGCTGTGAGGGGACACTAAGGTGGGGTACTGAGAAACAGAGCAGAAGTCATAACATTTTCAGTGTCTACGTCAACAGAATGAGTAATGAGCTGTACATTAATTGTAAAATACACCTTCAACTTGTACTGAAATGCAATGCCTAACAAGCCTGGATTTGCTAATGGCCTTGCTAAAAATGGCTGTGACAATTCTACCTGACAACTGCCAGTCTAAAAGCCTGTTTTCAGTTGTCATGCTTCAACCACCTGGCTGAGACTTCGTTCCAGAACGGAACCTTTTGACATCTACCCTTTTCTGCAGCCTCTAGATAAGGCTACTGCCTCACAGGACAAATGTCATTCTCTGTTTAAAGAGAAAGTCTGCAAACTGCAAACATCTCTTATGTTCAGTTGAACTCACCAACCCTTCTCGGCTGCCCTTGTTCACCTGGTAATGTGGTGTGTAAATCAACAATGCCTCATAAGATGTCATCAGGGTGTTTATTACATGCCAACTTCTAATGCCACTCTGGGCAATACCCAGCTATCACATCTTAAACCATTCCTGCCCTGCTTAGAGACCAAATGTCCAGTTTTTCAGACTCCTGCAAAGAAGTCAGACTGATAAGACTCAACAGACAAGATATATTACTGTGCACAGGGCAATCCTTCCTTCTTCATTCATGATGCAGATGGGAATTGGAACCCTGGGTGAAGCGAAGTTATATCTCTCAGGACAGACTGAGAGCACATTGTGACACAATCTTGTTATAAGGCCTCTTGTGAGCTCTGGCACCTGTATCAATTTTAGAAGAGGAATTGGAAGTGTTAGGCTATACAAGGTAACACTTAAATGGATAAGGCCAAGCATTTTTTCCAAAGTTGACTTCAGTGTAGAAATCTAAAGTCAAGAGCAACAACGTTAAGCCAGCCTTGTACTTTGCTTAAGGTCTTGGCAGAGCAACAAGCCTCTTAAACAAAAGGATGGGACCATGGAGGCTGGCACTGGCCCCAGCAGAGTCAGAATGCAGCCCGAAGGATGCTGTGACACAGGAATTGGTACAACCACATCACCGCACGGAGGACCTCAGGACAAAGGGGCATATCCATGTGATTTCACAAACCTTGTTTTGGGTCCCCTAGGGCAAAAGAAAGGCAGAAGAAACCTCCACAGCACCTGATCAGCATAAGCAACAACTTTACAGGTCACCTATCTGAATGATCAGAGATGGTGAGAGACCTAAAGAGCAGCTGGCAGCGACTGAACTCTGCCTTGAGTGGGCTCTCTGTGGGAGCTGGGCCAGACCAGAGAGTCACCACTGTGAAGTAACAGCATGACTAAGCTGTCAGGGCTGGCAACTGTCATTGGCTGACCTAAAATACCTGTATTCACAGATTAAACCACTCTAGAGGACTTCAGTCCTCCTAGACTAAGCTGCTGTTGGCCAAATGTTGTTACGGGCTGCTCAGTAACACTTGTATTTGGGGACTGCAAAGTGCTAGCAAGACACATTTCTATCATAACAACACCCACCCCCCTCCCAACCCCCATTTTATTGTTTCTCTCCTTAAAGTTCTATTGGAAATGGCAAAGATTAAGTGATCTTTACTTAACCTCTGCAGAGTAGAGAAGCAGGCCACTTCTTGTAACCTAAACAAGTGAGGTGGAACCATACCTGAGGTATGTAAAAGAGTCCCAGCAGATTGGCCACAGCAGTGGAGATGCCAGAGCCAGTTGCTCCCACGACTGCAATGGTGGAAGGGATATGTTCTGAGCAGTTACAGAATTCGTCCAGGTTCAAGGAGTCTATCTTGTTCTGGGCCACAAAACTCAGGGTGGCCTCCAGGGCTTTTGAGACTGTATTGCAAGTGTCAAATATCCTGTATCCCAGGGTCATGTTGGGAAGGAGAGTTGGGCTACTGTTTATTTCTTCTATGGCAAAGATCATAGCCTGGAGCCAGCGGAAGCCTCGGAAATTATACCTGGGGGAGCAAAATTAAAAACAAAATAGAGTGAGAAGGAGGAAAATCAAGAAGAGGAGATCAGGAATGAGGCAAAGACAGAGGGTAAAATTCCAGATACAAAAAGGCAAAAGCAACTTACACTATTTCTTTCATCCTACTAAATTTGGAAAGTTTTACTTTTGTCTCCAGTGTTTACAGAAGAGGCGCCCTGATGCTATGAGGTTTAGTTCTGGCTCTCAACTTTTCAGTTTAGGACCTCACTCCAGAGGTGAAGTTTTCTAAGTCCCCTAAAATCTGGGAAAGTTGAAAGACAGCATGTGTGGACTGATGACTCTAGCCTGTCCCTTGTGCTCAGGACCCTAAACCTGATCTTGTGATGCCTGAGGAAATGGATCACTTGTGATCCTCTGACTCAAAGCTACACTTACCAGGTTTGCTTCCAGGCTCCTCTGACATGTTTCTGAATGCAGATGGCAGTGTCTGCTAAGCCTGTGCTGATGCTGCCTGGGACTTAGGCTCAGGGATACTCCTGGAGTGTGTCAGCTCCTCTTGGCTTTGGGCAGGCAGAGCAGGCTGAGCCACAGCACTGGCATGCTTCTGGATGCAGAGGTGCCTGGGAGCTCTGCTCAGGGAAATTCGGCCTCACATGACACACTTCACTTTGTGAGAGAGAGCACAGCCGCACTGTTCATACCAGAGAACAGAGATAAGCTATAAATATAAATCCTGGTGTAAACTGGTAACTCGTTTATTAGATACTTCAGTGCCTTCACTGAAGGAGTAACTTTTCTCATTATTATGGTGCTCTCACACATTTGGTTTAGACATGAACTCAGAAGATGCCCCCTGAGCTGGCCTGTGAAACTGAAACTGGTTTTTTGAAGCCTTCTCTTGTCCCTAAGATGGAGAAGCTGAGTTTTCTGATTGTCTCGCACCCGTGCATGGAGCTAACCCGGAGATGTGTATTGGTGGCAAATGTGCTGCAGGAGCTGGGAGTCCCTGTTTATGGCATCAGTAGGCAGGCAGTGGAAGAATCTGAAACAGGATGATTGCTTATCCAAAAAGGAGAAAAATTTCTTTGAGGAAAGCAGGAGGAAGAAAGTACCTTTGACACGTTATTCTGAAGTTTTACTGTGTTTTCTCCTATAAAGCTGCCCTGGCAACCAGTTGTGTGCCTGAGGAGCTGCTGTGTTTTAGGGCAATGCAGCTGGAATGGCAGAAACTTTCATGAACTGAAACCTGTCCTTCCTTGGAATGCACTATGGGTCAGGATACCAGTTAGTTTGCAGTTTTGTGCTGAGTTGCAGGTGAAAACAGGAAAGTATCAATGCTGTTATGCTTGAGATCCACTGGGAAAGGTGATGGGCCCCAAAACTGGAAAAGCCTGGGGAAATAGCATGCCCAAGAACAGGTTCTATATGAAATGGTAAATTGTAAGTTTCACATGAGTTACATTTTGAAATGCTTAGGGAAATGTTTCCATTACTAAGGTGAAGATTTTAAAGACAAGCTTCACGAAATTGCAACCTTCCAGTCTCTGAGGTATATGACCTGAACATTTTTAATTGCTGGACTAAATTAATTGCTTCCAAAGTTGATGTTAGCTATATCTGACTTTTTCAAAGCTGAATGAACAAAGCCACATTACTTCCATTCCATGAGTTTTATCTGATTCATCTGGGATCAGAATTTCTAAAGATATCACATCTAAGGTTTATCTTTAAGTCTCAAAAACTTCATTTATTCAACTTGACTTCACCTCTCCAGACATCTTTGGCCAAATTCCAAATGAGGTTCAGCTCTGAGGTTGTACCTCAAAGCCCAGACAGCACAATTTCAGTACAGATCTCCTCAGGTCAGAAAGTTTGAGTCCTTAGTTATAACTTATTACCAAAGAGACAGTTAGCTTTATTAAGATTAGCCTTTAGAAGCATGGGAGTGTGGGTTACTGATACAAGTAATTTGGTAATTTAGAATACTTTTTGGTCTAGTTTCAAACCATTAAGAGATGAGATGCAATGAGAGAGCTCTGAAATAAAAGGGCAAGTCTCAGAGGGATTGAGTCAGTGAGTGCTGTGCACAGGAAGAAGATGTGTTCAGCACACAGTGTTACCTCACGTGGTCAGTAATGTGCACTGGGATAAATGGAAACAAGGAAGGGGTTTGTGACACTTCTTTTTAAAAAGATACACATGTTTACAGATATTTTTAATATGAATAGGATTCGAAGCAAGGAGCCATATTCAGGCTCCTGATGTAAAAGAGAAAAATTTGATCGCATTTTCTATATTTAAAGGGAAGACTACTGAGAATCTGGGAATTTCAAAGATACCACTATACTACTGGGAAAAGCTTCACACATTTGAGTATATGTAAAAGCAAATGTAAACCTGCTCACTTTAAATTATGCAGGCAAAGTATGACACAAAATTATTTTACCTGCTTGAAAGGAATTTGGCTTTATTGTTTTTAAATGCCACAAGGTGGTATCTTCAGAGAGGGTATCTTTGAAAGCAGTGAACTGGATTGTCTTATACTTCACTTCAAAGAAATATTTGGCATTTAATTCAGTAAATGCAGACTAAGGCCCACGATACACAGTTTATTTTCCTTTTGACAAATGCTCCTGATTAGTGTATATTTACCATATAAAGCCTCTACTTCATGTACTTGCATTTGGATTAATTTTATTTTGGAGGGAAAGGAGAGTAGGAGCTATTTTCTGGGAGCCAGACTCCAAAATATTTTTGAAATGCTTTCAATAATTTATCTTGAACTAACCTAGGCAGGAGACATGCGGTTCTCTTCACTTGCACCTCTCCTGATAGCAGCATCAGCAGCTCAGGAGGACAGGATCAGGTGGGATGAAGACAATACCCCTCACTCTGCCTGCTCCAACACCTGATAGAGCTTCAGACAAGCTCTCTTTTAGTCATCTGAGACAGTGTTGTAATCAGTTCTGTAACACAGATATGGTCAGACAAAGGCAGTGCTGCCAGACTGCTCTAAATGAAACAAGATTCTTTCAATTTCTATGAATGGATATTTTGTGGATAATTTCTCTCCCACTGTACTGTAAGATCCCAGCAAGGGGCTGCAGATAGGTTCCTCTTGGCTTGGTGTGTACATGAGGGATTGCTAAGAGCAGCCTTTGAACCTGGCAGTAGGTCCCACTGATGCAGCTGACCTCCTGTGTTATGCTGCTGCTGTGATTAATATGATCAGTCACTGGAATGCTCTGTCAACCATGCAGAAATCTGACTGGTAATTTCCACAAAGAAACTGTACAGGATTTACTATCAGAAACAAGCTTTCATTAGATTTCCAGAATATTTAAATAGCCACTGGTATTTTCTTGGTGGAAAAGAAGCAGGCTCCAAAGCTCATTTTCTGCCATATTACTTTACAGGTATGTTCACATAGTCTTACATTTTAACATTTCTGAGATATGGTGCTACGAAAAGTGGCCATTAAGCTCTAAATGAGATTTTAATGTGAATAATTCAGAGCCCACAGGTGCAGGTGGGAATTTTTATTTACACTCCTTCCTTAAAAGTTCCCCTTCTGATGCCTGTTCTCCCACCTCTCAGAGTATTCAACCCACCGATCTTTCTCTTCCCAGGGAGGAGCACAAACAGGGAGAGAGAAATCGGGAACAATACTTCACTGTAACTGTCACATCTGCAGAGCACAGCTGTGCAGCAGACCAGTTTGCTAGATACCAAACATGTCTGTCAAATGGTGCTCAGGATGGCTTAAAAGTCTGAGTAAATGTTCCAAAGCAAGGCTATGTAAATTAAGGGACACAAAGCTCTCTGCATGGTTTAAGTGTCTCATAGCTCCATCCCCTGTTTGTTTGTACGGTTTGGTCTTAACAGCTCTTACTGTTTGGATCCGGCAGGGAAATTGGTCCTGATTCTTGCTAGTCTCCATAAAGAAATAATTCACAGCCTCATGTGTATTCATGACCTTCATTTATCATACTTGCAAGGGACTAAGCAATGGAATATGAAGGAAAAAGAGGAGAAAGTGATGTGAAAACTCTGAATACAGCTTTCACTTACCCTCCCATATCTGACAGGTACTTACACTCAGAAATGGTGGCAGAGCCTGCGTATGTCTTTCGATCACACCAGCACCCCTCTTTCTCTAGTAGCTGCATGCACATACTAATTTCTCAGTTCTTTCTAGATTTCCAGTACATTAATTGCATGTTATTGCTGCTACTACCACTGTTATTTCTAAGCTATGCAAAGGGGAGACCTTCAGTCATTTGCTGAATTCCTGCAGTCACGGGTATAATGAGTTGCTTACCAGTCTTACAATCAAGGACTGTGGGCAAGGGGAATTATGCAGAACAAAGAAATTAAAAAATTAAAAAATTACAATTCAGAAGGTGAATGGAAGAGAGAGAAAAGGATGTAATTTCATCCTAGGGAAGAAATTCTAAATATCTTGTTATACATTCAGGTCTGCAAAGGGATTAGCAAATACATCTGCAAGAGCTAGAATTAAAATTCTGTTCTCTCAGATGGACAGAGGAACTCAGTGGGCTAAAGAGTCCTGGAGCCATGCCCTGTGAGCCTTGCACTAGGACGTGGGGACGGTGTCTCACCACAGTTTCACAGCTTGAAAGCTTTGTGTCACAGTGTGGGACCTTGGCTAGACTGATGATCAGAATACAGGAGTACTGCTAATCTCCCTGAAATCAAGAAAGGGCAGAGAAATCAGGTTATGAATAGGCTTCTGTGGGTGCTGACAGGGAATGGAATGGGGGTCAGGGCTTGCTGGTGCTGTGCTTAGTCTCTGCCTCTACTGCACACATCAGATATGCATCAGCAAATGTTATAAGGAAAGTTGTTGCAGCAGCACCTGAGGCATACAAAGATAGGAAGTGTATTTATATCAAGTGCAGGATCCGTGATTGCTGAAACAGTAAACAGGAAACAAAACTGCTCTTGCTTTGTGTATTCCTTTCTGACATTTAGTGTGGCAAAATCATGAGTATGTTTTCACTTCGGACTCCGCAACTCAGTGTTTAGGGCACAAGGATGCATTTTCAGTAGCAACAGCACAAAAAGAATGGAGAACAGATTGTTACTGTTCCCTTTTCCTTTCAATGCTGAGTTATGTATGTGGTTTCTGAATAATCATGTGCCAGGCATGCACAGTAGGTTCAGGCCAGCATGTTTGCTGAGCTGGAGAGAAAGGTGCTAAACCACCTAAAGAGCATGAAGAACATAAAAACTAGAAAAGTGGAGAGAAAGTTGTCCTATCCATTGGGAAGCCCAGTTTGGGAGCATAGAGATGGCACTAAACACAGCTAAATGTGTGGGAAAATGTCCAAACAGCACAGATCAGGTTGAACAGTCCTCAAAAGAGAGGAAAACCATGTTATCTTTAGTTGTTTGATACTGAGCTCTAAAACAAACCACCCACAGGGTTTCAGTGGGATCCTTAGGTCTTGTCGTGGAGCTTTTCATATGGTCTGATGACTTGCTGCTGTGAGAGAGCATGAGGAGAGAGAGGATGCTCATACTCCCAGAGTGATCTGGGTCTAATTTTCTTACATGATATGAGACATGTTTTTCTATGTTGTAAAGAGATTAAAAGCTGTATGCAGCTGTCTGAAAAGGGGGCAGGCATAAAACTCAGCTTTGAAAAGATACAGCAATGCTGGAGAAGGCTCAGAGAAGGGCAACAAGGGAGTTAAAGGTATGGGACAGATTTAGCACCTTTGGTTTGACCGTGTACAGTCACATTTATGCCTCTTTATTGGATTTCCTACCCTACAGAAGTTTTTGACACTACAAGACTTGGGAGATTTACTTTGTGAAGAAACTAGAACATATATTTTTTTTCTCCCCCCAAAAATACAAGTTTGATAATTCCAGACTGGTCAATTGCCTGAAACTTAGGAAACTCACATGTGATAATGTGAGATTCTACCAAATACCTTGAAGAATGTATTGGACTCCTAGATCAGCATGCACAACCCTGCCGTGGGCTAATGCCTGATCACAGGGTCCAAAACCAAAAAGGACCACCGTGGTTGTGTTGAGACATTTCTGTACGACTCCAGCAGGAGGAATTTTCTGACTTCAGTACTGCTTAAAATAGAAAATCCTTTCAGGAAATACCTCTGCTCTCAATTTGACCAATAACAGGGAATACACACAAACATTCCCATGTATTTATCATCGCCATTATTAAAACCTGATGACTCAATCCAACCTCTTTTGAATTAAACACTTCCTGCAAATGGACATTTTCTGGTAAAGATGTGTGCAATGAAGTTACTTCCAGTCATTTCTGGTCCAATCATCCCCTTGTTCCTTTTGTAGTTTCTACTACCTCTGCAGCTAGATCTCTGACCTTCATTCTTTCTCCAACAGCATTATGTTATCAACTCACAATTCATCCAGCTCCCTGAAGGATATATGCCACAAATGCCTGCCTCTGCAGCCACTGTTTTTCTCTTTTGCACCTGCATGTTCTTGGTGCAGGGGTAAGAAGAACAGGGATTTTATCCAGGCAGATTTCAGCTGGAGGATACCTTTTAGCCGACTGAATGCCACCCAGAATGATCTCCCATTGTGTCCTTAAAACAGCTAGTCTGGCTTTTCAGGATTCTCCTGTTGTTGGCAATGCTACCTCATTAACATGCCTTTTGGCAATCACACACTTGTAGTACTTGTGGCAGAACATTTTCCAATGATCTCTTCCAATAATGTGACCATGTCAAGACAGTCACTGAAGCTGATCCAGACTCGACAGAAATGAAAGCTGTTTAGTTTGCAAATATCTGCATTGTCCTGCCTGCCAGCTGGAGCAGGAGAAGAAGACAATGGAGCTGAAAACATGCATTGCTTTCCAGCATTCCACTTGTAAAATGCTGCATTTGGGAAGGAAAAAAATGCTGAAAAGCTGGCAGAGATTCTTGCTCCATGAAGTAGACGTTGCACACACATTTATTTCACAACTTTCCTGTGCACACACAGAAGAAGCCAAAATAATCCCAGCTTAATTGCACTTGTGTGTCCTCCCTATGACAGGTCCTGGGGATGATCTCATAACCTAGAAGGATGTGTCTTGCTCAGTGTCTCAGTGGGAAACCACACCTGAAATCTGAGTGTAACAGGAATGCTCTCAGCCATCCTTGTCATCTGCAACAAAACTGTATTAGATCTCCAGTCTAGGATGAGTGGTCCAAATAATTCCAGATGCACAGTTTTTCACATATGGCAACAGAAGTCCCATAACACTGAAGTGTTTTCCCATGCACTGCCATGACAGAATTCCACATGAATTTCTTATATTTCGTTCATATGATGTTCCAGTTGCAATCAGGTTCTGTCACATTTTCCACTTGTTCTGTGTATTATGTGCAGGGTTGTCAGGTTAAAAAGTCCTCACATTTCATCAAAAAATGTCTACACTTTAATAATAAGAGAAATTGTTTTCATGTGCGTTTCTCCTTCCAAGGTTAACTGCCAAACACTTAAGACAAAGCATATATGCATTGTTTACACAAAAGAAAAGAACTCTGGGTGAGGAAAGCCTGGGCTCAAGTTTGGGACTTTCACAAACTCCTAAAGAGACATTTATCTGTTCAGTGGGATTTTTCAAAAGCCATGACCTATCTCACTCTCACCTATTCACTTGTTTAGGCAACTAATCAGTTTGTAAAGTCTTAGAAGATGACAGGCAGAACTGGACAAAAAATTATTTCTAAGCTATTTTGCCATGCATTACTTTAATCAAATGAACTAAAGGGCATTATTGGTAATTTTCTGTCCTTCTGCTAGGAAAGATCATTTTCAGATACTATTCAAATGTTCCCTGTGAATGGCCAGATACATCAGTATATTAATGTTTTGGCAGTTCCAGGTAGCTGGCCTCTTTTAGTGTCCAAATATTGTTTATGTTACTGTTTAACAGCACACTTGTTTTTTCTATTATTTACATCATACCCTCCAATTGCAAGCATCAGATTACAGACCATGTTTACACAATTTAAAGTCAAGAAATGTGAAGACTTCCCCACCAGAACTTTTTATTTCCCTTTTACTAGCTTACCTTATACACTCCACTGATTCTGGCCTTGATTTTAGATCCTGATCTTTAGCAGCCACTCCAAAATGAATGGGGAACAATCCTCCAAGAATAATGTCTCCCTTCTTCTGTGCCCGCTGGTTTGGCCCATAGGCAGCAGTGTTCCAGGTAAACAGCAAAAGAATCAAGCAGCAGCTATATGAAGTCATTGTTCCTCTTTTCACCAGGGGGTTATAGGATGCAAAATTGGAAAAGATGATGTAAGAGAGCAGATGTTGAAGCTTTTCCTTTCCTTAATACAGCACGGAGAGGATTTGGGGCACATGTTTGCAGGGAGATAAGCAACAAGGTGGGTGCCACAGTGCTGGTGCTTCTCCCTCTGTCTTCTCCATTGCAAAACAACAATTCAGCTGCCCTTCTTCCTTCATAACTGAAGTATTATGGAGAGCCCATCTCTGCGAACTGTAAGAGAAAGATTTGAAAAGTGATTCCAGCTATACACCAGGACCCCACTTTGCCATGATGGTTCTGCTTTGTCAAACCAAGCCCTCAATATGCCCCTGAAGCTGCCCCCACTCAACAACCCACCTGGGACATATCACAACCTTGGCAAAGTCAGCCAGGCACCCCGGTGACACCAGCCACACCTCCTCAATGTCAGATGCCTGTTTTTCTGCTGCATACCCAATGTGGGTTGCTAAATCTTCCTACGGTTCTGTGTGACTCTGGCCATAGCGGATGCTGTAAAACCTGTGATCAATGTCCATGAGTAGAGCACACTAGGAGACCTGGGTGGGCAACTGGGGAATAAGGAAGCATCAAAAATAGTAAGAATCAAGCCTTTCTCTTAAGCAAGTAACCATAATAATCTTTTAGTGTTGATCCATCATCTCCTGGCCATTGATCATTCTTAACCCTCTGGTTTGAACTTATCCTTGATGAAAATAAAACCGGGTCACCAGAAAGGGTTCTTCCACATTGAAAAGGAGAAAGAATTCCAGGGAAGCATTTGAAACCAAGATACTTCTCCATAATAAATCATGAAGGCTTGAAAGGTTTGGTAATCACGCCATTGAAAGCTTAGCTACAGCAGCCTTTGAAGCCTGTTTCCTGGGGATGAAAAATAACTGCAGCTTCTCCATGCTCAATACATTTTCTCTGCAGCACATCTACAGGCCTCCCAAATGAAGAACTAACTTAATTATGGCATATGAAAATGACTATGGCTACAGGAGAGGAGATGGCACAGAAAATTCACAATTAACAGCTCTTCAGCCTATTTGAAACAGGTCTAAAAGCTACTAGCAAAAATCTGAAGTTAGTCAAATTTAGAGGAGAAGCTAGGCATAAATTGCTAATCCTGAGGACAATTAATTTCTGAAGCAAGTCATCAAGAGTTTTTAAGTGCTGAGAACCTTTTTATGAGGATGACTTATTATCACTAAATGCACCGAGATGGATTTGATCTTCACCTAGGTCAAAAAAAGAGCTACTGCAGGGAAAAACTGTGATCACGAGGCTTCTTCTGATAGCCTGTCTGGATGATCATGCATGTTGCATGACCACCAAGCATGTGGAACTATTTCATACATTTTCATTACAATGAAGGTCTGGAAGCAGCAGTCAATGAGAGAGGAGAGACAAAGCTCCTGTTATTCTCATGCCTCTGTGGTCACTGCACTTAGACAGCTGGGCAGACACTGCAATTCTCTGTGGCGGGTCCACTCTAAACTATCCTTTGGCCCTGGCTTGAACAAGTGCATTTTTATTGGCAAGGGCAATCAAATCTTTGGCTAGATATCCAAATATGTCTAGGTATTGGCATGGGGCCCTTTAACAGCTGGATGATAGAATTTTAACCAGAAACAGGATTAGGAAGGGACAGAGCTGCGCAACGAGTGAGTGTCCCGAAGGTTTGGGTTTTGATCTTTCCTGGCAGATGGACAGTGGTTTTGGCTCCTTCAGTGCACAACAGAATAAAGAACAAAACACTTTTCTATATTTCAGTCAGAGAAATGTCATCTTCCTCCCATCACCTGTGGTTTCAGGAAAGATACAAACACTAGTGAAGTGCTGATACAGTGTCCTGAGGTGAGGACCAGCACAGGCAAGGCCAGCACTTAGAGGTGAGACGTTTAAAAGAGGGAGACTAATTTCTAAAGAGACACTGCAAAGGCATGGGGTGGTCTGACTAATGCTATTTAGCCCAGCTCATGCCCTCCCCCAGCTCCCTCTGGGATGGCAGGGACCTGGGGAACTGCATGCCCCGACAGGTGCAGGGATGGGGTCTCTGGAGAGTGGGCAAGGAACCATGTGTGGGACTTATCCAAGGTGGGATGGGATCAGTGACTCCCCCACATATTGTGGGAAGACCACAGCCTGCTGATTTACTACTCTATTTTTCTGCTTTTACTTTAATAAGGCTTTCTTTTGCCTTTGGGGTTATTTGCTTATGAAAAAGGAAACTATTTCCATCAGCAGCAGCCAGACAATATAATTTAGTTTGCTGGGATGCTGTGGAGGGGTTTGGGCTGATGCTACTGAATATTTAGGAGCTCTCACCACCAGACAGTACATGGCTGAAGTATGAAGTGTAGAAAAATTAAATTCACATTCTTATTTCTCTTTTCTCACAGCAGACAAAGTCAAAAGATCCAAACTGGTAAAATACACTCAATTTTAAAACAGCATTTGCAGCACTTATTAGTCCAAAATGTCATTCAAGAGCATGACAGTGGAAGAGACAATGAAAACAAAATTATTAATTCATGGTACAGGGCAATAGTTGGTATCCCCCTGTATAATTTGGAACTCGTAGTTCTCAGGGAGGACATAGAGTTGAAATAACATCAGAGGTGATGTCTGGGAATAAGATGGGCTGTGTATATATAAAGCACATCCCTGAGGCAGCAAACTGAAGGATAAATGTCCAAAGATGCACTGGCACAAAAAAGCAAAACTAAGTGTATGCTCAGCTCCTCATAAATCTCAGTGTCCAAATGTACAACTCTCCATACCGAAATCCAGCTATAGCTGGAAAAAAACCTCTCATTTAATGGGAGACATGGGACTGCCAGCTGCTTTCAAGTACCCTCCACATCTAAAGATGAAAATATTTGAAGATACTGGTTTCCTGATGAATAGTTGTGGGCTTGCTGCCAGTGGCCCAGATAATATCCTCCAGTATCAACTTCTGTTGTGGCAAATTTTTCTTCAGTTCTCTTTTCTTCAATTAGATTAAGATTATGAGCCTCTTCCTTATTAAAGGAGAGCATTACACAGTCAATGATTGAATTACCTGCTGATGTATGCTTCCAGACATAAAACTTAGTATACTACAGGTGGAAATTATACTACTAATAGAACAAATTACTGTGGTCCTGCAGTTTTCAGATAATAAATTAAAAAAAAAAGATTAAATTAACAAGCAACTGAATTAAGATGGAAGTTTGTAATCCATTGTTATTTTTTTCCTTTGCGAATGTTTTTGCATGTAAAACATTATTTAGTATTAGCACATAAATTCTTTGATTATGAACTCTTCAATGCAGAACACATTTTTGCTGTACATATATTCAGCAAATACAATTCCATAAGATTACTTTTGCAAGAAAAATATAAAAAATGAATAGCAATTTTCTCTTTTTTTTTTTAACATGGCCTGATTTTTAATCCCCCTTCCCTTTTAAAAATAATCCTCAACAGTTTTCCCACTCTGTTTTGTCAACTATCTGACATTTTTGTTCTGAACTGTCTTGGAAGAGAGTTTCTAAGCTTCAGTGGAGGAACTTGAACTGGTTCCAGGAACAGGATGTGCTATCAGGCAACTACTGTCATGGCAGGAGCAGTAGCTGAGGTGGGGAGGGATGGTACCCAGGGTAGAGTTGTGGGTTTGAAAAGCTTGCAGCAACCGGTACCATTTTGCCAGTTGAATGAAAGTTTTAGTTGTCAGACTAAATCATGCAGAAAAGCCAGAAATGTTCAATACATCTTTGGGATTTTGGGTGGAAAAAGCTGACTGGCACACTCATGGCATGCATTACTTATGAAGTACTTACTAATCAAACAGTAACTAACCACAACTCTCAACAGCAGTACTCAGGTTCATCTAATAGCTGGCATGGGAAGGATCTCAAGGGACCATGAAGCAGCCCCTTAGCCCAAGAAGGGCTCAGCAATAGTAGTGCAGTTCCAGGCATATTTTCTCTGAAACCTTGTCGGGAAGAAGACCCATCAGACACTCAGGGCAGCCTGCTGCAAGGCTTCTCTGCTCTTACAAAGAAAACGTTCTCTCACATCTACCTTTAGTGCTTTTTGTTACAACTTAAGCATGTCTTCTTCTCCCATCTACCACGTGCAGGCCAGTGCCTCCCTGCTCATAATCACCTTATTTGGGATTTGATTCACCTCCCCTTTTACTCTTTTTTTTAGACAAAGCAAATTTAATTTAATTTTTTTTTTCATAAAGATGCTTTTCTGAGCTCAGATTGTAACTAATTCATTTCTCTGGCCTCTCTCCAGCATGTCTCCACATTTAGTGCAGACCAATGCCCAGAAATGGACAGTGTCCTTGTTTGGCCCTTACAAGCACTGAGTAAAGTAGTAGAATTACTGTGTGTGTCTTGCAGGCTACAGCCCTGTTTGTACATCTCAGCATGGCATTTGTCTTTTTTGGAACAGCAAGATATTGTTAACTTATGGTAGATCATCAGCTGAACAGAAAGCAAAGTTCAGCATGTTTATATTCACAAGGCCGTGGAACCTCGCAAGAAATTATCATTTTCCAAAAGCTTTTCCCTCACATTCAGTTCAAAGGTAGATTCTGCTAAATTTTACATGATCATCCTGGACACCAACAAGGAACCAGCATGGAGAAGCTCAGCTAAGTCTCCTGGGCTTTTCAGGACCTATTTACATCAGAGAGCCAGACAAGATTCCTGGTTATGGTCATGAAAAAAGGGCTGTCCCAGACTCAAGGAGACCTTGGCCTCCCACACAGCAGGTTTGTTCTTCTTCTGGGAGGCCTGGATGCCCCAAGGAAGCTGAAGAATGACACTTCTGTCAAGTGGACAATGGACACAGGATGTAAGTCTTCACACTTCTAAGACCAGATCAGACTTCTAGTACTGAGGTACCACGACAAGATGAGAAAAATAAATTGTTCACATTTGTCACCAGAGCAGGCATTAGTTCAACCTTCCTGCCCCTCTTTGGTGAAAATGAGGGACAAGGGCATCAAAGATGCAATCAAAACCAAAGTGCTGGTATGCTCCAAAGGAGGAGCTGTGCTTGTAAACTGCTCTGTCTTTAAACAAGGCAAGTGCTAACTGAAAATTTACTACAAAGAACTTTTTGCCAATGCAGAAAAAGACAATTCTTACACAACACACTTCCTAAAATAAGGAGATTTTTATCTGGGCAAATAGCATGATTGAGAGATGGAATCTCAGCCTTGGAAAAATTTGGAGAGTTCATATGAGTGTAGAGAAAAATTCAAATCTAGAACAACGATTCTATTCTAAAAACACTACCCACACACGTGGTCTTGAGCTAATACTAAACATGAATTGAAGAGTTCTAACAAAAAAAAGGGTTTTACAAAATCATCAAGACCATCAGGGTCACCAGGACAGTATTTCCATGCCCTCCTATTAGCTTAAGGGCATGTTATCTGCTACAGATGAAATTTTTCTGGCAGAAATCAAGATATTAATATACTTTTACACTACAGAAAATGTGTGTTAAAAAAATGATACATTACAGTCTCACCTGGCATTGCAAATTCTAAGACGAGGCCAAAACCACAGCACATAAATGAACCACAGTACTGAAGAAGCTTCTGAAGCTCATAAATAACAAGAGTTGACCTGTTCAAATGAAGAAAGCCATGTACTTAGCACAGGGAGGAAGAGACTGCAGGAGGAGAGGTAGGCCTAAGAACTTAGTTTGGCCGGGAAAAATCTGACCACTTGTTCTAGAGTAACATTCTCAATTCTCCAGGATAAACTAAATATTAAAAACAATGTAATAAACCTGGCAATTGTAACAGATTTAATTCTGCTACATCTGATAAACCCAACATTGTCAAGTTTGTTCGAGAATTACCATTTAGGTTCCCAGAATTTTCATATCTATAAGATTTTTTTTATGTAGCAGCCATATCTTTAGCTTTCCTTTACTCCTACAGTCATATACTGGTGTCCAAATAACACAGAACCTACTATGAAAGTGTGGAGCCACACCCTGATCTGTTTAGCACTACAAAATACCAGAGTGACAGAAGTATGCCTAGGACATCACTGCTGACACTTTGCTCAACCCAGAAACTTGAGATCAAGGAAGCCTAAACTGTTAGAGGCTGATGTCCAAGACCCTTGAGAACTGCAGATGTGGAAAATGGAACCAGGAATAAGCAGAACGCTTTGTTTCAAGGAGTCTCAAACAAATCTGGTTGTAGCAACAGCAGTCAAAAGAGCATCGGCTCCTGACTGTTGCATAATCAAGTAAAAATCCAAATCTGCCCAGAGGCACCATTTACTGTGTGCAGATTTAACATGGGACTACAAGGCCTCTGATCTCCCTCTCACTTCAGCACTGGCTCACAAAGTGCACACAAATCCATGCCAAGCCATGTAGCTGCGATTGCACAGCTTTGTAGCAACCACCTTTCCATCAGGACTGTACCTGGCTTTGGGGTTCACATAATATTTCTCAAGTAACTTGCATCAGTATCATGTTCAGTATCCCTGATCAGTGTGATTTGGGATGTGATATCCCTTTGTGGAAATAATTCTGTGTTGGCTGATGGCAGGAAGCAAAAACCAGAAGTGGCAATAGGAAATACCTTAGAGACTCATTGGATGCACTGAGCGAACACCATAAGCAAACACAGAGCTGTAAGTGGTTTTTGAGTGGTGAGTGCTTGGTGGAAATCCATGTGGAGGGTGACTTATGTCTTTGGAGTCATTTCTTCACAGGTATGGCTGTAAGTCAGCCTGAGAAGCAGCTCCAGGGACCCTACAGGTGTGACTGGTTTTGCTCCTCTGAAGGATAAGTGTTTCTGCAGTAAGAGCTAAGGCTTGTTTCTACAAGACGTATCACAAACCTCTGAAACAAATACTGGAAAAGAGTAAGACATTCTACAACTTCTCATCTTTCCACTCCTGTGCCTTCTTCAGTACAAGTGTGAAAAGCCCATGTGTGTACACATCCAAGGGAGCACTGAAATGCATGAGTTTATCAAGGCATCTCAGACAAGAAACAACCTGTGACAAATTCATTAGAACTGCTAAGACATGACAAGGAGCTCCAGCACAAAACAGGATCCATGAAGAACAGGTGGGCTTGGAGGGATTTCTAAGTCATAGGGAGTTCCAGAGCCACAGCAGCTCATCGTCAGCCTTTTGGGAAGTTGCCATAAACCCACCAGTTACTGATTACTCTAATTTATGCTGGGAGCTGCATTGGACCCTTGAGCAATCTCAGATTTAGATACTACTCAGATTTAGATACTACTAATCCATCTTGCCTACGTATTAAAGGTGTCCTGTTTTCCCTCTCTGTGTTCCAGATTCCGACCTTCTGTTGCTGTGCCATGGTTTGCTAACTTGATTGTTTCCTACCCCTCCTGTTAAAAAGCCCATCATTTTATCAGTTGTTCAAAGCAGATGAAAAGATGCCTTTGATATAATGCCAATCTAAAGGCTTCTTGGTAGTTTCAATGATTTTTGTCTTTATGTATGGAGGAGATTAAGGGAGACCCTTAAGAGTTGCAATTAAATAGGAAGTGAAATACTTTGCTACGGTAAGATTTTTTATTAAATTCATTTCTATTACCTTTCCTTGCTCCTAAAGAAAGTCTCAGCTACCCTGCTAAGGAGTGTGCATTTCAGTGAGAGATACTTTGCCCCATCCCCTATTTTTGGGATGTGACTAGACCCTCCTGAACAGATGGAGAAAGAATGCCTGGGGGATACTCTAGAGAATGAAGACCATCTACATCCTTGTGGCATGGTGCATATGGCACTGGGATGTGGTTTTTGAAATTTGAGTTGTTCAGACTTTTGCCTGCAGGTGAAACAGCCATGCACTTACCCTATGTGCCTTTCAGGGCACCTTACATTCCTGCATATCATATGTACATTCCTGCACTGAAAGCAAGCCTTTCCTCGACATCCAATGCAGAGCTGTGCCAGCAAGTGTCACCCAGCTGAATTGCTCTTAGTTCCTAATTTGCAGAATTCATCTTTTCTGTGTGTCTGGCCTTAGGACACACAGAAGTGTTAACAGGTGCTGTGTTCACAGCCCACAGAAGTGAAGTCCACCACTGCGGAATGACCTGAAAAGGTAACTGGGAAGTTTCTTCATCTTTCCCAGCTCTTCCTCCTCTCTTACAAGAAACATCTCTGGGGCTGACAAAAGGACTGAATCCCCCCAGCAAAGTCCTTTTTCCTTGCTCAGCATGCCCATAAAACAACATGATTGTGTTACACTCTTTGCATAAGGCCACTTTTTTTAAGATGAGCTTTTCTACAAGAAAATGAAAAGAGTCTTCAGCTTAATTCTTTAATATGATATAATATAACAAAAAGAATAGAGTTTATGAAACTGTGTTTCTGTAGTCTGTCTGGAAAAAAATAAGGAGGAACTATCATTGCTATCCACTCCTGGATGCTCTATACTTACATTTCTCTCTAATATTTGCCTCTCTATCTTTGCTTTAGAAAATAATAGGCTAGAAGGACTGGTCACCAGGATAGGACATTTTGAATTGCCTTTTGTTCTGTGCTACATTATGAGGCAGAAAAGAACAGAGGAGGGGTGAGGGAGGTGCCAAAGTAGTCAGTCATTTGTAAATAGTTAAAATTATGCAATTTAGTGGAGCGTTATTCAAAAGAGATATCACACTTTTTGATTGGCCAGCATTAGATCTGCTGGTTAGCCAGCTGAAAGGTCAGGGAACATGAAATAACAGAAGAAGAATACTCAAGGCAATGTATAGTTATCTTTCTGCATTTCTCTCAGTTAATCAACCAATTTTTGATCATTCCTCTACAAAACAGCAAGAGCAAATAAGCTCAGATCATGTAAATAAACATGAGAAGAATCGGATTTGTATCAGCAAAATTCTTATCTCCAAAACCTGTGATAAATCAAGATTAAGTGCAATTGGAAAAATCAACCTGTCTGTTAAGTGCAGCTTTTAAATAAACTGGAATATTTCTGATTACAATTTGATACAGTTTTGTTGGAAGTGGTGTTCTCCCACAGCTGGTGTGCGGAAGGACCCTTGACACGATACCTGCTTCTTTCTCCTGCCTGGCTGGGCAGCCATATGCCAATTACTTTCTTTATCTGAGACTTTGCTTCCCAACTTGTAATAGTGTCCAGAAATAATTTTAGAAAGATATTGCAACTATGCTTTGTCCATGTCAACAGATGTCATACTGAGTATCAGCTGAATCAAGGCTGATTCAGGATTTTCCCTAGCAAAAAAATAAAAAACAGATCTGAGAGCTGAACACTTTTTCAAATCCAGCTTTGTCAAATTGCTTACAAGGGGGAAATGTATTTTGCTTAGTAATTTCTTTTAATTTTACTTGATTTTATTTTTAAAAAACATCTGCGCTTTAAGTAAAATGCTTTATTTGATCACATTTTTTTCCCTGCAGAAACCTCAGTGAACCAAACAATAAGGACAACTGTAATTCTGAGCCAGTTTCAACATAAATCCAATTCAGAAAAAACACTCAGAGTATGTGCTCAACTTTAGTGAGACTCGTCTTTCATGAAATTTAGTAGATATTAAAAGCTTAGCATGTACTTTAGTGGTTCGCTGAATCAGAGACCAAAGCAGCCTCTGGCTGGTTGCTCCTTTCTCATTTATACTACTATTAAAAACAAATAAACACTTTCTTTGTGTTGGATAATTTCTTTTTATACTGAGTCCAGCATGATTTATTAATAAATTCTTATGGATTTTTGGTGGCCTTTTTTCCTAATCCTCTCTCTTATATTTCTAGTTCTCCACTGTCACTGGCTGCCTTTTCTTTTTTTTTTTTTTAATGTTTTCTCATTGCTTATTTTCTCTTTGTTATGATTTTCTGAACGAAATAATTATTGTTCCTTCACCAGTTTTCTTCTCTCTCCTCCTTTCATTCTAATACCAAAACATTCTTTTCTGTTTTTATATTTTTTTTGCCTGTACACTATGTGTAACTCTTCCTGTTCAAAAAGGCAGGAGTGAATAGGGTCCCCAGGAGAAGAAAACAGATTCAATGTAAAGGGAGTCTTGGAAAGGTCATCAGAAGTATCAAACTCTAGCAAGGACAGAAGTTCTGCTAAACCCATAAAATCATTAAAATAGATCAGTGAAAGGCACAGAAGGAATTCAAGAGTAGCACTGCAGGAGTGAGGGGAGGTGAGTTATGGGCACAGACAGGCACATGTCCCACTCTAGTCCTACAGTGAGAGAAGGCAAGTTTTGCTGAGTTTTCTTTGCAGAGCTGGCTCGTGCTAGCATGTGCCATGGAATGGGGCACAGGGAGGAATACAATACTGTATGCCATACCCTGACGCCTGGAATTGGAGCAGTGACCCTCATCTGCCTATGCAACATGCTGGAAAATCAATGTGATATGCAAGAACTTGTTTATGAGTTACGATTATTTACTTTATTCACCTAAGAAATGCTGGCTGGGCCTGTGTGGCTGCACTTTGCAGCTGCAGATGACAGTAAGATGACACCACAGACCTGTGACTTGCAGCCAGTACTGGCAAGTAGCAATACCACTGCAAGCAGCCAGCATCGCTCTCCCCTATTGCTCCACCTGCCCTCTTCTGGGATACATCATATTATTTATAAGTTCATAGGAAGCAAACTTTCCATGATGATTTGTAAAAGATGGAGTAAACAAATGTAAACACTTTACTCAATTTTTCACAGAATTCATCTTGAACCCTACAGATGCAGGTTTTCTGCCCTATAATATAAGAGGATGCTGGAAATGGCCATCCAGATTCAAATCACAGTCCATTTGGTATAAGAACCAGCCTCCAGCAGTATTCAGTGATACCTGCTTCAAAAATGTTGTGTTAGACAATTACAGGGCAAGTTTCTTATAAAGGGCATGTCTAGTTCCACTAGCTAGCAGTTGATTAATGTCCTATGCAAATAGGACAAAGTTTTGTGAAAACCAGCCTTAATTTTATAAAAGAAAAAAAAAATCAAACGCTCCCATGAACAAAATATATATCCCTGAGTGATGTTCCCCTGTTGGAAATTCCCTGTCACTCTCCTCAGCTGATACAATCACCACAGATACCACAATGTCATGTGATTTTTTATTGCATCATCATTGGAGGTCATAAGGAGCTCCAAAAAGTCATCAAAATAGATCTTGAACCTTAGGTTTCTCCTGCAAATTCTGGCAGTTTAGGTTAAACTGCTGTGATCATGCAATTAACCAGATCAGCTGGATTTGGTACTGAGGAAGACCAGGAGCGTGGCACTTGCTGGGAAGACTGCCCAGGTTAAGAGCATGGTCTTTTTAGAATAGCACCTCAAATAACTAAATCCAAAGGAACATGTCTAATAATGCTCAAGTGTAGGCTTCTTATGACTGCATTTATCTCAACAAGTCTACTGTCATGCTCCTAAACCAGAAAACGGCTAGGAATTGTACCTTTCTCACTTCTAGATTTATTTAGTTGGGAATTTATTATTACTACTATCACATTCTTCAGGAATTTTCATATGATTTAGCTGGTAACTAAGTGAGAGTAAAGATGAGAGTAAAGATGAGATGCTCAGTGAGAGTAAAGACAGAACTCAAGTGAAGGTAGGGACAAGCAAAGCTATTTAGCTTCTAAAATAATCTGTATTCACCACAAAGTACTTAATCCATTCTCTTCATTGTCTGAAAATAAAATCCATAGAAGTGCACGTTATTTTTCTTTCAGCACACACCACCTTATGTTCTTGAAAGGGCATATGATGGAAAATTATCATCCTTTCTGGCAAAGCTCCTCTCTGAAATAAAGCAGGAGATCCCAGGCTTTAATGAATTGAATTGCTAGGCTGTGTGTCCTACGCCTTTCTAAATAAAGCGTGTTCCCATTGTGTTAGACATTACAATATAATTTTTTCCAGTTCATAATTTAAACATAATTAGGGAGGGATAGCAGAGCTTCAGGGCAAGAGAGATGACTTCCTCTGCATCATTTCCATATCCAACACAGAATTCCAAGCAGCTTGGGAATAGAAGCAAATACAGGGTTTGTGCCACAGAAAGAATTGAAGACCACCCTGCTTTATTGCACAAACTGGCATGATACGAATGATTAAAGGCTCTCAGCTGGATAGGGAGCCTGGATGCTGGAGTACCAGCTGTCTGTCAGGAGAGCAGAATTGCCCACCACAAACCTAAGGGCAAGGATGGAGTTCTTGACCAGCAAGCAAAAAACTGATATCAGAACCACTGGAAGATACATGAAAGCTTTCATGGTCTTCATGGCCCTTTCTGCCACACTGTCCAGAAATCAGAAGACACCGTGGCCACCCACTTCCTCTGTGCATCCCTGAGAAACACAACGGTGTTAATTGACCACAATGTAAACACCTCTTGTTAACAGAGCACTTCTAAAAATAGTATTTGTTTCTTGACTTCCCCCTCATTCCTTTGTGAAGGTGATCTTTCTGAAGCAGAAAAACACCTGGGGTCACACTCCGGTGAGCCCCAGCCACCTCGCCTGCCTGCCAGCTCTGCAGCTCTACGCGCTTCATCTCCGGGACGATGGTGTGACTTTTGGAGGCTCTATGCCTCATTTAGCCCTGGTAATGGCCTAATTGGGTTGCAAAAATGCAGGAGCATGATAAAGAAACAGCTCCGCTGTGCTTATTTCAGCAGGTGGAGGAAGAGAAGAGAAGAGAAGAGAAGAGAAGAGAAGAGAAGAGAAGAGAAGAGAAGAGAAGAGAAGAGAAGAGAAGAGAAGAGGAGAAGGCAGGGCAGGGAAAGGAAAAGGAAAGGAAACCCCACATTTTCTACCTTGACTAGATATTTATGTGTGTAGTTTTGTTTATAATGGGGCATTATGCTGACTAGTTGTGTAGGTGGCAGGATTAACGTGTCAAATGAAGGAGTACCAGGAGAAGGTCAGATTTGGATAATTTTCAGTAATTTTCTACAGCAGCCAGCCCTCTACCCAAAGGGCTTCACTCCATCCCCACTTAGTTCTTAGTGAGGGCTGAGATAATGGGTGCTTTCCTTATCTAGGTGGGAGAGGAAAGGTGAGTGGGAGAAAAGGTGAGAGGAAAGGCAGGTGACAAGAGTGACCATTTCAGGAACAGCAAAGGAAGCAGCTCATACAATTAGCTAAATGTCCATTCACCATTTCTCAGCCATACTTCCCCCTCTCCCGAGAGGAATCTTGCTACCTACCCAAAGAAAACCATCCTATCCTCTTTTGAATTATTCCAATATTTTTTACTGGCATCCCATAAACCACTCAAAGAATACCATGGTACTCCCTGCCTCAGAAAATCTCAGACAGAAAGAAAGAAATACAAGTTTCGAAAGGTGAGGAACTTCTTCCTTTAAGGATCTATTCTTCATCAGCAACAAGAGTGTAAGACCAGGGGATGAACCAGATTCCCCTTCACCTAAAGTAATAAAGATAAACTAAAAAATTTATTTCACGGTGGAAAGGGCAGCCTTCCTTCTGGATGGCCTTTTTTTTATGAGCTTTCACCATCCCCAACGAGATCCCACCTGTTTACCTGACTTTGTTTCCTCCCTTTCCTCTCTGAGTGGGAGTCCTATATTATGTCAGAGTAGTCTCCTTAAGCTGGAGCCAAAATTGCTCATACAGTATTGAAGTTACAGAAGTGCTCTATACTTGCCACTGTGTAAAGGAAAACCTATATCTATTTTAGCTCTCTGCCTTGGGGACTGGTAGAAAATATCCTGTGCTTTATTCATGTCTAGTATTAAAACTTCCAAGAATAGATATCTGGCTGATAAAACTTCCAGAGGATTCTGCTGTAAATCAGAACACATCCTCACTGGTAACATTTCAAACGTCTGATTGGGCCTTGGTGCTCTTATTTACAGCACAGCCCTATAAACATTTCCACTAACACAACAGCAGGGGCAGCAAACAGCATGGAGCAAGCAGGAGCAGCCAGTGGGAGGAAAAAAAATTCAAGGATTTTCAGGCAACCTCTCATGCTTCCTTCGGGAAACTCACTGGAATTGTTCCTAATAATTTTTTACTCACGTTTCCTGCGTGCTTCTTATTACAATTTCCTTGCTAACTTGAAAAAAACTGTGTTGAGGGGGAATTGATGTATGTGTCAAGTGGCCAGCAACAAGATGATTTTTAAGTTTCCCAGGGGTCTAGCGGTAACATAAAAATTTCCCTGTGGGAGCTCAAACAGCTCAGCCACAGAATTGTTTCTGATGGACTAGAAATTTTAAGTGCTTGCCTTCATCTAGTAATTGCCTGGGTACCAATACTGGTGATGTGGTTACAATTACAGTGTGCAAGCAGAATGTGGCATCAGCCTATAAGAGGGGGCTGGTTCCAGCCAGGCTTGAAGCTTTAAATAGGACAATCATCACACCCACTGACTAGTAGTGCAAAATCAAATGGGAAATGTAAATTAAAGTGTTAAGCCTATCCAATCATGGACCAAAAATGCATTTCTAGGTACCAAAGTATTTACACTAAACCAGAAGCTGTCTGGAATAAAACTTGGTAATAAAAATACTAAAACCCACTTATTTGTAGCATGGAAGAAAGGGAAAAGTAAAAACCCTTAACAAATTCTAAGATTCTAAGTATGCAGGGAATTGATGAGGGAGGTTTATAAGATCAAGGAAATACTAAATAGTTAACAGAGGTAAAGAGACAAAAATTATATTTTTATAAATATAAAATGTGCCTGAGAGTGGCCATGAGCCCATTGCTTGATGCGGGTGGTAGAACTGTAAATGACAATCCAAAAAAGGCGGAAATATCGAATAAACATTTTGTCCTTCGCACATTGTTTTGTCCTTGGAATGAAGCTGTAGAATGTATCATCCCATATTACGTCAGCCCAACAAAATTCACCGTAGGTAATAAAAGGAGATGTGAGACGAGATCTGCTAAAATTAAATGTTTTCAAATCAACAGGCCTGGAGTCTTACATAAACTAAATGAGGAGTTCTCCGAATCACTAGTGTTGATACTGAACAACTCATGGAAAAATGGGAAAATTTCAAAGGGTCAGAGAACTGCAAGTGTATGCAGTTATTAAATAACTAATAAAGAAGGAAGGCCCAGAAAATTATAGGCAGCATATCCCAATATCAATCTGGGTACAATAATGAAATGAATTAAGACAGCATTCTTTCTAAAAATCAATGAGGATAAAATATTACTAATTCTAACCACATTTTTAAAATATCCCACTGTTCTTTTTATGAAATGATGAACTAGATACAGACAACTATATAGAGTATATCATGGACATGTCCAAGGTGTATGACTGACCAGATTAAAAGTTGCAATTAATAGATTCAAAACTAGTTTATGGATAGATCTTAAAGGTTTTGTTTAAGGGATGGTATCAATGAGAGGAGTATTTTCTAAAGACACCACTCAGAGATCAATCTCATTCTGAACCTGTTCCATATTTTTTAATCAGTCCTCTAGACCATAAAATGAAGCCATGTTTGTTAAAGCTGATACAAACACAAAAGCTAGCAGTGAAGAAGACAGTTTTAATGTATGATTGATCACTAATGTTGGCATATACAAAACTCAGCTTTCCCCTGGGCACCAGTGATTTTCGGCACTGTGCTCAACATATTCATCTTCCTGGTGGCTCTGCATTGAAATAACTCTATAACTCAATCTCATGTTTCAAGGCTTCTGTGGACAGCCTGCAGGAGGGAGAGGACAGCTCTTTTTTCTGATGCCCAGTTTACCCACACGCTCTAGGATGCTTGAAAGAAGACAAAGCTTCACTGATTGGCAGTAGCTAGACTGAGACCCTGAAAAAGTTGCACCAGTGTCCTGCTAGGACACAAAGGATCTATTTTTTCTTAAGTGCGTGTGTTGGTCTAACTTGCTCACACGCTGAGGGTCAAATTTAAAGTCAGATATGGAATTAGGAAGGAATTTTCCATCCCACAAAGACTGGCGAGAATCCCAAGTGCAGCTAACTCACTGTTTTCTCTCCTTATCTCCCTAGACTTGTACAGGGAGATGCAAATAACAAACTTAAACCCAGAGATTTAATAGACTTACAAGATCTTAAAATAAAAAGGGACATATTTCTTCAGGGGATGCAATCACTGCATGACTCAGAGGCTTGATTCTCCTGAGTCAGTGTGGGGCAGAAGGCATGCATAGTGTTTTGGTAAGGCAAAGGTATGTGTGATGTTGTACATCTTAAAACAGTTGTACTGAGAGCTCCTCAGGACACAACACAAGCCTCAGGACCCAAGGAAAGACAGTGTGTAGAGATGGTGCTGTAGATGTGCCACTGTCATAAAATGAGAACAATGTGATACTGAATTCTGCTGCAGACCATCTAAACATTGGTTATTGAGGAATTTCTTCACTTAGATATTTCAGCTGTTTAAGGCAATCCTCCTAGAGTCTATCTAACCAAAATGACCAGAAAACCAGCTAAAAAGTAGTAGCCACTATTTAGAGCTACTTCTGGTGTTGACAGATCAGCTTACCGACAAGGAAACTGTTTCCTATAGTGTCAGCACAGCAAAAGTTGAAGTTTAGGTCACATGTATACTTGTCTCAAGCATAAACAAAAAGCCCTGATAAGTTCCAGATCTAGAGGCCTTTTCCTGTGGGTGCTACTGTAGTGAAGCAGAACAAGCCTGGTTTGATGTTCAGATAGCAGGCTAAACCTGCAGTGTTAGCAATGGTGTGATGCCTTGTTTTGACTTACACCTGAAGAGCAAAGACAAGGCCTCCAAAGGAGAATGAATACAGATGAATAAGAGGTTATTTCATTGATAACTCACTTTTCAGAGAGCTGCCCACACTTACAAGGGGATAAGCAAACACTGAACCTGGAAATGTATTCTCAAACACTCACTGAAGCGATGTCTGACTTTCTCTTGCTTTTGACTGTACAGATTCAATACACAAAATGCACCCTTGCTAAGACCAAACCTACCAGATCTGTAGCCATCTAAAAGAGCAATATGTTACAAGGTGGAAGGGAATACTTCTAAAATTAACCTAATAATGGATCTCCCTTCCCACTATTGAAAAGACAGGGCTAAGGTGTACCACAGGAATGCACTTGAGCAAATCTGGATTTCTGTAAACTAGAAAACTCTATTAAAACAACAGACTGGCAGTAAAAAAGCACCACCACAACAGTCAAGGCAACAAACGCTTACAAAGTGACTGGGAACAGCAAATTTTAATCAAATCATTCAACCCTTTTGTTGTTGCTAACCTTGATTATGTCAGACAATATTGTTAAAGAGTCTTGCTAGAGACTAAATGATATCATCTTTCTAAATTACAAAATGTCAAGGCAGACTGCTCCTAAAATTTCAGAAGACAGCGTATTTGCCTCTTTCGCTATCTGCAAAGCTGAAGGCAACAATTTCAAACAAAACAAAGCACCCCCTATGGGTCCTTCTGCAAGGAATCAAGGAGAGCTCAAAACTACCATTAGCATTTGTAACCTCTTTCTGAACTAAACACATTAGCTACAGAAACATTGCTAAAAAACAGTAATAGGAGGTACTTCAGTAAACAACTACATCAGCAGATTTTGAGTGTTCAAAATCATATATGCCTAATTTCTTGGCAGCTTAATTTCTTGCTCAGTCACTTACTTCTTGTGCAATGTTGAATGCAGCAAAAGAAAGCTCTGCTTCCCTAGCCAATAAATAGCTAACAATTAGCTGTGACCTCTTTTGTGGAGGATGGAGGATGTTGAGGCTGAATAATTGTTCCTCAGCAAAATAGAAGGATACAGTGTTATTATATATAAAATTATGATAATGATCTGTGTACACCTCTCATAGCTTCTCTCCATGGATTTAAGACTTCCTAACAAACATGAAATTAATCCTTGCCACCATGCTCTTGGAAGACAAATGATACTTTGCTACAATTTGTTTGCAAGTGGGAGAATGTAATGAACAGCTAATGCTTGCACATCTAATTAAAAAAAATGCTTTCATGATTTTATTTCTAAATGTTTATTTAATTTCCCAGAAGTGAAACTGAGAAAAAGTGTACTATTTCTCTCTCCACCCCTTCGGCTCTTTGAAGCCTTACAATATCAAGCCTGTAAATTCAATTTCTGTGTCTGGAGGCTCAGATCTAATAGCTCTGTCTGGAACATCAGTATCAAGGGATCTTGTCTTCAGAGTTTAGAGGAAAACAGCAAAGAGTTCTCTGGAGAGCCAGAAAGAAAAAATCCATGATTTATTTTAGAGAGAGATTATTAAGAGGTGACAACTACAAGAGCATATTACTTTTATTAGTAGCTTCCCAGTATCACAGTGTACACCAAAATTTATATACAAACAGAAAAAAAAAGAATGTATTCTCACCTATCTATAACTTGCCCATGTTCTCTCTCTGGCAGAAATCATCACTGCTCATTTCAGAACAAGACACAATGAACTGGGATAGTTAACCTCCCACCTCAGGTCCCATCATCATCTCCAACAGTTTTAAGTTCTCTAAGCACTGAGGCAAAAGGACTTCACGTTTCTATCAGTAAGTGTCATCATTAGCAATGAATATTCTTACTGCTATGACTAAACATCATTACTTTTAAAAAACCCATTTTGGCAAGCCTGCCGTATTCTTGGGCCAGTAAATTTTCAGTGGTTAAATTTTCTGACATACTTACTGACATACATATCAAGGGTGTTTTCAAAAACCCACACTGATTTTCTGTCTAACCTGACTGAAGGACGTAGCTGGGTATGTTTCCCAGCCATATTACTGTGCACATGTTAAGACCATCAGGAAGACTCAATGTTCAAACTGTACTCAGGAGACAAAAAATGAGGACTGCTCTGCTAAAATCCAGGAACCAAAGTTCAACTCCTCCTTTTTCTTTTTCAAAGGTGAACAAATTTTCAGTCAATTGTGCTTACCATGGCTGTTTGTCATCATACCTTCAACTGAGAGCTATGAATCAGACTCCACCGTTGCTCATATTTTTGTATTTGGCTGATTAATATTTCTGAATTTATAAACATAGGTTTATATTCAGGTATTTCGTGTATTTATGTATTTAGAAATGCATAAACCTATCAATGTGTCTTTGAGTGCTTGTCAGCCTCCTGTTCCTATCGGCTCTGCTGCATCTTCTAGGATGTAGCCATGTTGAATAAAGTTTGCATCATATCAGCCTAGGAAAACCTGCAGCTTTAAAACAACACAGTTTTTATGGAAAAAACCCCAATGTCTCATTTGCAAGGGCAGCGATTCCAAATCAGTATGGTTACACAGGTCCATCACATTAAGAGGTTCAGGCCTTGAGACAGGTTTCTGTTTAAGCACCATTTACTGTTAATGCATTTGACACCTGTTGAAACGCATCAATCACTGCTGTTAGATCAGCTTTCCCTAAGCCAAAGTGTCTTATATGGACCTATAAATGTGTAGATCTATAAATATAGATCTATTTCCAATAGAGCAACAGCAAAACACATTGCTGAATAAAGACAGCTACAGTGACTGATAATAGGAAATGAAGAAATTACCTGAAAGTAAGAAATTCCCTATATAACTTTTATATACTTCCACGATTTGATTTACATAATTTCGCTTTCTCTGTCAAATCCTACCCTCACTTCTTCTTTGGAGCAGTATAATCCACAACATCCTCAGTCTCCCTCTTTCCTATTCAGAGAGAACCACAAGAATCTGCTGTTTTGATTTGTGAATATGCTGGCAGTCTGCTCAGGTGCCTGGCTCAGGTCTCAAAAACTGGTGTTTTAACCTGGGCTGAAGAACGCATATCTTACCTGCAGAGCATGAACCTCCACACATGCTTTGCCAATGGTCAGACCACACATCAAGAGGATTGAATCAAACTTGCAGTGTGGGGAAGGTGTGACAACAGGAAATGCAGGGGCAGCGTTTGAAAAATGCAGAGTCCCAGAAGCCAGGAGCTGGATTAAAAGAGGACATAGCTTTGAACAAAGGTTCAAACTCTGCTCTAATTGTGAGTGCAAAAGAGATGTCAGACAAACAACACTTGACAAGCTTCCTTTCTCTTGATACTGTGTGATTTAAAAGGATCCACTAGTCATGCACATGCTTTCTAATTTCCAAACTAACAACAATTTAAGACCATGGAAAAGCTAATATTACCTGAAGAACTGTATACTAAATTGATTCCCAATACAAATTTCTAAACAAATACTAAAATCTGTGTAAAGCTAATTAAAATTTCAGAACCTGCCTTCAATTTTACCTATATTTCTTTTGTAATTACCCAATTACTTATGCGTGATTAAATCACCCTGTAGCCAGGGAGCAGGAGTTTTTCCTCAAATCACAATTGAACCTGAAGGATTACTTTGCTATTTTATATAAATGAGTTGAAATAACTTCTGTCATGGAAGCACATGATCTAGGACTGGGCTGAAGAAATAACTAGCTCGTTTTCACAACATGAGCTGAAGTCTGTACTGCTCTATTCATCAATTTTTTTCATCTCAGTATAGAATGAACGAGAATGACCTTTTGATTTTTCAACTGAGAGCCACTTTATCACACAATCTGTGTTTACACAGTCATAAATATTCCTAGAATAATATCATGTCAAGCAGCTGTTACTGTAGTTTTATATGTATCAATGTAGAGTCTTGGAACATGCAGAATATTTCTATGGAAATGGTCCAAGAAGATAATGTAAGAAGGACAGCTCAGTTATCAAATTGATCCTCTTTCTTTAGGCATTTAGGAAAACCAGAGATATAGTGAGTGAGAATTAGGATAAGGTTTGCAATTTGATATAGTTATGAATTTTGTTCAGAGTAAGGACATCTGTATATTTTTGAATGTAATTATTAGTCTTAACTGTTTAAGTTGCACTGTAAACATGCACCGTGTTAAACAGATGTCAGGACTGCAGAGGGCTTTTCAAACTAAATAAACTGTGGAAGAGGGGTTTATTTTTTGCCTCTTTATGATTTACACAATCCATACAGATAAGGATTTTATTGCTTTGTTAATAAAAATTAAAGATAGCAGAAAGCAATGACTCTAAGCATCTGTTACCACCCATAGTTTAAACAGTTGACTGAGAAGAGACTATGTGCTGCAGCAAACAATTACACAGAAGTAAATGTTGCTGTACAAGTCATGCCCAGGTTCTCCAAGCTGTTCTTGGCATAAGACCAGCAAAGGTGAAACAAAAATAGCTTTATGTCATCCTTGTAGTTGCCCAAAAGTAACAACACACAGAGAGGCCAGCCCCAGCCCTGCATGCCACAGTGTAGCGACAGGACTGCTCTATCAATCACCCACTTGCCTGTGGTTCCAGCAGGGTATTTGGTAACTGAGGACCACAGGAAGAAGGTGAACTTTAATTCCCTCAGGTGTTTTCCCCAAGTACAGGAAACATTAAGTGAACCAGCTAGTACCAAGGAAATAGGTCTCTGGATTTTAGAAACATCTCAACTGAAAAACTCTCCTCCATGAACTTTTTGAATGAAACAATGCCATAATATTAACTTAGAGCACTTTAATTTAAACTAGGCTTAGTATATGGGCAAGACAGGCAGAGTGCACAGGCAAGGCAACTGAAAGCAGCTCAAGGAGGCCTTGGGGGCGTTGGTGGATGGGAAGACTGACGTGACCCAGCAATGTGCACTTCCAGCCCTGACAACCAACCACATCCTGGCTGGCCACCAGGTCAAGGGAGATCGTTCTCCCTCTCTACTCCACTTTCATGAGACCCCACCTGGAGTGCAGCATCCAGCTCTGGGGCCTCTGACATAAGAAGCCTGGAACAGGGAACTCTGAGGACCACCATATGGCAGCCTTCCAGTGAAAAAAGGGCTACAAGACAGCTGGAGAGGGACTTTTTACAAGGGGATGTAGTGACCGTAGGAGAGGAGATGGTCTTAAACTGAAAAATATTTAGATTAAATATTAGGGAAAAATTCTTCCCTGTGAGGGTGGTGAGACACTGGAACAGGTTGTCCAGAAAAGCTGTGGATGCCCCATCACTGGAAGTGTTCAAGGCCAGGTTGGATGGGATTTTGAGCACCCTGGTCTGATGGGAGGTGCCCTTGTCCATGGCAGGGAGGTTGGAATGGAATGATCATTAAGGCTGCTTCCAACCCAAACCATTCCATGATTCCACAGGTCACTGTGTTCAATTTCTATCAGCCCTCAGGATCGAAAGGAAAAGATGAGAGCCATGAATTATCTAACCCTACTGCCAGCTCTTTTAGTGAAATCATGTTCTCTTAATTAAGAGATGCAGGTCTCATAATCCCTTTCCCCAGTAGGATGTGAGCTCTTGCTCACCTAAAATTGTTAATTTAGCAAGGAAATGTGCATTGTTAGGTACACAGCAGCACTGCTACATTCCATGCTTAACTGAGACTTATGAACTCTCCTTCCTAGCTGTAAGGTTATTAGATACTTGAATGATTTTTATAGTTGCTTTGCTTCTGAAGAAGGTGGTGTAATATTAGTGTGAGCATCACAGAGATACATTAACTGGCAATTACTGTCTAAAGCCAGAGAAAAATCATCAAAAGAAAAGAAGAAAAAAGGAGGAATCCCAGTGAGAAACAAAATATTTAGGCTTTTGCATGTTTCAAATGCTTATCAAAAATTCCTCCTTTCAATCTCTGGGCCTAGAAATCAGATCATTTTTCAAAATTGAATGTAAGTTGCCATTTAAACCTATATTTTGATCAATCACATGAATGCGAACCTAAGCACCCAACAATAGAAATCTGAACCTGAAAATTATAGTTGTGCATTTTTTCTACTTTGATAATCCTTCATACAAAATGGGAACTTGTTACACTGTAATTAGACATTTTTAAAAGCTCTTTCAGATCTCTGGATGAAACACAATATCTGGGTGCCAAGCTATTGTCAACTTTTTTACTGTCTGGAATTGTATGTTTAAATTCTAGCTCTATCAAGTCAAGCTTTCTTATTTCTGAGACAGCTATTTCAATGTGTTTTGATTTACTATGAGAGACCTTTCAAACAAGGCCATATAATGTAGGGTTGTTTCAAACACTGCCTATAAAAACAAAGTCTTAATAGTCCACATGTGTTGCGTGCAAGTGTATTTCTTATAACTTACAAGATGTTATTGTTTTTAATGGACATCCCTCCAAACCTACCTGCCAGTTTGTAAATTGCTAACAGCAACAGGAAATTGTAAGGACAAACTGCACCCTCGGTGTCACCTACAGTCTTCTGCATCCCCCGGGTTGTTGGCACAACTGTCAACAGTTCTCAGTTACAAGTCAGTAATTCTTTGGGCAAGGTACAGGAAGAGAGAGGATATAAATCGTTGTGTCAGCTCTGCCTGTTTTGCAACGTTAATAGAAATTACAGTACCAAGATTTGTTTTAGACTTTAGTAACTGCAGCTATAGCCCTGATAAACATCGCAATGAACGTATTGAGTAAGAAAATGAGACTGCTACAAATCCCCTCCAGAATAAGATTTTCTCTTTAAAAACTGCAAATATTAACAATGTCATGGCATTGCGTATAGGAAAGGCATTTTGGCAAAACTGTAACACTTCAAGGAAAAAGAAATAATTTTAGGGTAAGTCATTTACACTATTTTGATATTGTGGCATTAAAATAATCTGTTCCTCAATAACAATCTTTGTAAATGGTCTCTTCTCACAGAATGTCACGGGGATTGTCAGTGTCATCTGCCGGGCACCGTCACCAACCTAAAGGTTCTTAGAAATATGATCATCTGCAGCTATAACTAGCAATAGTCCCTATCTAGAACCAAGGAAAATTAAGTGCTATGCCTCAGCGTCACTAGCAGGCAATAAGTCTATTTCTACAAATATATTTTGATGCATAATGCAAGAAAGAAGTTATTAGGGGAGAAAGGAAATGGGCATAGGGAAAGCATCTCATCCTCATACAAACAACAAATGGGGAGCACTCAACCTCACAGTCCCTTGTTTCACCTTGTTGACCCTATTCACTCCAACAGGGACGGTGTTCTTCCCACATTTCCCTTAGGCAGGTCTGTGAGACAGCAGACAGTGCCAGCTCTCTGTCTGCCTCAATTCCCACCCCACTGCTGCCTCTTGTCAGGTCTCCACATGTGCTCCAGATCCTCTCACTGCTGCTGAGTTCAGTGCTAGCTCTGCAGCATCTCTCATTGCACTGTGCTGCCTGCTGTGTGCTGATGATATAACATCAGACATGTCCTACTTCAGCTAGAGCAATTCCAGTATGACAAGTAGGGGAAAATGGCCTGATCCAGGCATCTACCTTCATACTTTCAGCTCTGTCACTGCACACAGGAAGTCCAAGAGAACCACTGCATTTCTCTCCATGTTGTTCGCCTCTGACAACAACCAGAAGGTAGGGACATTTCTGATTGTACTGAGTTCCTTCCCATTAAGAGTGTCCAGGTTTTTTTGTCCTTCATAAAATGCTTGTTTACCAACTGAAAACTGAAATAGACCCTATGGAAGCAATGAAAATAACTAAAGCAAAACAACGACCAAATACTTAATCTACTTCATTCTGGCTATTCCCAGTATACGGTGACTGGTCACACCTGCGTCCGATTCCAGCCACAGAGTTCCTGATGCACCCATGGTCAGAGCCCAAACTCAGCAAGAATGTACCTGTGACTTGGGTGATCAGACAACATGTGTTTCATTTGAACCTCAGTTTTCTATTTAAAAATAGAAACCTCTGCCTTTCATGGCTGGGAACCAAAACTTCAGTGTTTAAGTAGAGTAAAACAAATACAGCAAGTGTTGCAGAAGCTCCAGAAGAGGAAGGGGTTGCAGTTATTAACACTGAAGAACTGAAGCTCAGGTCCTCGAAAGTTCTTGAGATACTTATCACCCTCTTTAGGCACAAAGAATTTTCCAGCCCCAGAAGTGTCATTCAGCTGCTACTTAAGCCTGGAGGATTGGGATCTCATCTCTGCAAGCCAGTACACTGATACTGTGCATCCTGCACCACTTCGTGGAGAGACACTGCTCAAATCTCTCAGCTGAAAGCTCCCAGGCAGAGTATTTAAAGTATGTGGTCTAACTGTGGAGAAGGGAGGATAAAGGCCTGGTTAAGATTAAGTACAGCTTTCTGATCGACTGATGCCTTCAAAGGCTTCAGTATGAAAATGGACATGACACACCAGAGGCCATTAACTATGTAAACACTGCTTCCTAAGAAATGAAAGCAGCAGTAATTGTACCCTAGCTAGCTGCTGAAATTACTCAAACCAGGACTATCCTGGGAAGTAAAAGCAGCAAAATATGCCATCAGTGCATTTATTAAAGACAGAAGTCTAAATGATATGAAGAATTTGTATTTATACACTCATATATATATTCACACTTCACTGATGATGTTTGTGTTTGTAACCTCATTACAATGCTTTAGACAAGGATATCATATGGAGTAATGTACTTAAAAGACATTGTGGCACAAAAAGTGGAACCTATTTCTGTTGTTTAGAAACCAGACTTTTATACTCAGTTTGTCATTCACTAACTGGATCCAGCCCTTTCAATCTCAATAATACATAAACCAGGAGAATTACAGTTGCCGCCCTAAGGAGAGATAAGGACTGTAGGCAGGTTCCCTGAAATAATAAACACAGGCAGCAGAAGATTCAGTATTACAGCTTGGTTTATACATCTATGTGTTTTTCCTATACTGAAGGCCACTAAATGGAGGAAATTCATCAGCAGGGTATGACATTTAATAATTTGTGCAAGAATATGACAGTCTTAAAAAATATATGGCTATGAAGAAAGCATAAAATATGTGTGGGACTTATATGTGGCATAGATTAGTTGTCCTTTGAGCAGATTGTTGTCTTTCCAACACAAAGTTCCTGTAAGGAACTACCTCCACAATTCAAAGTACTTACAGAACACTCAAATAGAAAGAATGGTATCTGGTGTAGAGCGTACTCCTTGGTACTTGGCTTAGGTAAAATTCCCCTCAAAGGCTAAATGTAGAACATGTTCTAAAATGTAACAGAGGGATCTGAAAACTGGATCTTTGTTGCAGGGCTTGGACAGCTGGCTTGCCCAGGGTTAGTCAAAAGGTCCCAGTGAGTACCAATTATGATTAGGTATAAGTTCAAAATGTTAAAAAACATATAGAGCTAAATGGGTCATCTTGGAAGCAACTACCCTAGCAGACCGAGTGTGGTACACGTGGACCCATTCAGTCAAGACTTCCCACAATAGGATTACAGGCAGTGTCACAGAACTGAGCAGAAATGTGCTTTGTGTGTGGCAAAGGCAGCAGTGAGGTGAAAAGTGGAAGAAAATGGGAATAACAAAGTAATCCCTGCTGCAAGCACCTGCTACTGAGGCACTAGTCCAGACATTTAAACTTGCCTACACTGTGCCTTGCTAGAACGTCAGAGATAACTGCAGCATCTGACAGATGCGACACAGGACCTGCAAAAGACCTACTCTCTGCACCTGAAATGGTACTCACTGAAAATTCTAAAGGTACCTGAATCTTTCTGTGAAGATGAAAGGGTGCAAAAAACCTGTGTGATACCCAGGTCCTTAATCTGTAAATTCACTGATGAACTCCATCACCACCAGACCTCAACTTCTCTTTTCCCTTGTCACTGTGGAGTTTTGTGCAATGGCTCATGTGCACACAGCCATGAGAAGATGGTTCCATGGAGCTCCTGAGTTTGGTGAACAATTTGACACTAACAGTGGGTATGAGAGACAAATATCTCTTGCATTCACTGGAACAACCAGTCTGCTCCCACCCCTTATGCTTCCATGTCTAGTTGGTAGACGAGGAGTCCAGAATAATGGGGCTAGAGGAAATCCCCCCACAGTATTACATTCATTCAACAACTTGTCTTTAGTAATGTTCCTTTACACAGGCAGTTCTCAAACAAACCTCACAAGTAAATGCTTAATTAATGCTGCCAGGCCATGGGTGAGCCAGAAGGTAGAAAAACAGGAATGGGGAATAAATGTCCTCCTTTTCCAGAAGATTAGGGCTACAAGGTAAAAAGAAAGCACAGAGAACAGAAAGCAGAAAATACAGGTTAGGTAGTACTTCTTGGAGGAAAGGACAACAACTGTTCAGCTTTGCCTTGTGGAGATGACATGAAATTGAAAGATGGAGAGTCTTTAATCTCCTTAATCTAATCTGCCTAAGACAACTTCAGCACTCTATGGCAGGAACCAGCTCTCTTTTCTGTTTGCGGAGCATACTGTAGACCACTATTCTAGTTTACAATATGTTCTCCTAAGTGAAGACAAGTATCAGGTGAGCAGCCCCATTGCTTACAAAACCCAGCAGACTCCGAGCAGCGTAGTGGTGCTGGAAGGACTTGCTGACTGAAGGCAGAAAGTCAGCAGAGCTGCTTACAGCAGGAATGATTTATAGCAACACTTCAATATTAGATTTTACTTTGAATTACCACTAAGTGTTCTGCTTCTTATAGGATGTATGTAAAGACTCCTAGTTTCTCAATGTTTTAATTCAAGACATCAAGTGTTCAAGTATAGCAACAGCCCAATAGGCAAAGAGAAACATCAAAGGTCAAATTCTTTAAAGTAAAAGTGATCTTTCTGTAGATTAATAGACCTATATATATTTTGATTATTCATGTTAAACATTTGAAAAAAATCCTGAAATCAACTCTCTTAATGATTTCCTGTGTATTTGGTGTGCTGACAGGTTGGTGCATCTGTTATCTATCTTTTAAAGCTCCTATATTGCTATTTTCCAGTAGCAAGTTTAATTATTAAAATTTACTACACAGATCCCATAATTTAAGAAAGTGTTGTAGAGAATTTATTTTTACTCATTAGAGGTCACTTAATGTGTTCCTAAACATATTAAGCTGAAATAACTGGTTTTAGATGCTGAATACTGTTTAATGTCTCAAAAATAGTGTATTTGTGCAAACTATTACAGAAAAAAAAGTCCATCAAGGAATCCCTGTAGACATGATCATGGTCACCGAGTTAACTTTTTCAAACAGACGCCAACAGTCTGGCTGCAATGAACAGACTATTCTCAAACTTACCTCCTATTTTGGTTGCGAGATGTCTTTGTGGTGACTGACTTTTATTATTTATTTCAGAACCATGCATGTACCTTCTGGTTGACTCACAGCTATGTAATCATTTTTTGAGAGGACTGAATTTCATTTCATGACTGTCTACAGGCTGCATCATAAATTCAAGACTCCTTACTCTCCACTGATCTCCCACAGATGCCAAAAGGAAGCTTGTACAGAGATCAAAGGAAGAATTTGGGCTCTGTGTAGTAAAATAAAACTTTCAGTTGTTATTTTTTACATCACATTCAGAACTGCTTACTGGAAAATGTTCCCTTTGCTAGGATCATTGCCACCCTTGCCTTCTGTCTCTTTTCCCTTCCCCATCCTTCTTTCTTTTCTCTTCCTTTTCTTCTCTTTGCGTGTGTCATCACAGATTCCCACTCCCTGTGCACTGTGTCGGAATGGTCACTGTAGCATGCACAGTGCCACCATTAACCACAAGTACTGCAATCTGACAGCTCCAGAGGAGCACTGGTTCAAGTCTGTCTCCAAACTGAGCACACAATGGCCCTCACTTTCTGCTCAAGAGAATATTGCATATCTGTATCTGCAATGTCACAGCTGGGTTTTATACACCCTTCCCTTCCTTCCCCACCCCCCCCCCCCCCGGTATTGTTCAAGAATCAAAAATCACGACCCAGGCACTTACTAACTGCTTTACCCATATCAGACACTCACCCAGCTGCTCTGTATCTTGTCCACCAAAGTATTCAACACTAAGTAGTCTCTATTCCAGGCGTGGAGGAAGAGGCAGGTTAATATCCCAACCCCAAGTGCCCCAAACTAACTATTAATAAAATAACTAAATAATTTTTAATAAAAATTAAAAGTTCAGTACCATAAAGTTTTCCCTCTAACTCCAAAATGGATTTAGATCAGTAAAGTCGGTTTCAGACCCAGGGGTTCTAGTTATAAGGACCACCCGAAGGCTGCACATCAGAGAAGTGGTCAACCAACCCTTTTGCACCACAACAGTCAGTTGAATCGTCCTGAAAATGGAGGGAAAAAGGATCAGATACTTTTGAGCCCCTCTGCTTTGCCTGTTCTCATATGTCAACCATACCATAAAATAATGCAAAGTGTTTTGCATTGAAATTCCAGTGTGCTTTAGAAACCCTTGTTTCTAACCCAGGTATTTCTAACAAGGCCCTGTGAGGTACAGTTCTTATCCTCACTTTTGAAACAGGAAAACAGAAAGAAAATGGTTTGTCCGAGGTCAGTGTCCAAGCCCAGAACAGGTTCTGGAAAGGCCTTTACCACTGAGTCACTAGATCATGTTGCCTTCACCATCATTTCATGTAGGCATGAAGAGGTTATAATCTCTCTTGTTTTGTGAGCTGGGCAGTTCATCTCACCTAACTTTCTCAGCTGAACAAAAAAATGTGCTTACATGGAATTAGCCCTGAAACATCAGCAGAGAAGATTTTGGTTCTAAAGCTACCTCCTCTCTGTCAATGTCCTCCCTCAGTCTACTTGGTGTCAATAATGTTCTTAAAATCGTTGGCACAAATTAGCACAGGTAAAGAATTCTGCACTCTTGCAGTTAATAAGTGACTGAGAAAAGCTGTCAATTTATGCAGAAGAGGTTGTTTGAAACCAACAATAGATGCAACAGCTTCCAACCAACATGCAGATGGAATGAGAGCGAACTGAAAAGGTCCCCCTCTTTCACTTGACATTTTTGCTCATAATTCAGAAGATAATCCTACTAATATTATCAAATACTAAGAAAATACTGGGGTTTGAGAATAGTGGATAGGGTGTCAGGCTGACAGACCTGGGATCTGAATTCTTCCATTGAGCCATAAAGTTTAACACAGGAGGTAGCTGTTCAACCTTTTCTGTCAATATCTCTCTATTGATACTTTGAGAATGATGTCGGAATTTTGCCTGCATATCACCCATTCCATCACTGACCTTTCTGAGAGGTTAAGGGTAGAACAGTCTGGTGTCAAATACTGGGAAGAGATTTGACACACACTTGGGCTCAGCATTAGGATCTAATAATTTTATAGATGTCTCCAAACATCAGCCTTGTCATGTCCTAGAATAAAAGAAATTACTTTGGGATGCTTTGTATGGTTTCTAGTCACTAAGCTGCCATAGTCAATCTTCTTTAAAAATAATTACTTTTTAACAACTTCAATTACATCAATTAAATGCGAACTAGATTTTGGCATAGTGTTTTATCATTTTATCTGAACAGCCACCACCACTGCTCAGTTAAACATATTCCTAATAATCATCCAACTAATTTTTCCACTCTCACAGCTAGAAGAGATGTAAGAATTCAGTCTTCACAACACAGGGATCAATAGCCAGACCCCAGTGAATACACAGACCACAGAAACAGATTTGGTTCTTGGGGCTGGAACTTCTATTTCTCATTGAAAAGAGAGCTTAGTCCTACAGCATGGTGAGGGGAGAAGCATAGGACAGTAAATGAAAAGAGTGCCCAGCCTCAGACTAAACCAAGAACAGGAGTTAAGGGCTCTAGTTTCCACAATTAGCATAAACACCTTCAGGGGCACTACAGTGCCTGGGAAATAGCCTTAGCAACGCCTCACTGATACTCCCCTGACCTTGCCCCTCCCAGCACATCCTCTCTGCATTTACACCAGGTGGTGAAACTCGAGTAGGAGGCAAAAAAGTCTCGACTGTGATAGAGACGCTACTCAAAAGGGGAAATCGGGAAAAGCCTGCAAAGTCACTCTCCTCCATGATACATGACCAAACAGGAGAACTGCACTGGCCAGGGCTGGGAGACGTAGGGCTGCTTGCCCTACTAGCCTCCTCCTCTGCTCCTCTGAATCCAGCCCAGAGTGTCCAACAAGATTAATCTAGTTTGCACCATGACCGCACAGAAAGGCACACAGAGGTGGTTTTGGGGGACAGAGCCTGAGAGGGAGCAGGAGGGCGGTGCAAAATGGACCACCTGTTTCAAGTAGGAAAAAAAAAAAAAATCAGCAAAGAGGGAAACATTTCAAACAAACACGAAAATAATTTTAAGTATCATATCCTATATTTACATAGGTAAAAATGAAGATTTCAAGGGCAGATTCAGGACTTCTCAAAAACTCTCTTCAGACACGTGGTGAAATTTGTTTTGAGCAGTGATAGGGGCTCCAGAAACTCGTAATTGTGTTATAAATCGGTTTTCAAGATCCTGGCATTAGCTACTTTCTATCAGGATCAGTGAGGTGATTTGTTTTTCCCGGAGCGTGTGATTTCAGTAAAACAACTTGTTGCTCTTTAAAGTTTTGTTACGAATTACTGTTCTTCCCCTTCAATGTTATTTCTAGATCACTTCAGCCAGAGAAAACACCTCAGAGCTCTACGGAAATTTCTCCTTTCGCCTGATCCTACATGTATCAGAAACCACCCTGCCCAAGATTTGGGGAGGGGAGGCGGAGGGGTCCCTCCGTGGAATTACGTCTGCCTCTGGCATGGCCGGCCGTGCTCAGCCCGAAGTGCCCCCGGCTCCCTGCCGCCTTCGGCTCGCTCCGCAGCCCGCCTGGCCAGGGGCTCTGCTGCTCCAGGTTTCTGCACCCCAAAGCCAGAGCCCAGAGCTGCGCAGCTCTCCCCGACCGTCGCTCCCCCGTGTGCCCCCAGCGCTGGCGGGCTGGTCCCGGCGGGAGAGCTGCCCGCCCCGGCCCCGCTCCCATCCCAGGCGCGCACCCACCTGCCCCGCGGGCCCGCGCCCCGCTCACCTCGTCCCGCCGCCGGGGCTGCTCCTGCCGCCACCAGCTCCTGCCCTCACTCCGGCGCTGGGCAGGGCAGCGGCATCAGCATCCCCCGCCGGCCCCCCAGCTGCCGCGGCGGCACTTGCAGCCTCACGGGAACCGGCGGCGAGGGGAGGAGGGGGTGGGGGAGAGAGAAACCCCTGGCCGGGGCCCCGTCCCAGCCCTCCCCGCCGCCTCCGGCACCCGGGCCCGCTCCCACGGGCCACGCAAGGCGGGGCGGGCGGTGGCGGCGACCGCGGGGATCCGCCCGGGCGCTCCTCGCTCCGCGCCGCCCCGCGCTGCCCCGCAGGTAGCGGCGTCCCCGGGCAGGGCGCCGCGCGTACCGCCCAGGAGGCTCAGGGAAGTCGGATACCTCTCCATGAGCCTCCCCGCAGCCAGGCTTCGGGGTTCGGCTGACCCCGCGGTTCCCCGTGCAGCGGCACTCGACAGGTTGGCACACGGGTACTTAACCCTGCAGCAGGACGCTACTATGAGGGAAGAAAAAAAAATTGAAGAAAGCATTGCTCGCTTAGTTTTCAAGACTGGGGTCTTCTTCCAGCTCACAATGAAAAAGTTTGATCTCCTGTTATATTGTTTCCTGGTACCTGAAGCTCGCACAGTAAAGGCATCAGAGACTTGTATTTCTTGAAGATGAAAATCCTCATCTTGCTCTGTACAGTTAAACTGTGATGTGGTTATGCAGATTTTTACAGCTACAGATCTGCTATACCCACCAGTTGATTCGGATCTTAAGAACTGAAATGCAGAGAACAAAATGTTTTCATTATTATATGGTAGCACACTATTACACTGCTTTCCAAGCCCAAAAATCTGTCAACGTTGTTTGAGAGCAACACTGTGTTTTGGGATCATTATAGAGTTTGTATCTAAAAACTCTTAACCCCATAAAATGCTTTTTTTAAGGAAATGTAGCATGTAGCCCTATACTCAGATTCTGGTGCCATTCTGCAACCCAGCCTTAGAGGATTGGATCTGTCCTGAGAAATACAGTTTTCCTTTGCCAAATAATAGCAACAAAAATGTTGTTAGAGTTGCAGTATACTGGTGAGAGTGACATTTAGAATGTATTAAAAGTGTGTTGTATTTTCACCTTGAAGAGCTTTATTTCTGAAGGAGATCCATGAGACCTAACTTTAGTCTGTGTATAATCGATGTATTATTGTATAATTACCCACAGACTTGAAGTCACTTAGGTACTCAAATAGCATTTCATGTATTATGTTGGAGCTAATTTTGTTCCTTTCCTACTTCTACTACAGTACACTAACTTTTCAAGAAATAGATCTTCATCCTTATGATAGTTAATACAGTATAGTTGCAGAATCATAATAAAATGACAGCAAATACTTTTCAGATTAAAAAAAAAAAAAAATTACTGATTCCAAAGGTGAAAAAATAGCTTTCTTAATTCTTAATTATGCTTAACTGGAGATGGTTCCAGATACAAGGTCTACAAATTCAGAGAATTCCCTACTAATGTTATATTAAACTTTGATTTACAGCCTCAAGAAAACCTAACACTCCCCTGCAGCAGTCAAAAGTGTTAATGTTTCAAATCCTAAATCAAAATAAAATCTTGTTGGAAGAAACAGTACAGATTTCTTTATACACCAAGTATTTGGACTCAGGTTCTTCAGGGCTATGCTGTAGCATGGCAACGAAACTAAACTTTTTTTTTTTTATGGCCGTTCTCTTGTTGTGAAGAAACTTGAGGAGAACAGGAAGCTGGTTATTTTAAGTAATCATGTAGTTGTGGGCCAGAGACAGAAAAGATGAAAGAAAACCTTTAAAATGGCAAACTTCAAACTTCTTCCACTGTAAATCTGTAAATCAGCTATATTCATTGCTGCACTACCCCCACAAAGCCAACTTTGCAATTTATGCCACAGGGGTTTTGTGGCCCAGTACTTCATGCATGGTTGTATCAAATAGAAAACAAGGTAACAGAAAGTTTTATTTTTTAATTTCTCTCAATATTAATTGTATGTCCCCATTAGTTTTAATTTTATCACATTGCAATGGCTTCTTCCACCATGATAATAGCAACAGAACAAAAACTGTTTCCACCAATAAAACTCAGACAAGGAAGAGGCAGCAGGACAAGCTCACTGGGACAGTCTTTGATCTTGCTGGAGAACTCTTTGCCTTCTAGAACTCATCAACAGAAGCCAAGGTAGTAGGATGACATCCATTCAGGGCCCTTGTATTTAAGCCTAAGCAGCACGGCAGGCATTCTTCCTCTTTCTCACCTACAGAGTTCAAGCAGGCCATACCAGAATGCACTTTGTCAGGGTACCCTCAGATCCCAGTGTTCTGGGGGGCCCAGCCAGGATGTAGAAGGTTCAGCTCCTTCTGTGTCTAAGCACATTTGAACCCACATCTCTCACGTAGCAAGGAAATGACCTAAACAGCTGGCCATGGAGCATTCCAGAGGAAGAATTACCTATGCTGCCCTTTTCAAACCCATGCTATCCTTCATTTTGATTCACATGGCTTTTTTTTTACTTTGAATTAGGTGGGAGGAAAAAGAAAGAGTAAGCTACTTACACCAGGGAAATACTAACACTCTGAGTCCTGTGCTAATGACAGTAATTGTGGGTTTGACTCTATTGCCCTTTGCAGATGAAGCTGACATTTTTAGTAGAGACTCTGGACCCAAGCCAGTTTCAGTAGTGACCTGATTTGGAAGTCTTTACATCTCAGTTTTGCTCTGCCTTTGCCGTATACAACAAACACTTAAAATACAGCATAAAAATAACAAGTAAAATCAAAATATCTTATTTTTTTATTTAATTCCTTCTCTATTGCAATACTAAACAGCATCAGTAGCTCAGTGATACAATGCCTGTGAAAGGAGGATACCAACAAATACTGAGAATCACTTCTACTTCAAAGGCACATGTGAGAGCAAAAGGAAAAGGAATACACAGAACTACTGAACCTTAGTTCCTTTGAAACTACAAGTCAAGCCTACCTTTGAGTATATCCTGGAAATACCACAAGCGGTTAAAGAAGGAAATGCTGGGAAGGGCTGAGATGGACTATCAGACCTAAGGATAAAGGAGAGTAAAGCTGAGATGGCAAGAGACTTTCTGGCTTCCACGATAGCGTGCTCACCTCTACTGCACTGTGGCCTTCAGGGTTTGATCTCAAAGGATCAAAGGCTGTGTTGTCAGGCCAGTCTGTCAAGTTGCAGCAGGTCCCTTGTGACAGAAAAACACCTGCGGTGTCAGTGGGTGATCTTTTGGGAAGCTACGAGGGAGTCTCACAGATGCTCAGAAACAGTTACTTTCCTCTTGTAAGAGGGTTGTTTGATTGAAGGGCTGTTACAGTTTTCAGCTGTGTACCATCAGATGCCCAGATGCAGTAGTAACTCAGTCCAAAGCAGGTTGGGAGAGAGGACAGCAGCTGCTGGAAAGGAGTCTTGGAAGAGATTATTGATTGTAGTGGCATCTGTAATCAGTTGGACCTACCAAGGATTTATGCACATATTGAGCAGAACTAAGGCAAATAGGATCTCATGGACAGTCTTGTAGGGCACAGTTGTGCAAGTTTTGCTGGCTGATGATTCTTTTGATGATGTCTCTGATGATTCCTTGTCAGGAATAACAGCTCTGTTGGATGGCATTGCACAGCCATTTTAGAGTGGCTCCGTGAATGGTTTTCTCTATTCCAAGTTAGTTTCGTAGTGAGTAGCCAGAGTAGGAAATGTGCAGATGCTATAAGGGGATGGAGTCTCACAATGGTGTAGGGAGTGGTGAGGTCCTGTGTTGATTGTGAGCAGGGCAGGGGACAGCTTGCAAGACAAAGTACTGAAGGCTCCTCATTGCATACAGGCATTTTGTTCATTGCTTGCCTCTAACTGTGAAGGACAAATTTATCCCACAGGGGCATTTTCCTGCAGAAACTCTTTGGATGGGCAACTCTTCCCATCATTTGGACAAGATGCAGGCCACCTCCCAAATAGAGCTCTTGAAGCTCTCAGGTCAAGTCTCTCAAGTCAGGCAGCTCTCCAAAAGGGCTTGGAAAGATGCTTGATTCATCTAATCCTTGTCAGGAGTGTGAACTGGTGCTAGGACAGGCTTTCTGTTCTTGTAAGTTAGCCTCTTCCAGTTTACCTGTGTCCCTTATCCAGGGTGTGAATGTAGCTGGGGAAGAAGAAAGAGTCAGGAAGGAGACATAAAGGCCAGATGCCAAGGTGCAAAGTCAAATGGGATAACTGGAAACTCTAATGTTCATTCTGACAAAGCTTCCTGAGGATGCAGCTGGTGTTTGTCAAAGGTATACTTAATACAATGGATGTGGATATAAGTGCCTTGAGCCAGTTTCTGGGAAGCTGAAGCCCAAATCTGAGCCAAGTTACTCATGGCTGAGTCTTTTTCCCAAGGCCTGGCATGCTGAAGAGAGTTATACCAATGAGGCTCTGAATTAAACCAGGCTCTCCATCGTTTTGTTCTGGAACATAAGTTCAGGGAAGTATGTCTGTGTCTGCCTCAACTTCTTAAACTACTTTTATTGCTAATAAAAGAAGCTAGACTGATAGTTTGAAGACTGACAACCTAGAAGGCTGAGGTCTTCTTTCTGTTGTACAAGCTGAGCACCACAGGCAAGGCATATCCCTGTCTCCCTCTACCGTTGAATGTTCCTCAGCTTCAGCTTGTACTGGAGAAAAGGTTTTATTAAAGCCTTCCTCTCTGCTGAGACTGAATGGTGAGTACTCAGAAGAAACATGCAAGATGAGTTTTATAGGGATTCAGAGAAAGTTTGAGCTGCTAGGTTGTGAAGGAAATGCTAGAGAGAGACTGGGGCTGTTAGAGGGGTGTGCTTTGGCTGTGTAGATGTGGCTATATCACTGTCTAGTGGCTGTCCCATGGAATGCAAGTCCCCTTGCTGCTAGACTTTGTGGATACACCACGTGTTCAAATAATGAGTTCTATGTTTTTTAAGCCAAAAATTTTTCTCCCCCTGCTGAGGAACATGAAGTTTGTGTATCTGTTACAAATGGATCCCTTGCAGAGGAGGAGATTTGCTCTTGAAGGGCAGTTTATGTTATTTGGTCAGTGCAGGAATGAAGAAAGGAATCAGCTTTTGGTTATGAAATGCTTAAGGATTAGACTGGTATTGCACTACCCAAAATGAAGTCTACTGGTCCAACTAGGAGTGAAACATAAACAGGGCAAAATCTGAATTAAAAGCTGCTACAGAAAGACAGAACCCAGTGTGCATTGGATAAAACCAGCAGCCCTGTGGACTGAGAACAATCCAACAACAACTCCAGCCCAGCTCCACAAATGTTATTGAACAAGTCTCATGAAGGTGTGTCCTCTGTGAATTAGCCTTAAACAAAGAGGACTAAAAATCTCGAGCCTGTTCCTTCTTCTTCCCTGCTGTCTTGGTTTAAAAAGTTGAAAAGTCATGATTAAATTGGCTGCACTTGTTATTTAATATGTTTTATTTAGTTTGTATCTATGATTTTTTAAAATATTTATCATATTGCTAAAGAATGGTGACTGTTTTCATAGAAACTGGAGATGGAAGAGACCCAATAAGTTCACATCCAGTCCATCCCCCCTGCTGCCACTGCAGAATTGTTCTGCATGTACATTTTCCAGGACCACCTCCAACTCATTTTGAAATGTTCTACTTTCTTGGTGAGGGTCTGTGCTCCTCGTGTACAGATCTGGAAGTAGCTGGCAATGGCCATTCTCACATTTCCTTTATTCCTTTCCTCCTTCATCTTCTTTAATTCTCCCATTTTCTTTACTCCTTTCCCTCTTCATCTTCTTTGTTCTTGTATTCCTTTTTCGGGCATAGGCACTTCTTTTTTGATTATCCTTAAATGTTTCTTCTCCCTCCTTAGATTTTTTAAAAGGATCTGCGCAGTTGGGCAGGGTTACTCTGGCAGATGCAAGCAGCCCAAGCAATATCATTTGAGCAGTTATTTGTTGAGCAACCCTACCCTGGAATATCCTGTCCTGGGGAGTATGAAAAACCAAAACAAAATCTCCAAGCTATTTGCTGAATATCAAAGCAGAAGCACACAGAGAACATTGTCCCTCTATTAAACACAGCCAAGCACACTCTTTTAAAAATCCTATTCTGTTATAATTCTTCAGCAAGGAATTTTCTGCTAAAGATGTTATTTATAACCACTGCAGTTCCTTTATTTATTACCCAGTCTTTGCATTGGTTTGATCTATAGGTCACACTTGGCCTACTTGGGGCAGCTTAGTAAGCTGGCTGTTTTCCCTCATGACAGTCATCTCGTGCTTCAGGAGCTAGCCATGGATAAAATAACGGTTTCATGTCCACGTTTTATGATTGCAAAGAAAACTTTCCAGATGTGAGCTAGTCAAAATGGATGTGGTGATATCTGCACCAGAAAGCTGCCAGCTTCAAAAAATAATCCAAGACGTAAAACTTCTTTCCTCACTTCAGAGCCTGTTATCAATTATTTAAGAATCAGTGTGGTTAACAATGTCTCTGATCATAAATTAAAAGAGACAACTAGTGTGAAAAAACAGGCCACTGAGGATGAAGCTTTCCAGCATTAGCACAATAACTGAAGGCAAAATTTACTAGTGTCTGGATGTCTGCTTTTCTCAATCAGGCTCCTCCTGTATTCTCTGATATTTTCTCAGTCAATTTTGTTTTGCTTGTTTTGGTTTTTTTCCTTCTGATATTAGTTCTCTCACTGTCTTCCTTTATTTTCACATCTATATTTCTTATTTATATTTCCATTGTTTGGTTCAGGTGGGCTACAGAAAAAACTTGCGCACATCACCTTTCTTTTTTACCTGAGGCTGAAGCACAAAAGCAGCACATCTGCCGGAAGCAATAGTGATTAAGTCTGCAGGCCTGTAAATGTTACCCCCTTTGTGTTAGTCTGCAGTTAGTGAAATGTTGGGATGGAAAACCACCAAATCTGACCTCAGAGGAGGCTTCCAAACATCTCTTCAGCACAGAAAACCCAGGCAAAAGTTATACTATAGGATTAAAAACAAACACAGAAATCAGAAATATGTTGAAATCAGAAGACTTTTTGAAGTTTCAGGAGTGTTTTCCCTTGCATATTTAGAAGGGCTTTTGGAGCACCTATGTGTTCTGAAAATTTTCTAGGTGAAAACTGAACCATAAGTCCTCATTTACTCTTGAGAATCCTCTTGATCTTCTCTCATGTTTCCCACACCTCCTTAGGTCCCATCCTTCCAATTCTGCTGCTCTTCTGTTATGAGAATGTGTCACAGAAGTGCTGCATTTCAGCCAGATTTCTAGCCATATGTACATCTGCTTGCTTTTTTGGGTTCCTCTCCCAGTTCCTTTCTCTTGTAATTCCAATTCCATTTTTGAGTTGCACATGTCCCAATATTGTAGCATTCCTAGAGAATTTACACTTTGAATAATAAACAGCCTCCTAAGAACAGAAGAATCTTAATTAGCTCACACACTAATTATAATCTTAAAATGTGATTTATTCAAAGAGTCAATTCTGTTTCATGTGATTGCAGATGTGAGCAGATTTTGACAGATTGGCTGGGTGGGGGTTTTGTGTTTGATTTTGGTCAGTTCAGGTATTATCTGCCTTGACAAACATTAACCGCGATGAATCTTAAGTTCAGCTGCTGTTGTGGTTAATTATTCCTGATGATGAAGGTTAATAGCTATTTTTCCCTACAATTTTTGCAAGTGAAAGTTTTTACTCTAGTAAAGACTGAACACTAATGCACTGTTCCACACAAATCACAGGGATCTGCCTTTCTACAAATTAGTTACTGTCTCCTGTTGTTATCTAATAACAATAGACATGAAGAACTGGTGGAGTGAGCAGTGCTGTAATGCAGATCCTTTAGGATACTTATTGTATAACACATAACAGGAGGTGACTGAAAGTATAAGGCACCATCAAAAGATCTGAACAGCCCTCTGAAGGTTCTCTATGGAGTAAAGAACCAGCATGTCGCAAATTTTGCTCCTAAACAAGATACTTCAGCCAGGATCTTAAAATCTGAATGAAAAAGAAATCTTAAAACCAGGATGAATATAATTCTCTACATCTTTTTAGATTCACACAAAATGCTATCATTCTTCCCTCTGCACTTCTACTCATTCACAACGATCAGTTAACTTCAGCTGATGTTGTGTGAGAAATGAGATCATGAGAAACTCACACACACTGACATTTGTGCATGTATTCACTAAGGCTTGGGCCTCAACTGCAATGAAAGCACTTGGACAGCTCAATGGACATGTAGATGAACATCAGGTTCACCCAAACAATGCTTCACAGAAAAGTGTTAATTTGCAAACTGGGGATCTTCTGCCTCTGATTCGCACTACTGTGGCAACAGATGGAATGTTGTATCAAGTGCAAGTGTTCTTTCTTTAAGACAGATGGCCTTAAAACTGGAGATGAGCAAGAAAAAGGACATAAGAATGATGAAAGATTTGGAAAAAATTTGCCTCCGTGAAAATTTGAAAGAGACAGATTTGTTTAGTTTATGAAAAGGAAGATGGAGGTGTGAGTTTGTCACAGCCATTCAGTACCAACATGGTGGTGGGCAAAGTGGTAAATAGAGTTCAGTTCCAAAGTCAAAGTCAGTTTTCTGGCAGTAAAAGGAAAAAAGTAAATAACCTTACCTGTTTGGTGTTCCAAGCTAGGCAGAAAGAGACAGGTAAGCTCCCAGCTCCTCTGATATGGAGAGACACCCATTTGCCTGCGTTTACACCCAGACACCTAACCCAGCAAGAGACACTTACTGGAATCTGAATTGATGCAAATTCAGACTTGAAATCAAGTAAATTTGGTAATATTGCTGACAAGTAGTTGTCAGAACAATTACGAACAATTACTCATGGAAAATATTTTCTATTAAAAACTGGGTTTTTTTTAGTTGTCAGGACATTAATGCCAAATCCATTAATGCCAGTCTCTACTACAGAGGAAGTCAAACTATATGTTCACAATGCTTTCTTCTGTCTTTATAATATCCCAGCCTCTGAATTTATGCTTTCATTAGAGTATTGTTTGATCATCAGTCTTAATGAAGCTCTCATTAACCACCTCTGCTTTCCTGTGAAATGGTCACACACACTATTCAGCCACTACTGACTAAATCTACTCATTAAAGAAAGGAAATAATTAATCTCCTCTTGTCTTCTGTGTCACAGTTGCTAATGGGATGATATGATATCTAAAATGTAGATCAGAAAGTACATTGTCTTTCTTTTTAAAAGCATAAAAGGTAATTTAAAATGTTGCTATTGTATTGCACCTACTTTTTGTCATAACCTTTCCCACCCTTATCATGCATTAAAATGTGTTTCTTGGGTAGAGTGAGTCTTCAAGCTTTGATACACAATGAGAAATTTCTGGCTGGCTTTTAAATATTTATATGTTGGTCAATATTGATATTGTGTTTGAAGAGCAAGGGAAAAAGTGGTAATCATGTTTAGCTATATGTCCTACTACATTCTTTTTCTACATCCATCTTAATAGTTTCCATGACAAGATGCCTCAACTAAGGAAGTATTTTGCTTCTTGGAAAGCTCTTTGCTCCACACCCACACTTGTTTACATATTGCCTCTCCTTTGTAAATAGGAATCAACTCACTTGAATTAATATCCACATTCAGTTTTGGAGAGATAAGTTGCAGATAGTTACAAGAATGGGTAACTCCACAAACAGTCTCTGTCCTGCTGGGCATTGATTTTTTCCATAGGCTTTTAGCGCTGGGTATTTGTAAACCTTTCCACCTTACCAGCTCTGACTTGGTCTAATTGTCTGTAATAAATCTTGGAACCATCTTGTTTACCTCATTATCTGTCAGTGACTGGCCAGTTTAACTGATTCCACAGCCACATCCACTCCTCTGCCTGGTGGCTGATTCAATAACTAAGTCCCTGTTGAAATAAAACAAAAGGACCTGACCACAATGTTCTGGATTTTTATCAAAAAGAAAGAGCCTAACAAGATACTTAGATGAATATAATTTATCATCTGATTGTATCTGAAGCTATGGCTCCAAGAAAATCCTCCTAGCAGCGCCACAAGGTTAAGGGATTCCTATTTGCCTCCCTCAGACCCAAACACTCATTTACCCCTCTTTGTTGTGTGTGGTTGAGTGTGGAGGTGGACAGGAAATTGGGGAATAGATCTGATTAAAGAATCAAAATTAAAAATATGTATGTGTTTAATCTGGTCCTGTCCCCTATACAGACCCGCAAACATTGGTATCACCATGACTAAAGAGGTTAGATAGGAACAGGAAGGGAATCTGCCAGAATCAGGAGAAATAGCTATAAAACGTAGCCTGAAAGCATCCCTCTATTCCTTGAGGTTTCCTGAAACTATTCTAAGTATTGCAGAGTCAAAATATCAGTATTCTACGTTCTTCTTTATGTTGATTATTGCATAGTCCTCCATCAGTAGTTGCCACACTTTCTGCTTTCACTGTTTTCCTTCTCTTCTAGTCTTTATGCTTGCTTTGAGTTGTTTGCTTTTCTAGTAGCACTTTCAGCCCTCAGAAAATATTGTAGTTATTAATTTTTTAACTTTTCCCAGAATCCAATTTATTTTGCTTGGAGTTTGAAATAAACCCATCATCCATCATCTTGTAAGACAGGAGACAACACTTGGCACTGCAGCGTGGTGTTAGTAACATTTTTCAAACTTATTTTTCTACTGCTGGTTTGTTTTGCGTGATGGCAAAAAATTTGTAATTTGCATTGGCTTTTTTCTTCTTTTTATTTTAATGGTAGTTGGTTTTATTTATTTTTCTCTTTGTTTTTAGAAGTACTTATGTACTACAAGAGTACTCAGAGTGATTACAACTGCTTGCATCTCAGCTACCAGCTGTTTACCTTACAGCTTCTTGTTGAATGTGGTAGGCTAGGAGATGCCATGTGAAGATTAAAAGCCTGTCATGTCCACATCCTGAATGCTGTCCTCAGCTCTGTCTTTCCCACCGAAAACAGGATATACTGGAACTAGAAGAGGTACAAAAGAGTAAGGATTGTCAGTGAACTGGAATAGCTTATGTACAGGCAGAGATTAAATATGCTGTTCAGCTTGGAAATGAGGCAGCTGAGGTATGTTATGGTAGAGGTCTGAAAAATCATGAATGGGTTGGAAAAAGCAAGAAAAAGCAAAAGACTAATTTGCCATTTCAGTGCCTCCCCTGGGACTGTTTTGTCCTTCAGGGAGGACTAGAACTGGTGGATTCTAGAACCTGGAAGACAGTTGAACTACATTTGGGCTGTTCATTTACTCCCTCCATCAGCATTTGTCACTGGTCTACAGGGGCAGTATGCTGCCTTCTTAAGTGGACCCTTAGTGCAACTGAGGATGGCTGCTCCTACCTGCTTAGGCAGCCTGGAACCAGGGAACGAGAGGTGGAGAGGAGGCCTGAATGCACTAGGCTGTGAGATAAAGTCATCAGTGAGACAGTGCTGAGTGATGTGATTGCTAGTTGACTGCTGGACAGGAAAGGCAGATATTAGAACGGGAAATAATCTGCCTTTTCCTCTCCTGCTCCTGCACTTTCAAGTGGCTCAGCTCACACTTTTCACTGCGAGGCTGCTGTCTTTTTTCCTATCTTCCCCATGTTCATATTCTCTTTGTGACCCTTTGCTTGAGCAAGCAGTTTCTTTTTTAAAAATCTCTTTCAGCATGGTCATGATATAAGTATGGTGTTCATGGCCATGTCTGTTTCTATTCCTGTCCCTTTCACAGATACACATTTCCTAAATCAAATATTAGAGACAATGTATCAGTTAAAAAAATCTGCCCTGAAATAAAGCTTACACATTCCATAACATTTCCTTTGTCACCAGAAGCCCTGCAAAAATTGAATTTCTTCTGCAGGCTGCTCTTCCTCTCTTCAAGCCATCACATTTCTCATTCCAGGCCAGCTACTTCAATGTTGCTAGTGGTTTCCCCTTGTTGTGCACCCGATGTATAAACAAAGGTCTTTTTGCACAAAACAAAGTCATGTTATCATCTTTGATCAGATTGTTTGGATCAGGTTCAGCTGACAACTATGGAGTTGTTTTTCCACCCCTATGCATTTTCAACATGCTGCAAATCCCTTATGCTTGTGGGATTTCTGTTTGTTTGCTTGGTTTTCTTCAGAGGTTAACGTCTCCAAAGAGCAGTGTGGAAAAAAGAGGAATGCAGCAAATTTCCCAGATCCTGAGGAGCAAAGAATGTGTGTAGCTGGCAGAATATGATTGCTAAGAAACATCTTGGATGCCATCAAGCTAAAAGCATAAGGGCTGTGAAGTCAAAGAGTGCATCCACAGAAAAAAGGTGAAGCTGAAGCTGTCAGGCCTTTGAGCATATGGCGCACACATGAAATAGATCTTCAAGATCAAAGGTTAAAAGTTACTTTTTAACTCATGTAAACAGTTCTTTGTGCTTCCACAGTACCTCTCCTTTTGTCTAGGGACACTAAAGCATTTTTGTAACTCTGGGGACCATTACCTTATCTAACAATCAGGGACACTAATGTACAGAGAGTTGAGGTGCAAAGTCAAGTCATGCAATCAGAAAGTAAGGGCTGGCAAAAACAGAGACTGTGCCTTTCATTGTGGACCTTGCGTTTACAACATCAAGGATTTAATTTTTAAAAGGGCCAAATAACTTTTTAGTAGTGTGTTTATTAACAGGCTAACCCTTCCTATAGCCAAAACACTATCAAAAGATTACTTTGTACTGTGACTTACCAAAGGGGAGACTGATGCCTACGCAGGTAATGAAATATTATTAGTAGTATTATTATTCCTGTTTTAGAGATAAGATACTCAACATTCAGTCCTTTGTTCTAATGGATGAAATGATACTTCTACTCTGCTCACCTTTGTAACAGCACATGTACCGAAACACACACCTTTAGACAAAACAGCAGCACTGTTGCTGAAATCTCAGCCTTCCTGCAGGCTCTGATTTTGTCCCTGAGCCCTAAGTATCAAGTGTCCACCTGGGACACTGTACCTTGGGGTACTGCTGCCATCAATAGCAGAGAAATTATTTTCTGGATACAGAGCTCGACAACAGCAAGGCTAGGCATGTTTTGTCCATGTTTTTATCCATGTTTCTACAAAACATCAGTGTTCCAAGTTCAAATTTGATTTTTGCTTTTAAGTGCTTACATATCTCTTCACTTGCCCTCATCAACCGGGAATGAAACTAGAAATAGCACAGTACTGAACAGATAGACTAGATTGTTCTTGCAGTATTGTAGACCCTGGAATTGAAATATGAAGTGTTTTTTTCTTTGATCTAGAAAGTCTGAATAACACCTAGAGTACCAAAGTGATCTACAGGAGAGGGCATGATGGAATGTACTCATGTTGCCAAATGTGTGTGATTTTAAATGAACCACACTAAATACAAGCAGATGTTCAGAAAATAGGCAAAGTTATTGGCAAAGGCCCTAGAAAGAACTGCTTTAGAGAGTGCCTGATTTGCAGTATCTGGGTAGGCAGTTTACAGAGAAGTCTGAAGCAGTTTTTGATTCTGTGAAGGTCTGATTCTGAAGTATCTCTTCTACCTAAAGTGTCACAAAGACCCTAAGCTTACCTAAAATAGTGAATAGAAATTCTGTGGGGGAAAAATGATAGGGGAGATTTGAAATATTGTTGCACTGATTTTAAAAACCACTTTTTCCATTTGAACTTCTGAATCCTTCAAACCCTTCAAAACATAAATGTTGGAAACCAAAAGGTATTCCAGTTGAAAAAGAATGCTTAATTTTGAAAATATTAAATTCAGATATCATAACCACATAATTTCTTCCCCAGATTTTACTGAGTCAATTCATAAAAAGCTGCACTTTCTCACCAGCAGGGCTGATTTCAAAGAATTGGCTTTTCCTGATAAACAGTGTTAGCTCAGAAAAGCCATAACCAGTTTTAAGAGGCACTGTGTTTAAAAGCAATGCAAAACTCCTCACATGGGGGCCTGAGAGCACATGCTGCATGTTAGTTATAAACATATCATCACTGGTGGTAACCAGCTTTTTATCAACAGCTGTCAAAAGATACAGGTCAGCAAGACCAGCACAGAAAAAAAGGTGCTGATGCAGGTATTCTGAGTAGGAGGCCTGACCATGTAAGATGAGGAGATGATAACATGAAGGTGTTTTTTTAACAGAGGCTGGAATTACTGGAGGCATCAATTAGTCACATGGATGTGCACACAAGAAAGTTTGTTCTCTGTGGCTTGCAAATGAGATATGAAATAATTTGCAAGGAAATGTGTCGCTACATGCTTCCCAGAAGTTCCTGATCAGGTTAGGAAGTTGGTCCCTACTATCTACTGCCAGTTTCCTGGCACTTCCCACTAGCTGTCCCTGCACTGTACTGCTGATGCGATGTCTTTCCTTTGGTGTCTGGGAAGTGAGCAACTATTAAAAGATTACTATGGAAAATCTATTAACACTGCTGTGTACTGATTGCACATGTACAATATTTTAGGATTTGGGAGCCATGGAAATGCCAATGGCTGGTTTAAGAAACAAAGTTATTAATAAAAGATTAAGAGTATTCACTTGGATGAATGACAAGCAGGGATATTTGCTTTAGATAGTGCAAAAGCATATTCTGACAAGAATATGGGGTAATTAAACCAATAAACCAATGCTTCCTTTAGGCCACATTTGTCACACTGCTACTTGCAAACCTCTGACTTGACTTGTTTCCTCCTCTGTGCTCTTCTTCCGTTGCAGGTCAAAGTCTGCCCAGGTTCTAAACGTGCTTGTTATCCAATTGCTATTCAGAAACAAGCACATCCTTTTTTAACCCAGTTCAAGCAAAACCCGGAATGTGGATTTCCGGTTGGAAAAGTGATCTGCAGTGACTGGGATCAGCTGTAGAGCAGTTGGCTCAACAAGGAAGAATGGCCTTGTGAATAAGAGAGTGGAGTGACTCTCAGGAGATCAGATTCTGTGCCTTGCTTTTTCACAGCTTTCCTGTATGACTTCAATCAAATTGCTTAACTCTGTGCTTTAGTTCTCTTGCAGTGTGACAGTACTTGTTTACTTCTCTTGGGAAATGCTTGTATATTACAGTGATGCTGACAAATAAAGCACCTAAATGTCTGGGTAACTCCAATGCCAATTTCTGTATCTGCCCTGACATAAACCTCAGTGCTACAAAGACACCAGGACCTTCACAGATGCCTTCTCTCAGTTAGCTTTTTCTCAGTTTCAGTGTTTCAAAGTTAGTGCTTTCTCAGCTTTTCTTTGGAACCATTTAGCTCCACTGTTTCAATTCCAGGCTTTCCTTATTGCTGAAATGTTTCATTTACGCCAGATTATAAATCAGATTGTAGCTAATAGAAACAGGTGTTTTATTTTTTATCTACTTTCAAATGCAGGAAATAAGCTTCTTGGAATTTTCAGCTAGTCAGCCATCCTTCTAATTTCATTTGAACCATTTCTCTGTGGGCAATGTTAAACAATTGTTATGGTCTGTCTCAGATATTTCAGTAGTGAGTTGGTCCTATGCAGAGTAAATGTGGCGCAAAGAGACTTTGAGCCTTCACACGGCTCCCTCATTGGAGGTAACAATCACCCAGGTGCATTTTCTTGTGTCTCAGACTCCATTGCAGCTCATTCTTTGAATGTGTTACTGTAGCAAAGGTCCACAGCACCAGTGACTTGGTTTCCACTCTCGTCAGGGATGTTGCAAGGATCCTGCAATTCTTTTTCCTATCACTTGAAGTGGCAGATTCCTCCTTTAGTCTATGAATCAAGAAATTTTACTTAGTTTCAAAAACTTCCCCCTTGTTACATCAGGCTGGATGACTAACAGGGCAACCACCTCTCTTTTGCTGAAATCAATTGTACGTAGCACTCTACTGTAGGAATTGCTGAACAGAATGACACTTCAATCATCTTTACTCTTTCACATGTAAAGAAGTACAAAACACCCACATTTCCAAATATGCAAATAGACACAGGTAAGTTCTCCTCCTTTTACTGGTCTGTGTGTACTTAACAGAAAGATGAGGCTGTTATGTTTCTTCCAATTCCCAGCCAGCATGCTTCATGCAGGATTGTTTCCAGGGCCTGTTATATTTTCTGGTTTGAAGTTCCAGAATTTTGCCTCTTCTCACAGATCTTCTTCAGATTAGTTTAGTGGCTTTATCACTCAGCTGCTTAATCACATCAGCTGCTCCCTGCTCTGAGAAGGAGGAATGGAGCAAGCTTGTTCCTCTTCATAAACAGGCATTTTTAACCACTGGGAGAAGACCACTGGGCACACGTCAGAACAACCTGCATTCTCTGTTATACATAAAATCTAGCTCACTTCTTCCTGAAACTGCATTTCTACCAGCTACATTGGATTACTTGCTTAAAAAAAAAGCAGTGCATCTTCCCACTGAATGCTGAATAACAGTATTGCCATCATACACAAAAGAATTTTTTTTTCTGATTTTGTCTCACTGAACTACTTTGAAGGTCCTAATGCACCAAAATCTAGGTTTACCTAACTAATGTTCAGAAGCCTGTGGTGATTTTCTGTCTTCTTCATCTTTTCACACAAACAGCATTTTGGTTGTATTTACATCACCTGGAAGAGAAAGACAGGCAAAGACCCATTGCAGTTACCTGCTGTTCAATATAGTGTATTTGTTGACAGACTTAATAGAGGCTTTTTAAGGAGTTCACTTGAATCAGGAGTAGTACTTCTCTGCATGTTTTTTCCGCATGTACTTTTGAAGCTTCTCGTGCGATTTGCCTTTCAGGTAATGTTTTCTCTGTCCATGAAGGGCTCAACGACTTTTTTCTGAGCTAAAGAGAACTAAGAGCTGGCAAGATCAGCATAGAGATTGTTATTTTACTTCAAATTATTCATTTATAGTGAAAAGTAGAAAAAAGATGCTCCTACTACAATCAAGGTATGAACTGCAACAGCCCAAGTGATAATGATGGCTTTCTTCCAGAATGTTGTGTATTCTTGGAACATGCAGAGCTGCTGCCATGACTAGATGGGTGGGACATTCCTTTTTTTCCTTTGATTTCTCCCTCTTTCTTGCACGTGTGAGAGGGAGAAAGAGAAGAAAAAGGAGTGGGGGTTTTAAATATTTTTCAAATCTTATCAAGGCCAAAACTTCTGTCAATATTGCTTGTATAGCCAGAGTAGAAATGTACACAAAGAGTCTCAAAGAAGATGAGTAACAGATAAGTAACATTTTTATATAAAGCTAATAAATAAGTGTGGCAATGTTTCCAAGTCTTTAAGTCCCATGTGCTCCACAGCTTACCTCCTAAAACGCCCAGGGCAAGCAAAAAATGCCTGCTAAGAATCCATGATCACAGGACTTCTTCCTTCATCTCCTTTGCTTGTGCACTGTAACACTGTTATCATGTGAGGACATGATAACACTATTTTACACCTTAAGGTGTTAAACTCACGAGGGAATGTGGCAAAAGAATGCCTTGCAAAATGTCATTGTGACACCCCTACCCAGCTTAACACTTTTGTCAGCACCACTCCACATTGCACAGGGGGAGTCATTGTGGGTGTGTAATAATTGTGATGCTGGAGCCTTCCCCTTAGGGCTCATATTCAACTCACTTAAATGCTTGGGAATTGTCAGAGGCATGTAAAAGAATGGATTTCCATGTCTCAGAAGTATAGAGTGTTAATGTAAACTGAAAGGATTAGTAGTACATCTCTTGGTTTTTCACAGTTCTGCCAGATGGAGATTTTTTTGTCTGACATTGTCTTTTACTGTCTGACATTCCGTCTTTTAGCAGTATTACTTTATTTTCATATTGTTATTTGTTTCTGAAATTGTACTTATTCACAGCAATAAAGCATTTAGGAAACAGCTGATGGAGAAGAATATACACAATGGAGTTGTACAGTACTATGGAGCTTAAAATGCACCATACTTATATTGATACCTATCTAATGATGCATATTTGATAGACAAAATTATCAGGTCTCTTTATTTACTGGTAGATCAGTCTCCCAGTGCTTCTCTTTAGGTCAGTTGAAACCAGCCCATAAAGAAAATTCAGTGCAGGGAAGACTCTGGTATTAGAAAAGAATCTTTCAATAGATTTTTAAAATTTTTCTTGGAAAAGCTGAAAACAATTTGCAAAGATTGTCTTTAGAAGTTGGTGGAGGGGCAAATAATTAAAAATGAAAAAGGATTGTTTTGATATTTTATATGCTCTCATCCTGTTCCCAAGTTTGTTTGGATTGTACTGTCACTATTGAAATTAAATGCTTTGGCTAGATTTTTTCAAGGTTTTACAAATATTTTTTTCATAATTTCCCTTTTAAGAGTATACTTTAAATTCTAGTGATTTATCTGAGAGGAAAACTGCTTTCTATCAGCTGCAGTTTTCATCTGCATGGTTTACAAGTTTCATTAAATAGGAACTTCTCCCCTTAGAGAGTCTCAGTCCCTGTCTCTGATGTGCTATCATCCATATTCTCATTTGTCTGGATGAATTCAATTCTTCCTGTTTCATTCAGTTGTCTGAATAGCTTTAGACTTTCAAACACACCTTATAATTAATTTCCCCTCTTTTCTAAACCTCAGTCTTCTTGTCCCACGTCATCTTCTTTGCCTCGACTGCGTCAGAGTTCTGTTCACATGAATAATTCTCCTTTTCCCTGTATTTTCTTCTAGTTTTACATGAAAATATCCCAGAATGAGAATGGAGCAAATTGCAAAGAATTTGTTGAGAGTGGGCTAGACTTGTAGGATTGATCATGAGCCAGGCCAGAGTGGAGGGGGAGATGTCACAAGAAAACCACAATGCAACATTGAAGACCAGCAGAGTGAATGCGTAGACTCTCAATACCTCATGTCCCAAAGTGCTGTAGCTGCTCTGGGGAAAAGGTGTAAAGGGGAAGGTGCTGGTGAGATGACTTCATGACAACAAAGTGGCAGCAAACAAGGCTGATGGTGGGTAGGGCTGTACTGACAGCAGCATTGCCAGTAGATTGTGTGAGGGGAGCGACGCTACTGCTTTTTGCTCAGTGCTTCTTAGACCACCTCTAGAAAGGTGTGTCTGGTCCTGGGTTCTCCAATGCAAGGAAGACATGGATAAATTAGTGCAAGTTTGGCAGTGATGGGACTGGAGCACTTGCACCGTGAGGAGAGGCCAAAGGAGCTCCCTTTGTTTGGCCTGGTGAAGAGATACCAAATTGCATCTTTCCAACAACCACAAGGAGGTTGTTGGGAAGATGCAGCCAGGCTGTTCCCAGTGGTGCATGGTTAGAGGATCAGAGAAGGCAGCCAGAAACTGAAAGAGGAGCAGCTCAGGCCGGGTGCAAGGTAAAAATTTTTCTCTGGGAGGACACTCAAGCAGCAGAGCTAACAGGTACCCCTGGAAGGGTGTGCCATTTTCATCCTTGAGTCCAGAGAGGGGCAAAAAAACTGTGGAAGGATCAGGCAAGTAAGTCCTATGAGGAGTAGCTAAGGGAGCTGAGGGTGTTTAGCCTGCAAAAAACGGGTCTCTACAACTCCCTGAAAGGAGGCTGTAGCCAGTTGCAGTGTTGGCCTCTTCTCCCAGGCAACTAGTGACAGGAGGAGAGGATGTAGTCTCAAAACTCTACCAGGGGTGGATTAGGTTGGACATCAGGAGGAATTTCTTCACAGAAAGGTGATTTAAACGTTGGCATGGGCTGCCCAGGGAGGTAGTGGAGTCACCGTCCCTGGAGGTGTTTAAAGAAAGACTGGATGTGGCACACAGTGCTCTGGTCTGGTTGATATGGTGCTGTTTGGTCAAAGGTTGGACTCGGTGATCCCAGAGGTCTTTTCCAACCTAATTAATTCCGTGATTCCTTTATTCCGTTTACAGGACCTGGCAGGACGTGGCCCTCGGCAGCCCAGTCTGGCCTCAGCGCTGACCCCGCTGAGAGTCTGAGGGGGGACTGGAGCCCTCCTGGCGCTGCTTCCAGCCCTTGGCGTTGTGACCCCAGGGCTCTCCCTCAGCACGCCCCCTCACAGCCCCCTCAGTCCCCGCACAGCCCCCTCACAGTCCCCGCACAGCCCCGCGCAACTCCCTCACAGCCCTGCACAGCCCGGCACAGTCCCTCACAGCCCCCTCACAGTCCCCGCACAGTCCCTCACAGCCCCCTCACAGCCCCCTCACAGTCCCTCACAGCCC
>NW_024581112.1:11364524-11410741 GCF_017639235.1 Corvus kubaryi | reverse complement strand
GCACAGCCCCGCACAGCCCCCTCACAGCCCCCTCACAGTCCCCGCACAGCCCCGCACAGCCCCCTCACAGCCCCCTCACAGCCCCCTCACAGTCCCCGCACAGCCCGGCGCAGCCCCGGGGCCGCCGGCCCGGGGGAGCGGCCTCCGGAGCCGGCAGGGGGACCCCGCGCCTCAGCCCGCGGTGCCGTCGCTGCAGCCTCGGCTTTTAAGGAATAAAATTGATGTGGAATTCAAATGAAATTGATGTGGAACCCAAAGGGTCCCGGCGTGTCAGTTCAAGCCGTGCTCCCTGCCTCAGGGAGTCTGGGGAACGGCGGGGGGCTGCCAGGCCTGCTCGGGGTCTCTGAACGCTGCTGGTCAAGCATTCCAGGAGGGCAAAAGGAGGAGAAAGAAGAACTGAAGACCCGAGCGCAGTGGCCTCACTGGGGACCGTCTTCATAAGACATCCTACGTTTTCCCTCTGCAGTGTATGGCCACTGCAGGTGTTTGTGCTGGGCTTTAGAGTGGGCAGATACAATCAGCACCCCAAAATTCCTCCATGGATGAGTGTCTGGGATGTGACACCCTTGAATCCAGACTTCCACTCACTTTTTGGAAGTGAGAGGAAGCTTAGGAGTGGTAAAACTGATATGAGAACATAAGTATGTGCCATGGTTCCCGACTCTGTATTCTAGGATCAAACGGCTGCTTTGCATCTCTTTAGGGGGAGCTGGGGTTTGATGTTTCAGTGTGTTACGCTGATCAAGCATTTTTGTGTTTTCACTGATAAAACCTTCTGTGTTCCTGTACTGAGTAGTTTTTACACACTTTCTGCTCTGGGTGCATACATAATATTGAGGGACTTTACCACTGACCCAATTAAAAAAACCAAAATGCCTTCCTAAAAGTCTAATTGAATTTCTATAAAGGCTTAGGTCTGCAAAATAGTTTTCACTTGTGAGCACTTCTAGCCTGCTTTCCTGTGATTTCAAAGATCTTAAGCAATAGCTTTGCCTTTTAAGTATAAGCTCTAACTCAGGTTGAACTAAAGCAGAATAAGGAATTAGATCTTACTGAGGGTTTATTATTTTAAATTATCTTTTCCAATGCAGCTGGACAAAGATGACTGGCCATGTGACCTGTTGTTATCTCTCAGCATAATTCTGCCAGTTTCAACCAATCCAATCAAACCTCAGCTGAGACCCTCTCCAAACAGTAATTGGACAGTGGATCTTGCACAGTATCCCAGGCATAAAAAGAAAAATTTCTGAAGAAAGATCTCAGAGTTTTAAGATCCTCTGTTTCTGGATGTCTGATCTACTAGGAAAAGCTTCTACCTCACAATATGCTCTGTTGCCATAGGCAACTTGAGAAATAGAAGCTGTGGCTACTGATAATTCTTTCAAGAAACTATCTAGTGATAAAGGAATAGGCTGCAGAGCATCTTCTTTTCTTTCCTTGGCTTTGTCTTGGCTTTTCTTTCCACTCAGAATCTCTTGCTAGGTGTCATAATTTGTTTTCCACCTCATATTTTGTTAAATAAGTCCCTTTCTATTCCACAGTACAGATGTATTATGTGCTGGATCTTTCATATACATTCAAGAAACCTGATTGTTCTAACTCTTTCAACTCAACTTCTTTGTCTCCTTTCCATGCAGCAGCACATGCTGGGAGATGACAAGCTGAAAAGCAGATTTGCAGAAATAGACCTGGTGGTCCTGGTGGACACCAAGCTGAATATAAGTGACAAAGAAAGCTAATGGTATCCTGGGCTGGATTAGGAGGAGTGTTCTTCCCCCCACTCAGCACTGGTGAGGCCATGCTGTGGCACGTAGTGGGTGTCCACTCTTTCATTTGCTTGCCATGTTGATGGAGTCAGTAACTGACTGAAAGCTGCCAAAGAAAGAAATGAAGTAGTGTGTCCAGTTCTGGGCTCCCCAGTACGAGTCACTTAGTAGGAACGATCTCTAACACCTTCCTTATTTAATCAGTCATTCCAAGTGTTGGAATACTGGACAGATTCATCAGGTCCTTTCTCCATTTTCATCGTCACCTGCATAGGTTGAACTCCATAAACTCCACATTGTAAACATGCTTTCTAGAGACTTAATCACCTTTTTCCACTTATTTTCCAATTCTAATATTTTAACTTTAAAAAAATAAGACTTATGTTTCTGGATACAGTAGAGCATTTAACAGTGCAAGGTAAGACCTCTGCTTTTGTGCCATTGTCCCATTTTCACACCTGTACAAGTTAAATCAAAAGCATGTTTCAGAAGAGGGCAGGCATTATACATGGTGCACGAGCTGTGCACGTAGGTATGGAACTGCAATCTGAGCTATTCTCGACTCATCTTTCCCTTTTTTTCCTAGGTCTATGTCCTTCTGAAATAACAAGCATTGCTTATGAGAAATGGGCGGCTGGCCATAATTTTTATGATTTTTGTGAGGTTTTTTTTGTTTAAAGAGATTAACAAAAGCAATGGACAAAAGATATGCAGGTCTCAGTATCAAGAACATACCAAGTGCAGGAAAATTTAATCTTGCATATCTGTCGTAAATTTCACGATTATGTGAGGAGGTTTGACAACTCAATGTCTGTAGGAATACTCTGGATTTCTGGACTTCTGTGCAGAATCTCTCCTTGCTAGTGGCAAGCCTTCCCCAGCTTTCCTGGAGTCTGTGAAGCAGCTCTGCACTTGATGCGTGTGCACTTCCTGTTGCAAGCCAGCCTGGTGTATCACTTATCTCCTTACACTTTCTCAGCACTCATCCATTTCCCCATCTTTCTCAACTTTCACCAGCTTTCCTGTCTAATTGTAGTTCTTCTCTTGAAAACCTTCTGGTAGTCCATCCTGAAATCAGAAAACATGTCTTGCTTAAATCCTTCCCTGTCCCAGCATTATGGTCCTTCTAGTGCAGAAGATGGAAAACCAGGGAGAGATCAGTTATGAATTATGACAGCTTGGTATTCCAGTGTAGAGAAGTATTTAATATATATACTTGTTTAATTTTGCTTTTTGCCTTCTGAGTTTGGAAAGGAGGACGAAAGAGGATTTGAGACCAACACATAGATGGATTTCTTTAATAGAATTACCGTATTTCTGTAGTTGAATGTAGCTGCCAGTAGCAAATAATTCACTTGAAAGAGGAAAAAGTCCCCTAAGGATATTTGCCATGGGATGCTTTGTTAATAACAATCCCCTCAAAAATAACTAGAATATTCTGGAAATGCAACACTCCACTGTTCCATCACTTGTTAACCATAGGGAAATATTCTTTGTTGCAGTAGCACTGACTGGCATTAAGGAATTTTCAGTAAAACTGACTGACTTTCCTCCTCACTAATGATGTGTATGCTGGGAGCAAGTGTACACTCAACAAGTTTAAAGATGATAAAAAACTTGGAGGGCTGGACTGCAGACAATTGCATGGCCATCCAGAGGGGTCTCAAGAGGCTGAAGAAATGAACAGGAGGAACCTTAAAAAAAAAAAATAATCTAAGGAAATCCAAAGTCCTGCACCTTGGGAGGAATAGCCCCATGCACAGGTATAGGTTGGGGCAATCCATCGGGAAAGCAGCTGTGCGGAAAAGGACAGGGATGGCCTAGTGGACAAGCTGAAGATGAGGCAGCAGTGCACCCTCGTGGCAAAGGCGGCCAACAGTGTCTGGGCTGCATCAGGGAAAGCGTTGCCGGCAGGACGAGGCATTTGGTCCTCCCCTCTAATCAGCACTGGTGAGGCACCACCTGGAGGCCTGTGTCCAGGTCTGGGCTTCCCAGTATGCGAAAGATGTGGACATACTGGAGAGAGTCCACTGAAGGACTACAAAGGTGATTAAAGGACTGGAGCACCTCTCATCTGAGTACAGGCAGAGTACACTGGGGCTGCTCAGCCTGGAGAAGAGAAGCCTCAGAGAGATCTCATGAGTGTGTATAAATGCCTGAAGGGAGGGTGCAAAAGAGACTGAGCCAGGCTCTTTTCCGTGGTGCCCAGTGACAGGCCCAAAGGCAACAGGCACAAACTGAAACCCAGGAGGTTCTCTCTGAACACCAGGAAATCCTTTTTAATGTGAAGGGTGTGTGAGCCCTGCACCATGTTGCCCAGATATGCCATGGAGTTTCCTTCCTTGGACATATTCACAAGCTGTCTGGACATGGACCTGGGCAACTTGCTCCAGGTGACCCTGCTCGAGCAGGAGGGTTGAGCTGAACAATCTCCCTAGATCCATTCCAATCTCAACTCTTTGGTGATTCAGTGCTGCTTAATCAGTGAGGAATCTATCACAACTCTAAGCCTGATAAGAGAATTTTATGATAGGTCATTGGATACTACTTTGACACATCTTTGCCATTTCTTTGTTAACATTTGCTGAAATTCATAATGTTACACCTAAAAATAAAGGAATGGTGTTTTTGAGTGAAGCTGTTACATGCTGTGGCACGTAGTGGGTGTACACTCTTTCATTTGCTTGCCACGTTGATGGAGTCATTAACTGACTGAAAGCTGCCAAAGACAGAAATTAAGTGTGTGAGGAGATAGCCTGGAAATCTGAATGCATTTGTATGGAGGACAAAAATGCCAGAACATCAGCCATGTCTTTTCCTGTGCCTTGCTACTGTGCTCATTACACCTGCTAGTACAGAGGATTAATGTGTTTCAACACATAGAGACAAATTAAGATTTTCCCTGAAGCCCATCTGCTTTTTTCCCCTTAAATCTTTCCCTGTAGGAAGGAATTTGACTTGATTTAAGGGAAAGAATATAGGAGGTAGAGAAATTGAGCAGTTAATAGAAGGAGGTTGGCAGCCTAAAGTAGAGGGATGGCAAGGGAGAAAACAAACAACTTCACCAATTAGGAACAAATTAAGGATGGAAGGGACTTGTCAAAGGATAAACCTAATGCACCATGTTGCCTTTTCCACTAGTTACAGCTGCTGATGTACATATCATATGTATATATATACGAATGAACATATGAAACCTCCAGTTGTGCCATTGTGTCATTGCAGCAATACCTTTTTTATTAATTTGCTTCCAAGAAATAATTCTGGAAATGTTTCCTCCCTGAGAACACCAAATGTTGGTATTCGCTAACACAATGCTTTAATGGAAGGAGAATAAAAACAGCAACACAGAAAAAGACGTATGTTTTAATCCATCATTAAATAAGTTTGCTAGCAAGTATAAACTCTTACAAAAATTTAAAACATTTAACTTCTAATAACATTTGAATGATATTAATCTGAATGAAAATATTTTGAATGTTAGTGTACTAGCTTAATAAAATGACTCCCAAATAGTTTAGCTAACTCAAAGGGACATGCATTTCTCTCTCACACTTGAAAACGGAGTAAAAATTGAGGTGAAACCTAGCAACTCACAACATCATTTAACTGAAAAGAATATTTGTACCCAGAAGAAACTGTAGAGAATTTATGTCCCTAGACTGCAACTCTGAGCTGAAATTTGTCTTGAGAATATGATGATAATGTCCCTGCTCTTTCTGAAAGTGTCAGATCTACAAACAAAATCAAGACCTCAGACGAATTTTGTCTCAGTTCTGCTGCATTCTTCCTCCTGAAAGATGTCAGTGCTGTTGAAGAATATAAAGTGCAGAGATCATTCAAGATTGGAGAACTGACACATTTTGAGAGAAACAAAGGATCTTTTCTGAAAGATGAAGCTACTTCCTATGGCTGAACATACCAGAGTGTATGAACTGCTCTACCATCAAGATTTGAAGTAAAATTAAGAAAGGGAGAACATAGTCAACCAAAAAGGAACATGACTTATGTAATATTTTTTCATTATCTGCTTGGTCTAATTTTGTATGGTTAGATACAAACACATATGAATGATACCTCACGCTATCATTTTCCATCCCTGCATCCACCTGAACAACTATTACAGCTCTCAGTCAGAATACAAAGGAACAAAGTGTGGAGGTACTAACTGTCAGGGCATATTAAGCTTAGATGGTATTTTAAAAAATTAAGATGAATACAAATTATGTTTAAAGCAAGTATTTTCTTTAGATTATTTCTGGTTTCAAATTCCAAACAGGAATTGCACGACTTTTCCCAGAAGGTGGGGAAGTGCCCTGAAGTTCCTCTTTCTAATGTGAAACTTTACAAAAATTACTGGTACAAAGCCACAGTGGCTCTGCCAAAAGCATTTATAGCTCATGGTTAGGCAGGAGTTTTGAAACTCGATGACCTTTAAGGTCCCTACCAACCCAAGTCATTCTATGATTCCATGGTTCTATGATTCTATTATTCTCTGGGTAATAGCCTACCTCAGGTCGTGTTTGCAGTGATGGTTATGATTCACAGATTGTGGCTTAATTCTTTCTGTTTCTGAGACAATCTGTAACCCATGCAGCTCTGCTTTCTCCATTGACTCTCGGGATTTTACATGGTCACAGTGCATAATAAAAGATACAACAAAAAGGTAGTCCTGCAGACAGGCAGAGCATCATATTTACTACCATTCTGGACCAAAAATGAAAGCAGAGAACACTGGGCAGTAGGTTTCAGGCATCACACAAAAGGGTTGCATGTTGTTCTGTAGGGCATCTGGGGAGGATTCTTGTTCTGGCAGAACCTCTAAAAACATAGGACCTCATGCCTTGCTGTGTGCAGAGGTGGCTCCCAGTCAGCAGTCTGGCTGATGGCCTCAGTTTCAAGCTGGATAGCTTCTAGACTGCTAGACTGACACCTAAAATAGATGAATATGTGATTTACAGAAATGCGATAAATAGGAGCTGAAAAAGACTTGATAGTAAATATCCAGTTATTTTAGAATTTGAAAAAAAGAACAAGGTAGGGCTCAGGACCCTTGGCTATGCAGGGAAACAGAACTGACTGAGAAATGCATTTCCTTCTTGCTACAAGGAAGAATAGATTCTGATGTCAGCATGATTCAGTGCCGAATAAACCCTGAACTGCTGAGAACTAGTCTTGGAATAAAATAGAGAAATGAAATTCCAGGATCAAAATCTGTTCCCAGTGCAAAATGATTCTTTCACCCCAGTGTGTGGGTAGCTTGTGGTGGAGCACTGTCTTGACTGTTCAACTCTGTGGTGACAGAGATCCTTCCATGCACTTCGTGTAAGTTCATTTCATCCCTCCCCCAGCTCCACCTTCCTTTTAAGTAGTGATGGGCAAGAAGGATTAATGTAGTTCAATGATTTTAGGAGCCAAATCTACCCCAAACCTGGAAAAAAAGGATGAAACCACAGGAAAAGATGGTAAGCTGGTGCCATGGCAGTCTCACAGAGCACAAAAAAGAGGGAGAAGTGGATTCCAGGATGAGAAAGAAGAAAGATGCTTTGACTTCCTGCAGGATGGACTAAGTTGTTACAGGAACTAAATTGCCCTGGGAAGTTTAGCTTAAGTCCAACCTGAAACCTAACTTTCTGTCAGCAGCTGGAGAGTAGGTAAAGAGATGATTACAAAGGGTAAAGCCTGTGAGCTGAGGTATGGTAGAGCTGAATGACAAGTAGTAACTTACTCTGGTTGGCAGACAAGATATTTCTGTTCTTCTTTAATATCACAAAACCCAGAAGAAGTGCAGAAATGATCAGTACAACCACAGCTATAAGTGGGCCAAAGAAATTTATCTTTGCTTGCTCCATTTCTTTCTCATGTATCTCTGAATAAGAAAACAGAGAAGATACACACAGGAAAGATTTAATTTGGTGACAATTACTTTAAACACTCTATCCCAAAGTTACATGAATTAGAAGTTTAGGTTAAGGCCCTCAGCGTCCTTTGCTTTTACAGTGCTTTAATAGTGTCAGTAAATCACTATCCACATTGTTTTATTTTCACTTCCAATAACTAGTGAAACTACCTGGTCTTAATGGTCACTTCAACAGCAGTTAAAGCCAAGCACTCTTTCTGAGGTTTGGGTAACATGTGAAGGATCAGCAATTTAATTCATACAAGAGCCTACAAGGCAGCTACTGTGCTAATGCTGCTCTGTACTACCATGCAAGTTTGAAAAACCTGGAACATGTAACTACTTGGTATGTGTTGGAAATGATGGTCAAAGCCTAATGAAATGCTGTAAGGGATGTGAAAGTCGCAGGGAATTCAAAGGACTTCCCCTCTATTTCTGTTTTTTGTGTTTTTGAGGTTTTGGTTGGCAGGATTAGCAGCTGATACAGCTTCAGTTATTGCCAAACAAAGCTTATGTTTATGTGGAGTTTCTGTTTTCTTACTCATTATCACTGCTTGTCAGGTATCTATTTTCATAAAGCCAGGGAGCAGAGAAGAATTGAAGAGGGAAGAGGAGGATACAGCATTATGGCTAATACAGCCATTTCAACACTCATGAGCAATGTGCAGAGCTGAACAAATATAAGAAGATTTCTGGATTGTATTTTAATTGTATTTAAAAGTCATAGAGTGCAAAGACATTAGAGGCAGTTTGCCATATCTGACATTGATAACTTAACCCTTTAGCTAAATTTGTATTAAGGAAACTGCACTGTGGAACTTTTTCAGAACAAGTGGCAAATTTCTTCTACATCTGCAGTAGTAAGGTGCATGCTTATACTACCCTGGTAGGCTTTCCTGCAATGCTACCATTCCCTCTTGGCTTCTTTTTCCTGTTAATTGAAGCACAGCTCTCCATCTTCAGCATTGTCTAAAAGAGACATGCGCAAGGCAAATTAACTTATGACCAAAGTGGGAATTGTCTTTATTTTGATGTTCTTATGCCATAGCTTACAAACAAAAACATGTCAAAAGAAGTTTTCCTGGTCCAGAAGATAAATAAAATACTGCTTTAGTTTAAAGAAAGGATCAGCCATGTGGAACCTTGAGATAATCCGGCAGTAAAGTCATAATGGAACTCATGTCCCCAGCTTCTTCTTGCAAGAGGTGTCTGAAAAAAGACACAGTCTCAGAGAATAAAAATCCCCAAATAGTCATTGTGGAATGTTCACTTCATTCTGCCAAACATTACGAAAACCACCAGGAAGGCTTCTAATACTAGTCCAAGTTTCATGGTCTTTATGCTTAAACTCAGCACAGTCTATTTGGAAGTTTGTGAATTAAATATGGTCCAAGGGACTCTTCTGTTTAGCATTTTGCCTCTTTCTATGGAATGATTAAGAATAGCAGCTCAAGCACTTTAAACCTGCAAAAGACCTCTTTTTTACTATCAGGGTAGTCAAACTCTGGAACAGTTTGCTGAGAGAGGTTGTGGAGTCTTTATCCTGGGAGGCGTTTAAAATTCAACTGCGCTACCTATTGACCCTACTTTGAGCAGAGTGATTGAACTAGATCATCTCCAGATACATCTTCCAACCTCAACAGTTCTCTGATTCTGTGAAGGGACAACCTCTCCTAACAGCTGTCTCCTCCAGAGACTGGTTGCTGCCTGATCCAGACTCCTAGGCTGCTTTGTTGCTACTGCAGCATCTTCTGGGGAGGGCATCAGTAGGGCCGTGTTCTGGATTGTGTAGCAATTCCTTCTCTGTGCCCTCTCCTTGTTGTAAGGAGATTCCCCATGTGGAAAAGAGAGGAAGTTCAGTGGTGAACATGATGGAGAACATACAACCCTCGTAACCAACTTCTACTACTACCTTGAGTTTATTCTCTGCCTTGACCGTGCTGCTGTCTGTGATCAGCTGTGCGGCAGTACATCCTGCTTCTACCCATGCAGAAATGGGAATGGGAGAATGGAGACTCACCTATGCCTAGTGGGACAGAGACAAGGCTCCCCAGCTTCTCCCTAAGGTGAAGCAAGCAGCTGATATTAGTGCGGCTCTTTGTAGGAACTGGGATATTCAGCTTGCTGGTAACGTTGTACAGCTTTGTCACAGCATCCTGTGAGACATCCATGTGAGCCGTAGTGCTGTGTGTTATGTTCTCGTGTGCAATCAGCCAAGTCATCTCCTTGGGCTCTGGATAACCTCCACTGGAAGAACAGGAAAGATTCAAGTATCCGTTGGGCTTTAGTTCCCTGGAGTGCAGTTCTTCTATCTCAGGTTGACTATAGTTGGCTGAAATAGACCAAAGACAAAGCATCATTAGCCAGCCACACCACATTTGTGACAATCCCTGCCAGTTATTTAAGATTTACAGGCAGAAACAAATCTAAATGGTTTTCTTCAGGAAGACAATGGGCATTCCAAGAAGGGATTTTTATGGCATTTTTTTGGTGTATATGTAGACTTGCTGATTCTTGTCTTCAGGGTGTTTCAAGGATGCAAGTCTGACCAGCCAGACAACGGGCCTCTGTCTCTCCCACCTCTCTAGGACTCATTAATAATGAAACCTGGCCTGGTTACAGATAAGGGCTTAAGCAGAAGATGGGAAGGGACCACGGTGCTCCCTACCTTTGGCCTCCTGAATGGGTAAGGGGAAAACCACAAATTTCTAACTGTGAAATGTAAAGAAAGAAATCATCTGAGAGAATTCAGATGGGATAAATTCAAAGTGAAGTGCTGTCTTAAGTAGAAATATCCCTAAGTATTGTAAGTAAACATTTTGCAGCATATAATTCATCATCACTTTGTAGTAGGGTTCCCTTAGCTTAGCTTTTTTAATGGAAATGACTATAGCATAAGGTTTTTTTATTTTGTGTCACTTGGGTACTTACCACAATCAATGAAAAACACACCTGTTGCTTTAAAAAGCCAAGTTTTCCAGGCAAGAAATAGTAAAACAGGATTGGGAAGAACTATTTAAACATAAAATATGAATGACAAATGGCCGCTTTTAACCAATACTCTCTCTTAAATAATCTAGATATTCTCGACCAGGATTTGTTTGGTTAGAGGTTCATAGTAAAAATAGCTGACTATAATGGAAAAGGAGAAAGAGAGAATGTAGAAATAATAGTGACTACAAGTTGGCATACGGCAAGCTAAAACAAAAACCCCGACAACTTCCCAAAAAAATCAGAAACAAATCCCAAGAAATAGATTGAAGATTTAATTGAAAATGCTTCATTATTTTAGGGCCAATACGACTAAAGCAAATATGGAGAAATATTGGAGAAGGGAAAAAGGGTTCTTAGAAAAATATGAGTCTTAAGAGGGTCTCACTCTTCTGCACACACACTCAGTGCGCTGGATCCAGGATCTAATCCTTGCCCTAGAGAATTCTTAATATGGATGAATGAAGAAACATGATGTTGCTTTTATTTTCTCTATCCTAGCACACAATGAATAGGATTTAGCTTAGTCACTTAAATCCCCCCAAGAGAGTCCATGGATATGAATTCAAAATGGAAAAAGCCCCCCTTTTTTATACCCCAAAATTTAGTCAAGTTGTCCCTCTGGAAAGCTCAAGCTTCCTTTCTCCTCAAGGTCTGACTTGCTTAGCTGACTGCTGTCAGACTTCTGATCTGGAGTATTTATTCTCTCCTTGGTATTTTATAGGAATGGCAGGAATGTAATCCATGACTATGAAATTTGCCACAACATCCAAGTGATTTAAGGGCTTCAATTTTACTGACAGTGAGCAAGTGGAAATAGTGGCATATACCCTGCACTTCTCTTTTATAGCTTCTGGAACCTCAATTTACTGGAAAGTGATGTTGGCTGCATGCAGGGTGTGGGCTACATATATGAGTTTTGTGTTTGTTAACAGAAAAACACATTTCGGGAAGTCTTTTGTATATAAAACATCTTCCAAAAAAGCTTTGGTATTAGATTAAATACCTCAAGAGACAGCAGATCCATCAAGACTTTAATATTTTTCTCAATGGCTTAATCACTTTGCTTCTGTTCTATTTTCTTTAGTGACCATTTGCCTTACTTCCTTCCAGACACTGACTGTCACTGAATGAATTAATTAGCCTTCAATTTTTTTTTTTTTTTAATATCTAGTATTTTACATGTATTTCAGGTTCCCAAATTCTGGAAACAAAACTCTTCTCATTATTCTGTGTTGTGAGGTAATCAGATTGTTGTTTTAATGTTTCTAGTTGGACTGTGTTTTTTCCAGCCTTCGGATAACTCTACTAGAGCTTTTTCCACACTTTCCAGTTTTTCAACATCCCCTTTAAAATGAGCAACTGTAAGTCTGCCTTGTGACATCATTTCAGTCTCAACACTTTGAGTAGTGCATATTTTGAAACAGTTTCCCTAGTCTCAACTTCTTCCCTTATTGATCTATCTAGAGGAAGCACTGTAGACAAGCCACAACAGCAGATTTTCCAGTTAAGCTGCTTGTCCCCATGGTCCCTACCTTGCATTTTTAAGAGCCAAAGTTTTCCACTGTGAAACCTTTCCTTTTTTTCCGGAGAAGGATCTGAGTCCGTTGTTATTATATAAGTCATCGTGGCTGTATGAAATACATCTAAGCTACATATACAATCCTAGAATCTCTTGAGTTGGAAGGCACTGACAAAAATCATCAAGTCCAACCCCTGGCCCCGCACAGGACACCCCAAGAGTCACACCATGTGCCGCAGAGTGTTGTCCAAACCCTTCTTGAACTCTGTCAGGCTTGGTGCTGTGACCACTTCCCTGGGGAACCTGTCAGCACCTGACCACCCACCCCCTGGGTAAAGAACCTTTTCCTGATATCCAACCTAAACCTCCCCTGACACAGCTTCATGCTATGTATATATTGTACTAATGTAATACATAAAAATAATATGTTTAAATTGTATTCAATGGTACTGCAGTATTTCTGAATGGGCTCAGCTACCAACTGATGTAGATAGCTTTGTGTGACAGCCCTGTCATTCCTGTACAGCACTCAGTCTTTCTTATGCCCATTTTAAGTGTGACATGCCAAACTACAAAAATCCCTCCATGTATGATATGAGATTCTAATTAAGAAGCAGCATGTAAGCACAGGTACATTTCAATATTTGTGTTTTTCATCTAATTATTTTGAAGGGTTGGGTTTTTTGGGTTTTTTTTGAATATAGTTTTATACTGTTCCTTCCTTTGGGAGTTTATTGAACACAGAGTAATTTGGAAGGAAGACACCAGCACATGGTTAAAATAGTCTTCCTAAGCTAAACCTTAAAAGGTGTAGGACACTTTTAGTCCTAAGTGTGAGACATCTGTAACATGTTGCTGAGATGTTGGCTAAGCTGATAACTGATTCAACTGTTTGAATTAACTGAGAGTTGATGCAACATATCTTCTTAAAATGGGGGCCTTCAGGTTGAGTGCACATTATGAGTTTCTGAGTTCCAAAACTTCACTGAAAATGCTTTTCCAGTAGATCTTGGGAGAATCAAAATTAACAATCTAGGTTTTTTATCTGTGGATCAAGGAAACACTGGCTAGTAGTACAAAGCTAAATACGGTCAATTGTCCTGGTACTCTGTTTTTGGCTGCTGTCATGCTTGGCCTGTTCTCTTTTAAAGCAGTATGCTGAAGCCTGAAAACACCAGTGCAAGTTAGAAGCTGTTATTATTAATGACTAGCACTAGGACAGTGGAAGACAGAACACAGGCATATGGATAAAGGTTACTAACAGAATAGTTTAAAATAGAGAAACATTAGGATTATATATTAGGTATCACTAAAAAGATTAGAAAATGTGAAGAAAAGATTGGTGCTTCACTTCCATTTCCCTGTTAAAAGACTTACTGCCTTTTGCTCTGATTACAGAAAATTCTTTGATGCAAAACATCAGGTTGAATCTCATCAATGTATGTATGCATTTTTTCTTCAGAGATATTTTCTGCCTTCCTTTAACTGAACATACAAATTTCTGCTCCTCCATGTGAGCTGATATTTTCTTTATTTTCCCTGTGATTTATATGATCATAAAACAGCTGGGTGTTTGCAGAGATCTTGCTATGTTTCAATTCTAATTTGCCACCAATGTTGATAACTACTGCTACTTTTGATAGAAGGTAGCTTGTCAGATGCAAACAGACAAGCTTATTTTCCAGAGTCCTAAAAGCCATAAAACTTGCAGGAGGCAAGTCTCTTATCCATCTTTAGAAATTCTGCTCCAGAGCAAGTACATTTTCAGGGGCTTGGAGACAGGAGCCATCTTTCTGGACTGAACAAAATCACAGCAAATCCCACAGACCAAATGGCGATTGGAAGAGATTACTTACCAATGATGTGCAGTGAGCACTCAGATTGGTGTATGACCTCTGTTGATTGTTCAGTTACTTTTTGCATAATAATACACTGATAGCGTCCCTCGTCCTCAACTCCTGCATTGAACAACTGCAAGGTCCATTTGCCCATGTCCAGCTTGGTGCGGTTTATATATTCAGGACTAAGGTTCTCATGCTTTTCTTGGCCATAATATACTTCGTGTACCACTTTATTAGTGTCTTTTTGCCAAAAAATTATTAAATTCTTTATGTCAATTTTCTGAGGGTTTGGAAAATAGCAGGATAGGTGTACGGTGTGATGGAGAAATGCCTTCACCGGATGCACACTGGCAGCAATACCTTAGACAGAGAGAGAGAAAGAGAAATTAAGATTTCCACCAGCTACAAAAGAACACCAAGTTGCACTCAGAGATCCAACACTTAACAACAGTGGAAATAAAACCACCAGTATTTTGACACAAATTCTCCCACTAGGTATGACAGGACACATAGTTGTTCAAACTGACTTAGTCTTGTGGAGTTCAGGTCATAAAACTGTTTCTTGTTTTTCTTCCTATATTTTACTTTCCTACTTAGAAGGCCTACCACACAGAGATCATGAGCATCTATATTTTAGAAGACTTATCTGCAGGCCAAAGATACAAACAATTCTTGTTTGCAGCATCCTGAGTGTAATGAGATTCTGCCACAAAAGAGATAGTTGTACAATTTCTGTTTAAAAAGTTGAGTTAATTCTCCTAAGAAAATAACACAGTATTAAAGTTTTGAAGAAACTGTACACACTGTGTGGTAAATGTGAGTGTCTAGGGAATGCAGAACCAGAAGGTCAGAAGCAGGTGAACACTTTCAGTGTCAATGAAGAATTAATCTAAAGTTTAATGACAAATTAAATGTCAGATTTAACTGTTCTGTAATTAATCTAGAATTTAATGACAGAGTAAATGTCAGATTTAACTGTTCTCTTGCTGATCTTGTTAGCAGAAATGGTCAATAAACACAATTATGCCTTCATGCAAAGAAAGGATGAACTGCACTACACAAGGGATGATTTTTCTCCTGCTTTCACCCATGCATGTGTCCATTATTATGAGTGGTGGTCTGGGAGGTCTGTCTTTTCTTGGAATAAGAAGTGCAGCCCTCTGTCCCAGAAGATACAAACATCTTTGCTGTGTTCAAAAGGAGAAGATTTACAGTCTCTCTCCTGGTGCAAAGTTTTGACTGTTCTTCCAGAGCACCAGACTGCAAAATGATCTCTGTGGGTGCCTCAAACTCCAGTTGTCCCATAACAAACTGCCAGTTTTCAGTTTAGTACTGCTCTTCTCTATAATACACACAGGTGATGCACACACATTTTAAAGACAGATTTAAATTGAGAACTTAAGAGCATCATAAAATAAGTGCAATATAAAGATATAAAGTTGAAGAGAGAAAGTACTTACTATATAGAGTCCCTGCACACAATTTAAATACATGTCACATAGGCTGTATGACCTTGATTGTGCAATGGAAGTGATTAATTACTACTAATGAATGAGCTTCTTAGTAGAAGCTCATGAGAAAGTATCACATAGCTGGACACAAACAATCAAAACAGTTTTAACAATTAAAAATGTGCCTTTTACCTGGGAGGAGTATCATAGCACAAAGGAAGAACATGCAGACCTCCATGACACTGTAAGAAGGAGGAAAGAAAGAAATATGTTAGAGGTTGAAAACACTCCAGTACTCCCAAAGAAGTGGTAAAACAAGAAGTTTTAGCGAGAGAGAGTATTGCGAAAGTTAATCTCACCTTTTTCCATAGACTGGTGCAAGGACTTCTACGTGTTTCCCAGCCTTTAGCAACCACAACTAGCATGCCATGGCAGATCTCTGGTTTACAGAGAAGTTGATGTGGTGCAAAATTACTGCGAACTGTGTATGCCATGGGAGGAACACAGAGTCTCTGGGGTCCAAAGGGCAAGACAAGTACCCAAAACGCCTAGAGCAGAGGAAAGAGGAATGGGGAGCATGCTTGGCCTGGCAGTGTGGGGAAGAAGATGGAGAATTGAAAGTAGAGGGGGAGGAGAGTGTGACGCAGAAGGAGGAGGTGGAGGAGACGGCTCAGTGATGTCAGCTACCAGAAGCAATGAAGTGTGTGACCTTCAGTTTTGTGACAGGAACCTATCCTTAACAACAGCAAAGGATAAGGTAGAAAGTCCTTTATGATTTAAAGAGCAGAGGCTAAACAACACATAGTTAGTGGTCAAGAAAAATATAGTTTCTCTTCAGAAAACAACAAAAAACCCCCTATGTCTTCTCATAAGCAAAACGCCTCTCTGGCTGCTTGGGTTCATGTGGTATAAGGGTCCATAGTCCTGGTAAGCAGCCAAACGTCATTCCTGTGCACCCTGAGAGCGGCACCTGCGTCTGACTGCTCTGCATTTACTGCTTTGCATTTAGCAGCACCTTTGTGGTTTTTGTGTGCCTTTTCCATATATTTAGAAGAAGCCTCTGTACCACCCTTGCCAAGGTCCTTTGCTCTCCTCCTTTAAACAGCTCCAAAGAAACCTCTTTTGCAGGAGCAGATGTTAGGCTCTCCAGCTCTCATACTTAAAACCAGTGAGATGCTGTCTGCTGTACTCACTGGTAGTACACTTTCCTGATGGATGGTTTCCCACTTTTTGTTATGTTTTATTTTAGGCTAGTACACTTGGGTCTTTACCTTTACCCCAGGTCTCTGGTCTCCTGTTTAATACAGAATTCCACTCAGTCCACTGACATGTTTTGTGAGTGTACTGTAATGTACAATAATATTTTTTCCAACTTCATCCTGCCTTCTCTTAGGAAAGGGGAGAAAGAAGTCCACGTGGCTTGGAGGATATAGATAATTTTCTTTTGATCCACCTGTCACAGCAGAAGAGCAGGAAGGGGAGGGAGGGCTCATGCAGAATCTGTTGTCATAGATGGAGGTCATTCTTTTTGTGCTGCAGCCACCCAACTGCATGGTAAACTTTTATCAAGGGGTTTTCCTCCCAGGCTGGGCCCCACTGAACTAAACCAGACAACTGACTGCCTAAGTGCCTGTGCTAAGCCACTGAAAACTACAGAAACTACTTTTCAGCAGTCATATTTCCATCCTATAAATAAGAATTTTGGCTTTCAGTCAAGTGAAAAATAAAGGATAGCTCTATTTTTTTGGATTCCATGCAGGTGTGTAAGAGGAGAAACTAAAGCAATTTAGCAACTACTGACATAAATGGAGAGAGTGTACTGCTATAGCTAGGCATGTTTTGCAATGACTGTCTCACAGAAGCAAAAACCAAAACCAGAACTTAAAATGAGAGTGAGAGAGAAAAAACCCAAGCAAGAATACCAAATAAAACTGCTTGCCTTTCTTTATGGTTTGGATTTGGAGCTGTGAGGACAGAAGTGTTCAAATTCTGACACGTTTTCCCGGCTGCCATCTTCCAGGACAAGGCGTTTTGCTGGGGATGCTGGCATGAGGAAGGATCCCGTGAGTCTGCAGAGGGGTATACCCCCACCTTCCCTGTGGAGGGGAATTGCTTGTCACTGAGTGTGAGTGTGACAAGCTGCTTCTTTCATGCAAGCTGCTTTATAGAGAATTGCTGAATCATTAATTGGGCCGCTACAACTTCAGTGCTGCGAGCAGCTTTTCTTCCCCTTTTTTATAAAATGCCTTTAACCAGCAAATGCAAATCCTTGGAGCCAGTGTCCAAAAGACTGAAGAGAGGAAGGGGAATTACACAGTATCACTGTGCGCTACTTACACCATTCCTTTGGCATATTCAATACAGATTTTTTTGTTCAATTCTCTCTTATATCTGCAGGCCATTGAAATTCTTGGGTCCCAGAACTGACCAGCAGTCAAAGTGGGCTGGGTAAGGGAGGAAAGATAGACATTGTGGGTCTCTGTGTGGATGTGCAGTTTTGCTGTTCACAGGCTGAGTGTATCCATCTGTGGAAGTGGCACTTTTTCACAGTGCCAGTGATAACTGATGAGATGGGAGTGGTTTGAAGACCCAGGGCTTTAAAATTATCTCTGACATCCAGAATAATGTGAGATCGGTCCATGGAGAGGTAAACATTTTCCCTTGCTAAATAAAGCTAGCATATATGGTGTATCCTTTTTCCTCTTTTGGAGCTTTTTCAGCCATTCCTGAAGGTGTCTCCATGACTCACAATTACAAATCAGGTGTGGATGTCAGAGATGAAAACGGAGCAGTATATTAATTGAAATTATGTCAGTACGCAGTCAGGAGTCCCACTCAATCCTTTATTTACTATCTCTGCAGTGCAATCACTGAAAGGAGAAGAAACGATATGAGGACATGCACTTTACAGGCCTGATTCATGACGGCTTCGGTTTGGCCCAAACCAGTCTGAGAAAACTCATGAGGCAGTTCCCACTTGGCTCAGTACAGGGGGATTCCTGCCCTGACTCATAAAATCATAGAATGTTAGGAGTTGGAAGGAACCTCAGAGATCACCTAGTCCCAGTGCCCCCTGACATGGGCAGGAACATCTCCCACTGGGCCGGGTTGTTCCAAGCCCATCCAATCTGGCTTTGAACACTGCCATGGTTGAGACAGACACAACTTCTCTGGGCAACATATTCCAGTGCCTCACCACCCTCACAGTAAAGAATTTCATCCTAATATCCAGCCTAAATTTCTCCCCTTGCAATTTGTACGCATTCCTTCTTTTCCTATCACAACAGTTCCTGATGAAGGATCCCTCTCTCTTTCCTGCAGCCCCCTTCAGATACCAGAAGGTTGCTATGGGAGGGGCTCCAGTCCTCTTACCAACTTAGTGGCCTTCCTCTGGACTTGCTCCTAGAGTTCCTTGTCCTTCTTATGTTGGGGGCACCAGAACTGTATGCAGCACTCCAGGTGGGGTTTCACAAGAGAAGAGGAGAGTAGAGGGGGAGAATCACCTCCTTCAGTCTGCTGGCCATGCTGCTTTAGATACAGCCCAGGGTAGGGTTGGCTTTCTGGACTGTGAGTGCACAGTTCCTGCTCATGTTGAGTTTTTCATCAACCATCATGCCCAAGTCCTTCTCCACAGGGCTGCTCTTAATCACTTCTCTGCCCAACCTATTGGTGTCCCTGGGATTGCCACAACCCAGGTGTAGGACCTTGCCCTTTGCTTTGTTGAACTTCATGATGTTTGCACTGACCCACCTCTCAAGCATGTCAAGATCCCTCTGGATGGCAAAAACTCTGACATCAATGTTTGGGAAAAAGAGGCAACTTCATTCCCTTTACTTTTGAGGGCAATTGCCAGAAAGCCCGGTGTGACTTATTTTGGGATTGGCTTTCTGTCTCATGTTCCTCCCAATCCAGCATGTGAAAACAGCATGTAAAACCCCAATAGGCACAGCGAAGCATGAAGGTCTTGGAGGAAACAAGAGCTTTGTATCAGGTACGCTTGCCTGCGTTTTCATTTACTCTCTTTTTTGCTGTTTTCAGTTTTGGATATAGTCATTATCATTTGAAAGACACTGTCACATCTGTGCTCTTTGACTCCTAAGTTCCTTCATTACCCTTAAGTTCTTTCCAAAATATTCTTTTCTTGCATATTCTCACAGGTAATTAGCTTGTTTTCTTACAACAGGTACACATATTCTATGGGAAGACTCTCCTGCCCCATGTTGAACTCAAAACAAAACTAAACACTGAACTAGTAAATTACTCTTTTTATTTTTCTAGCATGGGGAATTTTTCTGAAATTTCCACCCTATGCAACACCAAGCAGCTCCATGAGCAGTGCTGTGAGCCTCCTGGAGGCAGGACATCTGTGACAAAGACTTTCCACTGCTGACTTGGAAGCTATCTCAGGGGCTTGTAAATTAAATGATCCTAAAAATGCATTTACCAGCCTTCTCCCATGTTGTAAATACAGGTTGATTTGCACAAGTTTAATGGAAGGAAATCACACATTAAGAAAATTTCCTTAACATGGCAAGTTCAGAGGATTCTATGATGCCCTCCACCCTAATAGTAAGCCATACAACCGTATAACTATCCAACAAGGAACATATTTTAAAAACACACATTACTCAGGCAACTTGTGGTTCCTATGTGCTTCCCCAGTCAGAAAAGTGTCACTGTTTTAATCAATTGCAAAACTTTTTCTATTGTTCATTCTTTTATAACAATATTTTACTCCAAGTTACATTTAAAAATTCTGGGCTTCTGTTTAATTATTTTGTTATTACATGAAGAAAACCCAAGCCTCTGCCTTCCTAATTTTTTATTTCTCAATGCATTTTATATCCCTTCCCACTCTGCAACATCATTTTATTATATCTAAATCTTCAGGAGAACCATGACTTTCGCTATGATTCTGGGATCATTTTGCTCTAACATATAGAAACTCCTCTTTTAATAACAAGTAAAAAACACCAATTATTTAAATAATACCTTTGGTCCAGAGATCATGGAGCATTCCACTGCCTCTGCAAGCAGAATCCTTCATCCACAACTAGGGGCGGGTATCTCTGAAAGAGAGCACAGCAGCTGCCTAAAGATACAGAGTCCCACCGCACAAATCATAGGATACAAACGTGTTCTCCCTGCAAGTGAAACTGCGGGGGAAATTCAGAGGGGAAGAACGTCATCAAACCAGAATTAGATACTCGTTTGGATTAGCTGTGGTGTTTGAGTTCCACCTAAAGGACAGGTCAGGCTGACATATTTTTCCACACTTTAAGCCAGGCCTGGCCACAGAATTGGCAAGTTGGTTGAACCACTTCTGCATCACAGGCACCATAGATGACGTCTGTCCTCCTTTCCCAGCCCTTGGACTTGCATCAAAGCTAGTAAAGCAAACTTGTCAGCTGGGAAGTAGCAGTTGCTGGGTTCACTTCTCACCAAATCACAGCATCCTGTTTGACTTTGCAGTGACACAGAGAAGGAGCACACCCCTGTTCCCGCACAGGTCACAATTTAGAGGTGACCGCTGACTAACAGACCAGTCAATTGCTGGGGACTCTTCAAGAGTCATTGTACAGAAGAGGGAATTTAAATGCCCATTCCCAGGTTGTCCCTCTTCCAAGCCTCCTATCTCAGTGCAGGACACTTCGCCTGGAAATGGCATCATGGCTACACAATGCAGTACAAGCATAACTTCAAATAGCAGTTTGCAGGGCACCTCTGGTGTCAAGGTGTGTGCTGTATACAGAAAGATTAATCCATATTTGATTCCCAGCTATACTCAAACACAGCTAACAAGGATTAGCTGCCATACAATATATTCTATGCTTAGTGCTCAGGTATTACATTCTTTATTTTCAGTAAGAGTCTTTCAAAATCAGCTGAGCATTTGACACCAACCTCATACTGCCTTTCAAACAGAAGGATCGATGATCAGGTGCTACTTTTCTTGCAATAAATTAATCTAAATTATTAAATGAAGATATGATATTCAGTAGATCAGTTAAATGAGCCAAGCCTCTGTCCTAGTGCAGAAATCACTCTGGGGACACGTACTGATTTTCTCACAGTGCTTCTTATGGCACATTAACTTTACAAAGGTAAAGGAAAAGATTGGTTTTGGTTTCTCCCTTCAACCACTTTGCTGAACTGAGCTTTGAAGAAAGGACCTGATTCTCCTATTCACTGGTGTAAATAAAGACCAGCCTCCTTATAACACACATAATTGAACAACAAAGGTCCACTTTGGTCCTTTCACCCAGGTCTTGCTTATAAACACCCTGCTCCAGGAATTCAGGAAATAATTGTGCTGATGCCGTCATAGGATGGGCTCTGGCTCATTCTGCTGGTCAGCTTGCTCCAGGAAGTGTGTGAAGCTGCTATGATAGCAGCTGTGGCTCAAAAGAAACAGAGAGCAGCTGTGGAGTCACTTCACTAATAGCAATTAGATTTTTACGAAGGTGTGCTCCTACTAGTTTATAGGAGCATTACAAAGGCTTGTGTCTGTAACTGTCCTAATCATTAGCAAATAAAGAAAAAAGGCTAAAACACTCAATCAAAAGGATTACTACAATACTGGTGAATGCCTTATTTCTTTCTCCAGTGTTCCTGACTCAGAGGCAGCAAAATACTTCAGTATGGATCTTGCTTGATAACAGAAATATTCATCCTATCTCTGTCCTCAGTGCCTGTCCTCCACCATGTGCAGAAAGCCCAGATCACAGAAAATCCAGCCTTTCCTATCACGAATATGTTTGTGCTACTTATAGAAAGTGCTCTCTGTGCAAAAGAAACTTCCTCTTTTTAAGTTGAAATTCCCCTTTCAAAGCACATTTAATTCTCTCACAAGTGTCGGTGTTATTCATAGTCTCCCTGAGCCACCGTGTAGCCCCAGCCTTCACAAAAACTTTTGCTTGGATTTTGCCTGAAGGAAATAACCCTTTTTGAAGAAGACTAAGTTTTTATGGCTGACAAATTCCATTCTCTTTTCTTTGCTTAAATAGGTCTCAGAACATGAAATACAGTTTTTTGGCAAAGACTGAAGCTACTACAATGAGATTAAACAAAACAGCCTGTCCTTTCCCAGTACTCCACTGCTGAAAGTCACCAAGTTAATTTAAGAACTGATGACACAGTAAAAATACATCTGAATGGATTGTTATGTAAGAACAGTGATATCAGGACTGATTCAATGATATTTATGGGAAATTGAAGAAATTTAAGGCCATATCTATGCCGCAGCTGCCTTTCTTGCCATGTTCTCATTGACTTTTCTACATGACTGAGTAAATAAGTTGTGATTATGTGTTTGACTATTTATATGTATAATTCTTTGATAAATTGGTAACTTCATTTTCTTGTACTGCCAATTTATTTACATGGAATTTGATTTCTCCTGTAATCTCATTTTGATTCCGCCAGCTTAGTAAAACTTGTAATTTTATCATCCATTCAGATTTGTTTCAAGTTGGCTTATGAGCATGCAGTGATCCTTATAAAAGCCCAGCTTAATGAATGCAGTTGTTCTTGCCAGCTGTAGATCAAACAATATTCACACCTGAGTCTCTTTAGTCTGAATCACAGTTTGTACATGGCATTCCAAAAGGGGCTGCCTGGGGAAAAAAGAAATCTGTCCTGTATCCTTTGCCTATTAAGCATCTGTATCTATTGCCTATTTTTAGAAATGAATTCCAAATCAGTTTCTGTACGCACGTTTTTTTTTGCCCAGGACAAACTACTCAACAGCTCTGATTAAAAATAGAGAAGTAGGCTGTTAGGAGTGAAGAAGGGGAAGTTTTTTCTCCAGTCTGTAGCAATCAGAGAACTATAATTTACTTTTAACAGTTTCCTGTGAATGCAGCCAAAAGAATAATTTCTTCAACTAGATTGATTGAAGACTAATTGGACCTAATTTAAGTGTTTCCCAAACATGTTCAGCAAAAATCTAAAACCTAGGCGCATTTACAGGCTTCAGATTTTCTCCTTGCATGCAACTTAGTGTTGCAGTTAACAAGAAGAACAAGAGAGGTGCGTAGGATTTTCGGAGATGATGGAGTATCCTCCTCCCACTCTGAGATGTCACCAAAAGTGATGATGGATGAGACCTAAACATTGCACTGGAAGAAATCAAATTGGAAATGTTAAATATTCTTTGTCTTTCTGCTTACAGAGCCCCACCATTTATACTGAATGTCATACAAATTTCTTGAGTTCAGTTCTCACCTGAGTCAAATCACCAACCAGCCAGGCTGGTTCCAGTTGGGTTAGAGGGTAGTGCTCTTTGTATGAGCCTGGGTAACTTTTGATGAGAAGGGATATGGTTCGTAGTTCATGGTGAAAGTTTTGCTATGCATTTATATGTTAGCTTTACCTATATTTTATTGAAAATAATTGGTATTTAATGCATATAGCTGTGTTGGCAATGTATTGCTTGTGATTCTCTCTTAAAAACTTGTTGGGTGACCTCTGAAATATGAAACCGATGTGTCTAAATCAGAAGAGAATCTAAAAAGTTTGAAGCAAGACAGAGACAGTGCGTAGGCAAGGAAAGAGAAACTAGATCAGGTTTTAATTGAAACACATAAAAACTACATGAAAAGACCATAGAGAGGCAGGGATTTTGTAGAATAGAACTAGGAGTTAGCAGCTGATAAGAAGGTTTTTAAGAAGAGGTTACCGAGAACACTCTAATAGTCTTGGGAAAAACATATTTCATGGTAGATCATAAATAAAAGGTAAGCAATTATTCAGAAAGACAGACTGAACTTGAAAGCCCATGCTTAAGAGTGAATTTTCATCAGAATTTCATCCACTCCTTTGTCTGTTGCTAAAAGAAAAACCTTGAAGTTGAAATTGAAGAAAAAACAAAGATACAAAGTAAGGATTGAATATAGATCTCCAAGTTGGCATATACAGAAAGAGGAAACATGTTCTTTGTTGAAACTTGGTCACACAAAACATTGCGTGTATGACTAATACAGCACAACCCTAAAAGCTGATAGGTAATGGGAAAGATGTTTCCTTGTAGTTTAGATTCCAGCTCTGAAAAGGTTTCCCTTGGAGATACATAGCAGCAAGGACAAGATGCTGTGGTGCGCACAGAGCCTCACTGAAATTTCCAATTTTGCATCAGGGCTGCAGGTTGAAAAGGTTTGGCAATCTGGAGCTGCTTGTGATATTGCAATGCACTTACATTATGATAGGATTGTAGATGCAAAAGATTGATTGAAGCATATGGGGACACATGGGGACATAAGTCTGCCACCCACAGCACAGGTGCAAATGCTGTGAGCAGCCCAGACATGCTGAACAGACGCCCCCAGCTGACAGAGGGCCAAAGTGAGGACGGCTGAAGTCTTAATTTTTGTACGCACAGGTACTACTTACCAGTTAATGTTAGAAAGACTTTACTTATGGTAGGCAGATGTTTTGTAGGTACTTATCAGAGTGGGAAAAGCATGAGATAAAATGGCCAAAGGCAAGCAGATCTGGTGTACTGAATTATGTAAGGATGTGGAGAGGTTTTTTAAGAAAATTGGTAGTGGGTTGTACTGGAAAGGAGGTAAAGGACATCCTGAAGGAAGGGATCTTAGTGCCCTAGGAAATGGTGTGGCCTGAAAGTAAGTGCTGCCTTCCTTGGGAAACCCAGAAAGCTTCCAGAGGAACTGTGTGATCCAGTGCCTAAGGCTGAAGTGGCCACCAGGAAGGCAGGTGAGAAATCATGAGGAGCCCAAAACTGGGGTGAAAGCATTGGCGGCAAAGAGAATCACCAATTTTACAGTGACAGAACCCCTTTAGCCGTATATAGGATCTGAGTTTTCTGTTAAAGGCAGAAGGGATGTCAAAATATTCTTAATTATCCCCAGACTATTAAATGCTGATGCAGAAATGATGCCTGACTGATTAAAAAGCAAGACGAGTTCCAGACAAAGATGCGTTACAGTAAACAACAGAGAAGTGCTCAAGGCATTGTTAGGAGGTATCTTGACTCTGGAGATAGGATTAGGAAACTGTTTTGGCAATTTCCAAAAAAGTCCCCCTAGAGTCTCTGGGTACCACCAAGGCCATAACCTCTGCTAAGTGGCTTGAGGGCATAAAGCACAAAAAGATTGAGAAACCAAACTGTCTTGTTTCTGCTCCCACAGTCACAGCTCACTCCGAGAAATGAAAGGAACTCTGGCATGGAATATTCTCACAATGGGTTGTACTGGACAAATCTTATAATCTAGGGAAGGTGTTGATGCATTTTTTGCCATGAATGGATGAGGCAAGTTTTATAGACAGAGAAATATCTTTTATTAATCCAAATATTGGGGGGAAAAAACAGGAAGAGCTTGAAAAGGCTTTAAAAATGCCTGATAGCCTGCTTTCCTTTTCGTGTTGTATGAGTTGCTCTAGGAAACATGATCTCTCTACAAATCTTGCTTCATTTAAACTATCCTGGCTACAGCAAGACTGCTATTATAATTAAGGCTTTGAATGTCCCCATCCAGAAAACAAGAGTTGCTAAACAGAGTTCATGGGGAGAATGCAATGCTTTCAAATGGAAATTTTGGCAATTAGCACACTGAGGAGGGAGTCACCTACATGAGTCTATGGGAGAAGCCTGCAGAAATATGTCTTCAATCTGACCACTTTCTAGGGTATGGCTTTCTTATTCTATGATAATAGGTTCCTGATTTCCCTCAGGATTCCCAATCTAAAAGTTTTTTCTGCTAATAGGCGGCTTCATCACCTCCTCTAAAAAGAAGGATGCATCACTCTATCAGAAACTCTATCAGACACAAACCAATCCCCTTTCTCTTCTTTAGGAGGCTCAGGTTTATCAGAAGATTCTGACTTACTTTTTCACACTGCAGGACTACTTTGTGTACCAGGCTAAAGGCAGTCCTGCAGTAGGACCAAATCACTTCTGAAGCCGCTCCACTTTGCACAGAAAAGTTACAAAGCCTCTTGGTCAGAAAAGAAGGAGCATAATGACCTCCATTTACTGGTGCTTCAAGTGGGATATGGGAGCTCTGGATTCATATTGCTGCTCCCAGGACTGTATTAAGACTTTTGTGTGAAGTATTATTATGCCAAAAGCACAGGCAGTGGTTGGGGCTGAAAAAAGAAGACCGGGAATGACCTCTTCTTTGAGACTGCTTGCATCAGGCAACTAAAGCACTATTCCCCCTTTCTAATTCACAGGTTCATGAGAGGTTGAGAGTTGTCATCTACCAGGGAATAGCTGTCTACAGTGCTATTCCATAATGTGAGAGTTGGAAGCATATCAGCATCTGACAGGCAGGACTGGGAAATGGCCTGCACCCTCCCCACCTCTGAATGAGAGCTCTAACCACTAAGCAACTGTAGAAATAGTCCCGATCCAATAGGCAGAGAGAGACGTTATTCCTCTAACCATATTTCCAAAGGAATAAGCACCTGCAATCCAATTTTGTGCAGAGACTCATTCAATAAATATGTTCTGAGACAACCAACTATGTCAAGTCCATCAAACAAGACAACAAGAGGAGAAAGGCTGGGACTTGACTCTTAGTAGGGCCTGAATTAGTAAACTGTCTCTAAGCATCTCGGGTTTTGTTATCTGGAAACCTGAAATCCTGGAGGCCTATTGAATTTAGGCTAAATAACAACTGAAAAGGGGCTTTTATCTTTGTCAGTCTGTGCTTGGATGCCTTAAATCCAGCCCAGGAACCATACTAAGTGCTGAGAGATTTCAGTGGATTTGTCCTAACTGGACAGACTTTTTCACTCCTTTCATGGCCAGGGCAGCTCCTGCACTGCTTTTTGTTATGTCTTCGGTCACTGGTGAGTACCAACGTCTGCTGAAAATCACGTCCCACATCTTCTCAATGCATAGCATGGAAAAAAACTTCTGGAGATTAAAAGAAATCTCATAGAAGGTACCTGCTGCAGTTCCTAGGAGCCATGGCCAGCAGTGCCTGGAAAAACCCTCTACCCTTCAGAAAAGACTGAGATTTAAAATTCTGCTGGTCCCAGGACCCATTTTGACAACAGTTGTCCAGGAATGAGAACTCTCAGGCACACCCTACTTAGTTTTGATTCAGACAAAGGAGTTGCTATTATGGGGCAGGGGAACTCTACATGCAAACTTCGTTCTTAAGTTTATTTAATCGACTGGATCTTACCGGATGTTCCAGTTAAACTGGGAGCAAAGTTTATTTAATATATAATGCCTGCAGTTTGAGAGATGGAGATTAAAGCATCCAGTGCATTTAGAGAGGATTTCATTCTCATGGAGCCTGGTTTTGCAACTTGTTTAAACAAAATGTGGTTCTTTGATGTGGAAGTGATGCTAACATGCAAGGGAATAAAATACATGAAATTTAAATACAGGGAATGAGTTTACAAGTACTTAACCCTGTATATAGGCTGATGTACTGAAGCTCTCTTGTTCCATGCATCCTATATACTTATTCACTCTTTTGATATATTATGCCAGCTGGAAGAATTATGCCCTTTGAGACCACAGCAGAGAGAATATGCTGTTCAATTCAAGTCCTCCCCAAGCATAAGACAATCTGGCCATCCTCCTAATAAAAAATAAAAACAAAAACTGGCTGAAAATGGAGGAAAATTACTGCAGCCTCTTATGCAGTGCAAGTCCACTGTGTGGAAATATTATCAAAGGAGATATGTAAGATTTTACTATTAAATCTTTTCAAGGGTTTTTTATATATACCTTAAAAGAAATTAAACTCATCGCTGAAAAATAGAAATAATCACGTAAGTTGACAACTTATAATCACTCAATCACTTTTGTGCGTTTTTTCCAATAAATGTTAAGAATGACTAGTTTCTTTGAAGCCACCACTTGGAAGCAGCAGTAAGATAATAAACTCCTCTGGACAAAGGTTATGCATTTAAAGCTGTCTTTCCATCCTCTCCTATCTAATGCTCTGCTAATGCTCGTTTTATTTGCTTGGCTAAATTTTTTATTAATGTACCTGAAAAAATCTTTGGCCAAGGGTGACCTTCCTTCAGCTAGGATGAATAAAATGACTTCATTCCCTTGACTCTTTGCTGCTAATGGGACCAAAAATGATTGAAAAATCATTGAGAAAGTACAAAATATTGACAGGCGCAATGGGACTATCAATGAAGTCAGAGAAAATATTGGTGAATCAGATTATCAATGAAACTAAACAGCCAGAGGAAGTGAAAGAACCTGACAGCGTCATCAATTTACCTCTTATCCTATGTGGGATTTGATAAAAGAGCTGTGCACTCCTCCTTATCCTGAAACCTTCCTATTTTGAGGCCCTTCCATCATGGCTTTAAAGGAGGTTGACAACATGCAAACTGCTAGCAGAAGAGTTCAATTTACAGGGTCAATTAACTGAAGATAATCCCCTGAAGTTATAGGGGACAGAAAAAGGAGAGGAAACAGCATATTTCAGAGATGTACTATGTGACATCCCTCAATACATTTGAGCAGTTGAAGAGAAGGAAGGATCCCATCCATGAGGATAAGCAGCACAGGAAGTTTCCTCTTGGACCAACAAGATGCAGATTACTGCTGTCCTGAGGCTAGTCTAAAGCAGAAGACAGCTCAAGACTCTGCAAACTTGCCTATAGATAGTTTTCCTACTGGTGAGTAATATTTGTAACCTTTAGAAACTGTGATTGTGTCTGCACAACAACTTGTACACATCCAAATATGTAGAAATTGCTGTCTTAAATCATATTGCATTGCAAGGGTTGGAAACTGTGTTTGTAGTGTATTAGCTTGCCAAAATGGGAAGGAGAGGGTTTTAAACCATTTTGAGTGAAACAAGGGCAATTAGGTTGAATAATGGAAAATTGTGTAAGTTGCTCAATAAACAGCAATTCTGATAAGCCTAATGGCTGCCTCAAAGAGACTGGAAGAAGGTTATGTTTGTCATATGTTATCATTATCATGTGTTCTTAAGTCTCCGACAGGTAATTTCACAATCTGAATCCCAATTGTGCTTATATAAAGTGCAGTTGTTGACTTCATATTATATCTTAAAAGTATATTTATTGTATATGTATTGTTGTAATTTAATTTGAGCTCTATCTTGCTTTATTTTAGTTAGCTTAGTGGGTAACACTGGTTATAGGCTTCTTAGTTTATTAATAGGTAATCATCCTTGTAAAAGGCTCTCAGGCATAGGGTTTTTCCCTTTCAGAAATGCAGTCAGGTTATAAAAGCTATAGTAATTCTGCTGGTAAATATTTATCCTTATTTCTTGATGTGTACCTGTGTTCTTCACAGTATATTATACAGTCCTGTGTAAGACACTTGCTTACCTTAGGTTTTAAGACTCTTACTTTAGATGCCTACATATACCTGTGTGTCAGTGAGCACTGTATTAACAGGCTATGAATACAAAAACTAGCTGTTTCTAATTATATATGACTTCAGAAGGTTTAATGGACTGTTTGTGAAATTATGGTCTCCTAAAAATCTGTTTGGTCTACACTGCAGTTCCCACTGTACTTTGTCATCCTTCATCATTAGGCTCTACTTTTTGAACTACTGTAACTTCTAGAACTTGAAGTACTTCACCTTGAATTTGCATTATGTATAACAGCCAATGGATCTTGAAATATTCTTCAAGGTGATGTAATGTGCTTCTGCTACCTCATCACGGGTCTGCCAAACACAAGTGAAAAGCTGTGGGGTTTATTAGCCATGCTGTAAATATTTAATCCATCAGAATATGCCAAAAAATAATTATATATAATTGACAAAGATGTTTTTTATACATTCTAGATTTACATTTTTATTGCAAAGGCAGGCTCTTCAAAATTCAGAAATTCCCGCATATATTGTAACACTCCACCAGCCTTGCCCAGTGCATTCATTCATGTAGGCCTGAAGGAATCAATGTACCAAAACCAGTATTGTGCAAGAATGGCATAGTCAAAACCTCATTAATTGAGGCAGATGTATCTGCTTATGTGTAGTACTGTTCAAAAACCTCCTTCAACGCGTTATTTCTGTTACATACTATTTATATCCTACAGAAAGTCAGGAGCAGCATTGGAGAGCCTCACTACGCTGGCATACTAACACTTGAAATAAGACATGTTATCAAGGATTTTGTTTTTATGGAGCATAAAGGCTGGGTTCCAGTCTGGTGAGGAAAAGACCTGAAGAAATGGAACAGCCTTAATAAAAAGACATTTTAATTTCACTGACATTATCAATTACATTGACCTACTGAGATGTTAATGATGTGAATGTTAACACCTCTGATTATGATGTGATTAAGACAGATAGAGAGGAAAAAAAGAGTTTCAGAGGTAGAACTGTACAGGAAAGATACGATTACCTTATTTTAGGTTTGTAGCTCATAGAGCCATGAATTATTTAGGTTGGAAGGGACCTCTGGGGGGCATCTGGGGAACCTCCCTGCTCAAAGTAAGTCTAATTAGATCAGGTTGCTCAGGACCATTTCTAGTGGAGTCTTGAACACCTCTTGGGAAGGGGATCCTGTAACCTCTCTGGGCAACCTCTTCCAGTATCTGACCACTCTCAAGGTAAACAGAGAAACCCAAATCAAACCAAAAAAAAGTGATCTATAATTGAAATTTTTCATGTTCTAACTTGTGTCTTTCGCCTCTCACGTTATTGCTGTGCACCTGCAGCAAGAGATGAATTAGAAGTGAAGATTCCTGAATGCCTGTGGACCAGTGTTCCAACTGACACTGGAAAATACAATGAGGCAGCAGGGTGGAAGGAGAGAATAAGAGAAATATGAAAAGGGCCAACCCCTTAGAAGGGTTAGAAAAGCTGCAATTACATTGATGAGTTACACCTAACCAAGTTTCTGTAAAGGGTAGAATTCAAATCTGCACTGTTATGGGGAAATTAAAAACTGAAAGGTTTGCAGTTACCAATTAAACATCAATAGAGTTTCATTTTTGTTCAAAGACTTTCAGACTCTCTGGACAGAAGGGACCTCCCTGTTCACCTAGGCTGACTCTCCACATGCAGAGGCTGGATAATGTTTTTTCAGCACTAGATCAAAGAATGTCTTTTAAAAAGAGATCTGATCTTGTCTTCTGCATTCAAAGGGATGGTGACCTAACCACTTTTTCCAAAAAGTTGGTAAAATGTCACTTATATAACTTAAAAGCCTTACCATCATAAGATAAATATTTTGGACTTCACTACAAGGAATAAAGATGAAAGTTGATGAATTGGAAGCTGGTGGTTACCAAGAGACCAGTGCTCAAGGCCTGATTATATTTAGTGTGGCCAATCACATGAGAGTCTCAAACAGACAGCTTCAAAAGCTTTAATTTATGAAATCTCCGGGAAGTTATAAGGAGAATCTGTTTGGGTAATATATGTGGGCAGAACAATGCATATGGAAGATTTTGGCTCTTGAGGAGCATTTATTAGCTGTCCAAAAGTCACCATCAAAGAAAAGAACATTGGTACAGTTTTCATTTGTTAAGAGAAAGCCATGATTAGAAATAAAGAAGCAATTTATAACAAATGAAAACGTTGGATACAGACTGGAAGAATGTTGAATGAGGAGCCACAAACCTTGGGAAATTGATACAGGAAGATATAGCTGCCAAAGAAGAAGGTCTCTGACTGGAAGGTCAAAAGGCAATATAAAGTTAAGAGCATAAATATTAAAAAAACCCCAACAAACCCCCCTCTCGAGCCCCAGAAATGTTTGGCCGTAGCTAGATGAAGCTGGTAAAACTGCTTCTAATGGTGCAGAATAGACAAAATAATAATTTCCTTACTATATTGGAAGAAAGCAGTGTGATACACATATATAAAATGAACTGCTTTCTGACCCACTAACTATTGGCATGTTAAGTAATGGATGCTAAGATTGATAAATCTGCAGGCCCAGATTATTTGCTCCTATGAGTTATAAAAGTATTGGCCAACTTGACTTCTGCACCTTTGATAATTTTAACAAATACGGGAATGATGGAAAAAACCCAGAAAATCATGTCTTACTGATAATATTGTGTCAATATTCAGAAAATGAGGATGATACTGCTAATTATAACTTAGCTTGCCTGATTCAGTCATGGTAAAATAAGGGAAAAGCAGTTAAGGGATTAGCTGAGAAAGACCTGAGGGGCAAGATTATAATTAATGCCAGTTAGCACATTTTCAGGGAAATGAGTCAGATCAAACACTTGCGCTGGGAAGAGGGCAAAACACACCAATGAAGGCAACCCTGTTGATACACAATATACAGATATTTGTAAGGCAGTGGATTTAGTACCTCATTCTGCTGATCAAAACTTTGCACAGTGCAGTGAGGAGAGAGCCCACATAAACAGGGTTAATAACTGGCTAAACGAGGGCTCCCAGTAGCCGTCTGCAAAGCAGAAGCTGTGGAGGTGAGCATCAGCTGGCAGTGGGCTCGTCAGTGCTGTGTGCTGTGGGTTCCTTTGAAACTGCTTCTGGGCAGCCACGCTGTGGCTGGGCACACGCTGGTGGCTGGGTCTGTGCTCTACAGGGTCGTGTTGGGGGGCAGATGCAACTGTGAGGAGCCTGAGGACTCTCACTGGGATAACTCCAGCACAAAACCATAGGTAAATGGACCACAGCTTCTTCTCCAGATGGTTTTGAAAGAAAATGTCCACTTTCTCAGCGAATGAGTGGAGGACTCTGGTTGATAGTCCATGCATGTGGACAAATAGCTCAGAGGAACTTGGTGCAAATCAGGTCAGAGGGTCTGATAGCCATGGACTGGCTCTTCTTGGGCAGGAAAGCCAGCTTGATTTTTCCCTGACTGTGGCAGGAATGCCCCAGAAAGATATTTTCAAAGTCTCCTTACCTAATTTAGTCAGAACTTTTCTTTTTCAATTCATCGTTCAAGCTGGAAACACTTTGAAGATAAGATTGTAACACAACAGGAGTTCCCCCTGCTTTTCTAATGAGAATGGCTGAAATTTGTTTGGCCTAAATTTAACAAGAAAATTCAGCAACTGGATAAACCAAGCATGGGAAATTTTTGTCAGAAGGTAATTATGGGCAATTGTAAACAAGAGATTTGAATTTAAACTCTTATGCATCCTAACCAAAATGAGCATTACTGATTCAATAAAACTACAGTTTAGATGATGTATCTTCTGTTTAGCCTCAATTTTTCAACTAGTTTCTATTTTTTTCCAAAAAAGGGGCTCAGTGTAGGTACATATTTCTCTGCTTCCCACAATGTGTGTCCATGAGCACTGAGCAGAGGCAGACTAAAGGGAGTTTTTGAAAGATTTTTCAGAATGAATCTTGGGTGCTTTCTTCTTAGGTGCATTTCTCTTCAGTAATGATAAAGAAGTACCACAGTGGAACATTTATTCTGACCTGTGGGGAATGTGTCATGATTTGTTTTCTGCTTGAAGACTGATGAAGCTGCTAGCATGTGGAACTCCAGTTGTTGGCCATGCTGACAAAAAAGGAATTTGTAGTTTTTAAGAACTGACATTAATCATACCTCATGTCAGGGAGGGAAGAGTGCAGCAGTGCCAGCACACTTCTAAGGAGAGCTGACAAAAAGGGGAGTGGGACTAAAGAATTGTCTGTGCCTGCCTGTGTGGCTGTCTGGTGCTGTGTCATGCAGATGGGGTGGGCTGGTGTCACAGGTAACGGGGTTCCCCAGGCAAATGCAGATGGGAAGCTGAGCTGCTGATTCAGAAGGTAACTTTCACAATGCATATGCTTTTGGGAGAGGTGTGGAAGGTGGAAGCAGGTTTTTTTGCCCAAACTTTTCACTCCTTTTCTTCCCAGAGTCCGTGCCAAGATTATTTTGTACTTGTGTACCTTAAAATTATTTTTAAAGTGCATCAAATTAGTTTCCTAATACATTTCAATTGTTAAATAATGTCTGTGAGGGATATGAAGTGTAGCTGATGACAGAGAACATCCAAGATTTATGTGCTGTCATTAGCTGTACACGAAGTTTAGTGCTACAAGCCATACTTGAAAAGCCTTCTGTCTAATGCAAACAGTACATTTCTTTTACCTGTTGGTAATCAGGTAAATAGACATGAAAAAAAAGTGAAATATCATAAACAGAAACATTCCAGGCACAGATCTACACTAAGTGTTACAGACATTTGCATTATTTATTATGGGATATCCATGAACAATCTCTGAATCTCTGCCATGAGGAAAATTCAGCCAAAACTAAATTTCAAGCTCTTCATAAAAAGAAATCATAAAACCTGAATGTTGGTACTTTAACAGTAGCATTTGAGAAAAAATGAATGGCTATAAATTAGCCCAAGCAAATTTAAAACAGATGCTAGAAGATTTTAATCACTGAAGAATGAATTTCTGGAACATCTTTGCACACTGAGATGTAGTTGCAACCCAGGCTGAGTCAAATACAGCACAAAGGAGGCAGAAAATGTGGGTATGGTATGTCATAAACTCATAAAAATGTAGCTGATAAATTGAGAAGCTGATAGACCTGATGATGGGAGAACGATGGGCTGGGAAGTGTGTCAGTTTAGCCACAGGATTTCTGCCAGAATTGCAAAAGCAGGCAGAGCAGGAGCAAGCAGGATGTAGAAACCAGGCCTGGCAATATCCAGTCAGGTCCTTGTGTCTGCACAGAAACGTCACAGCTGCAGAGCATGCTATGAAAGAGTTTTGTGAGACAATGTCTACCAAACACATGAGAAGAACAAGTTTTTAGTTTTGTAAAAAATCTGCAAATTACAGTGATCTCCAAGGCCTTCTATAAATACTCTTTTGTCTCTGGGAGACATCTCTTTCCTGCTAATACAGCTCGGTGTGATGCAACCGGCTCACTCAGATCTGGGTCAGGTTTGTTAAGGAAGCTGATTTTCTGTAGTTGCATACACCTTGTTAAGGCCAAACACATGTGCTCCCCCTGAGACTGATGGAAACTCTCTGGTTGCCTGGGTGTACCCCTGTGCCCTTATCTTGGTGGTCTGCCTTTTCTCTGAATCGATGCTGCCCAGATCCTCGGTTCCGGAATTTCTCCCCCAGTGTGGCATTTTACTCTATGACATTTCAAGCTTGTTCCATGTATATAATAATTTTGTTTCAGTTATTTCTATTTCTGCTTTCACTTTCCTTGATGGAGTTCTGTCTGTTCTATATGTTAGAATATAAAACTTCCGTGCCTGGTTTCATCAGGTATTCTCAGAAATTGTACATTTCCCCTTGATCCTGCCTACAAGGGCCTTATTCCCAGTCATTCCATCTTTAACCCAAATATTTTCCTGCCTTGTATGTACATCTTTGTGAACTAGTTGGGCTTATCACTACAACCACTGCTACTTTAACATTTTCTATTATATCTGCCAGCTGCTGTTTTGCTGACATTATCTGGCATGTTTATTTATTTTGCTTTTTTGTTTTTCTAGTCTTTACTGAAATAGTTTAAAATGAGTTGTTTAGTATCATGTAATTGTGCCTTTTAAAGACCTTTGGGACTTTGATTCAGTTGTCATTCAGATATTCCTTTTTTTAATGAATCACAAGTTTCTTGTCATTAATGAATAGTTCGGATTAAACCAAACAAAAAAACCCCAAAAAACCAAAAAACCCAAACCAACCAAACCAAAAAAAACCCCAAACAAAAAACCCGCCAAACCCAACACAAACCAAAACAAAAACACCAACCCAAAAAAACAAAAAACCCATACAAAATTCTTCAGGGTGGGGAGAAAATCCTACTTCCTCTTTTTATTCAGAACTGTCTCTGAGAAAATGGACATTTCTTCCTATGGAAGGATGTTCTTCCTACCTTTGCATTGGGATTTCCAAACAATGCTCTCCTTTAGCTCCCTACACAAAAGGCTACCAATATTCCCCATACCAGCACCATTCCTTTAATGGTCATCTCTTTACTAGTCTAAATAATTTTCATGTACAACAGAAAGTGTTGGTTGAATCTGATCTTTTTCAAGATTTCATCAGCGCCTCATAAGTTTTAAAGTTGCCATGTTATTTACACAGTGCCACCCCAGAGACGTTGAAACTCTGCTTTTATTGTGATTTTTCTGTACCAAGGTTAGTGATTTTCATCTAACATCTTAGAGTTATAGGATCATTTAGGTTGGGAAAGACCCTTGAGATCATTAAGTCCAACTGTAAACCTGACACCGTCAAATCCAGCATTAAACCATGTCCCCAAGTGCCATGTCTACATGTGTTTTAAATACTTCCAGGGATACTTCCAGGGATGCCCCTTTCCCGGGCAGTCTCTTCCAATGCCTGATCACCTTTTCCATGAAGAAATCTTTCCCAATACCCAATCTAAACCTCCCTGACAACTTGAGGCTATTTTCTCTTGTCCTGTTGCTTGCTACCTGGGAGATGAGACTGACTTCCAGCTGGCTACAGTCTCCTCTCAGGGAGTTGTTGAGAGTGATAAGGTCCCCCCTGACCCTTCTCTTCTCCAGGCTTAACACCCCCAGCTCCCTCAACCATTTCTCATCAGGCCTGTGCTCCAGACCCTTCACAGGCTTTGTTGCCCTTCTCTGGACCCACTCCAGCACCTTGGTGCCTTTCTTGCAGTGAGGGGCCCAGAACTGAACACAGCACTCGAGGTGTGGCCTCACCAGTGCCAAGTACTGAGGGGCAATCCCTGCCCTGGTCCTGCTGGCCCCTCTACCTCTGATACGGGCCAGGTGTCATTGGCCTTCTTGGCCATCTGAGCACACACACTGGCTCATGTTCAGTCGACCAGAACATCCAGATCCTTCTCTGCCAGGCAGCTTTCCAGCCACTCTTGCCCAAGACCGTAGTGTTGTAGGGGTTACTGTGACTCAATTGCATGTCCTGGCAACATCTTCCACTGGCTTGATCTTTTTCCTATATTTACTGGGAGCTGTGGTTTCCATTCTAAGGACTCCAATACAAATTTTATATGCAAATATATAGATATACAAATATATTTTTATACAAATTTTAGACAACAAAACCACAAACAGTAAGCACAGCATTCATGCTGCTAACTTTTATTCTGGCTTTTGACTCAGCCTCTGTCCGTGAAGGAGTATGCGAAAATCTAGCAATGATACAACACAATAACCTGTCAGCAGTTATTTAACTATTGGATGGAACATAAACTTCCATCGCTGCATTTATAGGGAGGCTGGATAGGCTCTCCGAGGCATGAAAGGACTAAATGTAAAGCTCTGAAGACATTCAGGTAAGATCAGCAGATTTTTATTTATACTTGAGAGACGGGACGAAGTTGGCTTCATTCCTCCTGAGGGGACACAGCTCTGTGTTCTTAGTTTTCAGAGTGTGTGCTCACGTGTGGGTGTTTCTGGAAGGGAAAGGAAGAGAATCTATAATGATGGTGAAGGTATATAATCACAGATGCAGTAGAGCAGAAGTACCCAGTCTCCTGTCTCTGGGCATTCTCATTAACAGCAGCAACTCTGGTCATCACAACGAGTAGAAGCAGCAACAGAAACATCTTTTTTCTGCACCAACATCCCATGCCTAGATTTCACTAGAGAAGCTCAGTTTTGGTATCCAAAATTTGAAACTTGCTGGAACAGGAGGATTTCTAAGTGTATCTAGTAGATCCAAGTAGCTGCAAGTCTCCTGCATAGTTGTTCCAGCTGGGGGGGCTGTGTATCTGGAAGTCAGGGTGATTTCCAACACACACCTCATACAGTTGCTGCATGCCTGTCAAGTAGAGCTCGTGCCGTGAGAATGCACTGGACTCAATTACTTTCCGTCTGCTGCTCAGCCAGTGGAGCCTGAACAGCATTTTAAACAAATTCTGGGTTCATTGTGTATATATGACTTTGATTCATACCTTAATAAATGCAGCATGATCAAAAAGCTGAGGCTTACTACTCACCCACACCCACGTACATCTGGGAAATCCCAGACCAGCAGTGGGAGGCCACTCAGCCTCACATGGCACAGCTGGAATACAGGCAGAGATCCTGTGGGATTTGTGGCTAGAAAGCCTCACGCAGTGGAAGGGGGGAGGGTATTAGAAGGTGCACAAGGCATATCCTAACTAGAGGCACTTTGGAGACACAAAGTAGGGCCTTTGCTGGATACATTTCCATTGCAGCTTCTGCAGGGAAGCCCTGAAGTGCTAGTCTGATGTTTGGGTATGTGTAATTACAGACCTAAGCACAAACTCAGCTCAGAGATGGAGGGTAGGAAGAACAGTGGCCACCTGAGGGCTGGGTGGCTTTAGATGACTTGGAGGGAATGATGGGGGAGAGGGAGAAAATGCTAGGTAAATGAGGGGGAGGATTACTGAAAAGTGCAATGGGACTAACAAAGACTAACAAATCAAGAGGAAGCCTTGTGCTTGGGTGAGTAAATCTTCCATGGAAAGCATTTCCACTGGCTTGACTTTCAACCTGCACAGAGGTGGATGGAAAAATCCCTGTCTTACTGTTACCAGTCCTGATAGGCACCCTGATAGCTTCACAGGGTAGCAAGGATGAGCACAATGCTTGGGACACAGCACTGCAGCTTTCCCAGCTGCACTTCGATCTGCAGCCAGCTAGATAAATGCAGGACAGACAACAGTCTGACAGACATTTGTTGGCTGAGCATTGCATCCATGCAACAAAGTCATGCATTTGCCCACTGTAGCTGATGATGGTGCTCCTGATATGGCTTTTTTGATTCATTTGGAATAAAGGAACATTGGTACATGAACTTCATGGTGTATCCTGTGAACTGACAGCTACTGCATCTGGTCAATTTGTCTTGATGCCTTCAGCTCCACCCTCAGGCTTGAGTCAGCCTAGGAGATCCCAGGTATAAAGGTAATATAGGTAAAGCCTGGAAGAGCTGCCATTTGTGTAGAGCCTTTCTTCCCTCCAGATCTGCGGCTGGGCTAATGTAGGGGGGTAACAATGTGAGAGCTGACGCTGTTATTTTTACAGCAAGTGGTACATCCTCCTGTAGCAGCAGAATTCTTCACTGGCTGTTCATGGTCCAAGTCTCATTCAGTAACATAAGCTGATTGAGAACATTTTACCCAAAGTTTAGGCTTCCAAAGGGCTTGCTTATCAACTTGTTGTAGGTCTAAGGCAGTTTACACTCGAATGTCCATCTTTCCTTTATGTCTTATTCTTTTTCTAAAGCTAAATGTCTTTTAATTGCTCTTTTAGCATTGAATGAAGATAATGCAAAGCTATCAATAATACAATGATAAAACATTAAATGGCAATATATGCAGGGGCCCTTCAGTTTTCTACATATTTGTGACTGACTTTCCTTTAATAGAAAACATTTTTTTTTTCTTTCAATGTACAGATATAGAATAAAAACACTTGAAAGCAAAGCAAGAAATTGGATCTCATTAAAACATGGAGTTAGTGAAATGGTGACAGATGGGCCCTGCTGGGAAGGAGAAGATCGTTGAACGAGACTGGGATAAGTTAGTGAGTTTGCAATTATAAAGCATGTGGCTTTGTAATTTCTAACCCCCAGTTCTGCAAAGTAATCAGTGCAGTTGGGCCCATATGCCTGCAGGGAGGCTCATTGAGACAGGCATGAAGATCTGCAGAGAGGGAGAGGGGACATGCAGATATTCCAAAACACAGCTGCAAGGGAGTGAATCTCTCTCTTTTCCAGCCAAATTTTAATCTGCCCTCTCCAGAATGGAAGAAAGCTTCACTATGAAATATGAACTTGATTTTCACGCTCCCCTGTAGTTCTCACCAGACTAGGGATGGAATTTTAAGAAAAACATGACCCTTTCAAACATTGATTGATCTGCCACTGTTAAATGTTGTCCATCTCAGTATGCCTGTGGCAGTGGGCAACAGGTTTTTCTAATTATGTTTCAAAGAGGACTCTCACTTGTTTTTTATAATGTTGAAAGTGTTTATCTTGACTCATTTCTGTAATAAACTTCTGGCAACAGGAAGCTATGATTTATTTACTTAGAAATTTCTCATCTCTATTATGGTAAAGATGTCTTAGCAATTCTATTTTTAGGATTGCACAAATGGGGCATAAGTCCTATTTTTCTTTTAAAGCAGATTGTGCTAGGATGTTGTCATAGGTTAGCAAGCATAGTCCTGGAAGGGACGTCCTTGCTAAGGGGGGCTGACAGTTTCCTCTGGGACCTGATAGAACCTATCAGCGGCCAGGTTGAATATGGACAATTCTCTAAGCCACTTAAAGTAGTGAGCGCCTCTGTGATCCACATTTAAGAATAGACAAACCTCCCCCCCAAGCTCTCTCTCGTTTCCAGTGCTGGGACAGGTGGCTGCGGGGCCCGAGCGGGGGCCAATGGGCCCGGCCCCTGCTTGGGCCAGGCCGGGCCGGGCCACGGCTCCAGGACGACCCCCCCCAGCAGGACTGTGGGCAGCCAGAGCGGCTCGGAACCACCCCCCCCCTCTCCACTGCGGCCAAGAGTTCAGCAAAGCGGCACCGCTGTCCGGCAGAGGCCAGGTGACCAACAGCAATAAGCCACACAGCTGCAAGGCCGAGGTGAGATTAACCCTTTTATTGCTGTGAAGAGCTGAAAACCTGAGGGAAGAGAGAGAGGAGATGCTTCAAGCTGAAATTCTGTTGTAAAGCTATGATATATCAGAGTATCCCGTTGTAATTTCATGAAGATATGGGGGGTGGAGTGTTCAGCTCGTAAGCAAAAGCACCTGCGCTGAGATAGGCAGATGCTGACGCAGCTGTAATGTCATGAGAAGTTTGGACAGGGAGAGATGGACCAGATGAGGACTTTTGCTCCAAATGGGAAAGGAGAAAAACTCAGTCCCTAGAGATGCTCCCAGAGATAGTCCTAACGATGAAGATGAGGAAGACCCTTTGCTCCCAGGGAAGGAGAAGGGCCTCTGTTTTTTGTTTCTGAACAGCTCAACCTTAAAATTGTACCCCAAAAAACTTCAAGAGGGGACCCTCGAAAGCAGTTGTGGGAAAAGCTGCAAGTCGGGGGAAAGGACTCACACGCAGGCAGAGAGACTCCTCTTCCTAAATGGACTGAACAATATTTGGAAGTGGGCGGCTGTCTTGTTGTGATAATGTTTTCATAGCATGAGCAAGAAGAGACTTCTCTTTCTAAATGGACTGAACAAGGTTATTATGGAAGTGGTAAACAGACTGAACATCTCAAGGGTTGTCTTTTTACATTGTCAGTGGGAGAAGGGAGGAAGGTGGGGGGAGGAGGAGAGTTCTGAAGGTGGTATAATTTTTTTTTCCCCTCTTTTAGGTCTGTTAATAAACTTCTTTATATTCTTTCAAGTTTGGTGCCTGCTTTGCATTTCTCCTAATTCTTATCTCACAGAAGATAAACAGTAAGGAGTATTTTAGACCAAACCACTACACTAAATTGGTGTTTCTGCCCGGTTACAAACTGAACCCGCGACAGATGTTGAACATCAAATGTGTGAGATTTGTGTTCATCTGAATGATCAGCTTGGTTTTTATTTCCAGGGACAACCTCAGCTATCAAGTCCCACCATATCAAACTCAGACCACTAAGCAGATGATATATTTAACTTGTTAGACAATCTCTTCCATGCATTTAACAAGCTGCAATAATTCAGGAATGGTCTTCCCAGTGCGCACTACAGGCAACTATTTGGTTTCAAGGTCTTGAAGTTGTGCAGCTCTTGGTTCTTTTTTCTGACCATCCCTGCAAAACTTAATTTCACTTTTAAGACAAAGAATGGCTTTGCTGCTGCTGATCCCAATACACACTCATAGATACCACATTTTCCTTTACAATCTGATATTTATGCCCATTTTGTGTCTCTGTAGAGAAGTTGCCATGAGTAAGCTCAGTTTTCATAGCTGCAAATTTTCTGGTGTAGTCTAATACACTTTCATGGCTCCCAAATTTCTTTTTGATGTGCAAGTCCTTTCATGCCTTAGGGAAGCACAGAAGAAAGCATGGAAGTACTTGAAACATTAATAAATAGGTGCTGGAGGCTGATATTATGGACCAACTGGGTGTAGGAGGAGCTGGTGTCTTAGTGAATCAGAAATGCTAGGAGAGGGGAAAGGCATGTCAGGAAAGATTGGGAAGATGCAAAGCTTGAAGTGACACAGCAAAGGCAATCACTCACAAAGAAAATGTCTTTCCAGAAGCACTCTGAACAGCCATGAAAAGTGCAATACTGCCTTTTTGAGAACCAGAGACAAGGAAGCATGACAATGGCTAGGTGGAATAGTTTGGCTGAGATGATGGATCAGAAAGTTCATATCTTTGATATGTTACACAGAAAAAACTCGGCAAGGAGTGACTCAGAACTTGGATGTGAGGACGTAAGGAGAATTCAGAGCAGAAGACCTTGCGTGGGATATAGGCCTGAATTAAGAGAAGATTGTGTTCTCACCTTGATTGAAAATGGAAGGAGGAGAATGAGATTAGGACAGTATTAATCATCCTGCTATAGTGACATCAAGGATGAACAAGGCTAGTCTTCCTCATAAAGTTATAGGGTCAGGGTTGCTTGGAACAAAATGGGATCTGAATTGCAAATAATTGTGATTATTATTTTGATAGAAATAATAGTAAAATGTATGTTTACATACATCCAGCAACGCAGGGAGGAGAATATAGAGAGCAGGGCAATGGGGCAAAGACCAAAAGTTTGTAGCAAAGCTTGGCTAAGAGTAAAGTCTTTTCTAGAGAAGCTATGATTGGAGGGATAGGGGGAGACACATAAAGACAGTCACAGGAGGCACTAGTGAGTCTAGTCACAGCAGAGACTAGATTTCATAAGGAATGTGCTCTTGGGACCCCAGTCACCATTGAGTCCAACAGAATATGAATGTTATTTCAAGCTACATCGGACTTTCCATGGAACCTGGAAAGACTGGACAGTTTTGGGGAGAAAACTGAAGAAGAAGCTTTGCAAATAATGAATCCAGACTGTATGCTCAAATTGTGATGCTAGAAAGGATCACTGCAGTTTCAAGAAGAAAGAAATAGTACATTGATATGGATCTGTACTTCTATAAGACTTACTTTGTGTACCTTTGAAAAATGTGAACTGCCCTAATAGCTTTCCAGAAATGTTGGCTTGTGGAAATGCAGTGACTTTAGTACTGATGATCAAGCACTTTTGGACCTCAAGTTCCCAGTTACATTAGCAATTGATCAAAGTCAAGGCAGTGAGTACAGGAAATTCCTGGCTCTTGTGAAAACTTTTAGGTTTCAGCTTGGGACACTTCAGAGAGGGTTCTGGGCATCTGTGATAAAACACTAATAGATGCAAAATCTATATAGTGTAGCACAGGTTCATAAACCCCAACTAATTCAATACAGTTCTATATTTAATGTTGTTCATCTACAGGGTAACAACACTGCAGCATGGAAAATCACTGGCAAACTTACAGGGATATGCATATTACCCAGTATGACAGAACCAAAGATTGAAAAATTACTATTAGACTTTGGTAAAAAGTAAGGAAGTTGAAACAAGTGCAAAATTGTAGAAATACAAAACTTCATCATGGTTTAGACACAGATGCTTTAGAATTTGGAAAGGTCATCGTAAACTAAAAAACCTACAGAAATGTCACTTTCTTCCAATAAGCGAAACACAAAGAAACATTTTATAAAGAAATTGGAAGCTTCTACTCAGTCTTTTAAAGGAAAGGAAAAAAACAGCAGTTGGCAGAGAAGAGTGAAGCAAAGGACAAAAAGACTGAAGAACAAAAGCCTTCATGGACTGATCTTTGTTTTCCAGACTGTGTGTAAAAGCAATTTAACAAGTGAAGACATGAACAGATTTGAAGACAGTTTGCTTTACCAGACCAAAACCAGAAGACAGTTGGAATGGCCAGCAGACCAGTTGAAGCATGTTGATCCTGTTCTAACATTAAATGTTGGGTTTAGTTGCTGCACTGATTGGAATGCATTGTAGTGTCATTGATAATACAGCTCTTTTTGTACATGTCCTCTCTTTGGTATTTCTGTCCCACACTGGCTTTTTGGGTTTTATCACCTCACGGCAGTTTCTCACTTTATTCTGCTTTTCACTAGTGCAAGATTACTGAGCAGGGCCCAGCTGTCTGCTGCACAGCATTGTCATGGGTCCTCTTTGTAGAAAACCGAGAGGAGGAAGCAAAATAAGTTGATGGAAGAGTTTAGCTGGGTGGAGAGTTGGGAAAGGCCAACATCTCTGATATGTTATGCAATAAGATCTAGCAAGGTGGGATTCATAGCTTGGTTGTGAGGACATAAGGAGTGATCAAAGCAGAAAAGTTAACCTTGCCAAGGTCTCCTTTACCATGAGCAGTTAACTTCAACTAACTTGATTGGCCTTAAGTGTTCATTAATCTGGATTTTTTTTTAACACACCCACACCTGTACCACTCTGTTGACTGTCAGAGTATTTTTTGTTAGCTCAGCTGCTTTCCTTCCCTGGAAACCTCCCAAAGTAACCTTTCCTGAGGGGTTAATTTTCATAGTAAACCACACTCAGACCAGAAGCTGAGGAATAACCTTTATTAATTCAACATGTCCAGTTGGACTTGGACTTCTTTTTCCACAGGCCACAAATTCAAAACATGTAAAGCAAAGTATAAGCCTGAGAACAAACCTAAATGCCTGGTATTGCTGTTATCAATCCTGCATTACTCAGATTCCAGCTGCTGTGACAGGGATCAAGGGCACCCCACGCAGGGCCATTGGCAGCATTTGTGGTAGTGGAAGCTGCTCTTAGCTGTGTGTCTGCTCTACCTGCAGGACATGTGCCTTGATGCTTTCTCCCTCACTTTCTTTGTGTATTTTCACCTCTAGATAGGATTCATCATCCTTCTGGAGCTTGTCTCAGCAGGAAGGTTTTCTGCGGGGAGGCGCTGCCTGTGCTTCAGTTCAGTTCTCATCCTACCACTCCTACCCCAACCTAGGGATGCTGCCTTGCACCTGGGAAGTCCTCTCCAGCCCAGTCAGCCTTACTTCAGCAGGCTGAGCTGACCTGTTCTCTCCCCTGCCTTTATGCTTCCTTGTCTGCAATTCAGATTTGGCTGCCAGGGTCACTAAGTAGACTCTGCTTTCTGCCATCTGGGAGTACCTCAGCCTCCAGTGTTGTTAAACCTTTAAAACGTGGAAAACACTTCACTTTGAAAAAAGCTGTAGGTGCAATTTGTGTCCCAAACTTATGGACCTGCTTTTGTGACCTCCACTGAAACTGGTTCCTGCAGCTTCCTCGACCAGACCTTTCCTTTACCATTCTTTTTGCTTTTACGTTAAGCTCATGTACATGGGACCCTATCTTACGGGGTGCCCAGGATGATTTCATGGAGATCTCTAGTCCAAGCCCCCTGCCGAGGCACAGTCACCTGGAGCAGGTTACTAGGTGCAAATAATAGGGCAGGAATGTGTCCAGGTGGGTTTTCTATGTCTCCAGATAGGGAGAGTCTACGGATCTCCATGGACAGCCTGTTCCAATGCTCTGCCACCCTCAGTGAATAGTTCTTCCTCCCGTTTCGGTGAAACTTCGTGTGTTTTAGTTTATGGCCACTGCTCCTCGCCCTATCGCCGGGCACCACAGGAAGGAGTCTGGCACCGTCCTCTTGGCGCCCACCCTTGAGATATTTATGAGCGTTAATGAGATCCCGCCTCAGTCTTCTCTTCTCTAGACTAAACAGGCCCAGCTCCCGCAGTCTCTCCTCGTACGAGAGATGCTCCAACCCCTCAGCATCTCTGTGGCCTCCGCTGGGCCCCCTCCAGCAGCTGCTTGTCCCAGCAGTGCTTCCCCACTCACTGGCGCGGGGTCCGCAGCCCGGCCGCCCTCGCGCTCCCGCCGCTCCCGCTCCCGGTCCCG
>NW_024581112.1:11343060-11364124 GCF_017639235.1 Corvus kubaryi | reverse complement strand
CGGGTACTTAATATTTAACAAGGACTTATTTTGTCTATGATGTTAATTGCTGGTGTGGTTAAACGCTGCAGTAAACATAGGTTTAGACAGTCTCTAATATGCCTTTGAAGTTCTTGTCTTTCACTGTGTGAGTTTAATTTTTTGTATGTGTGATCTTATTTCTTAGCTTCCCCAGTCTCTGTGGCACATGCAGTCAAAATCAGTTTCTAAAATATAGGACAGATGAAACAAAAAGGAGAGTTCAGAAATGTTCAAAACTTCAGCTGTGGCTGTTGTACCTTGTGTTGCCCAGTAGATGGGCTGTAGAAAAAAGGAGTCTGTTGATAGTGATAGTTCATATGAATCCTTTCCAGGTTTCCTCTTTTAGTTACTGAGGCCACAGCTTTAGGAATGAGGTACATACTTTTTTGTCTGTCATGTGTAGATAAGCAGTAGCTTACAACTGTCAGAGCTAAATGCATTTTGGTTGTTTGGGATCTGTTCTTAAAAAAAGTGGTTATCCTGACGTCAGTTAACTGTCCTATGGTTCCTGTACTGCTATGAACGTGTGTTCCTCTCACCTCCCCTCCATCCAAAATTTCCCTGTCATGTTCATTTTTTTAGTTGTTATTTGAGCAAGAATAGTTATTATTCCTGTTGTTTTAGCTTTGCAAACCAGGCGTATCTTAACTACTTAAAAAGCCTGCCTGCTTAACCTGCTTGTAAGACCCTTGTGTGAATGTCACAATATGCATTGTGAAGCAAGGTTATGTGCTTTTGTGCTTTATTTTTGAAGCAACTGCTTTGGCTGGTTACCACATAGTTTTATCAACGGGCTATTTGCCATCAGCTTGGAGCTGATGTGGTTGTTTACCATAATGGAAAACTGCCATTTTTGTTGCCAAGTTCTTGCTCCTGGATTGCAGGGACGTTGACAGATGATATTTTGAGTAAGTGTAGGACCTTCAGTGGTGAGCTCTAGATTACTTGTTGTCTCACTTTGGGGTGGAAAAATTTGTTCTGCTTACTATCAAGGGGCAAAGTCAAGCATCAGGTACTTTATGAGTGTTGGTTTGTTGGGCGAGGCAGAGGAGTTATGGTACCAAAGGTCAAGAGAAATTAACGTAATCCTAATATGAAGGAGGATGCAGTCTAAAGTGTGAAGTGTGAGGATGGATTGGCAAACTGTATTTCCAGAAACTGAGGGACTTCAGAACTAATTGGCTCAAAGGTCATTCATATGAAGTATACGCTTGATTGTGAAATGATGGGTGTTTTGATTTAGTCACTAAAAAAAGAAAGTGTTTCTTCTGTGGATGGTGGTATTGATGCCTATCAAATGATAAAACACACATCACATTATACTGCTCCCTTAGTATATAATATTTTAATGCTCATTTTGCCCCGCTCAAATTTTTAGTTTTGTAGGCTGCTGGAAAATATTTGTATTTCTGTCTTCTAGAAAAATGCAGCAGTGATGTAGGTAGAAAATCATTTCACGATCATGCTTTAGTGTTGGGTGTGCAAACAATGGTTCCCACTGGACTTCTCTGTATTCCTTGCATTGCTTTCCCACCTCTTCCCCTGGGCACCCTTGACATTCTTGAGTGCTTTTATTTTTATTGTTACAGTGGTTACCCCTTGCTGACATTAACTTTACATCTTCCATTAAATTGTTTTCTTTACTGCTCCTGTCCCTCTTTTGTTTTCCCCTTCCAAGCAGAAAAAAAGGGTGGGGGGGAAGCCCTACTCCCTTCTTGATGTTCTTAAATATTTATTCAAGAGTTACAGTGTTCTTGCCTATCTCTAGAGAAAAACACATTTTTTCTAAGAAGATGGTTAAAATCTGGGGTAAAACTGCAGTTTATGTTTGGGAAATGGACGGGCTGTATTACAAGGTAATACTCACTTCCAGCTGTTCATTTGATCTGTAAGCTCTTCCTGCAGGGTAGTGCGTGAGGAATGAGTGAATAATGTTGGGAAGGTGTACCACAAATTTTTGCCTTTGAGAGGAGGGAGAGTGGAAAAGATTAGTCCAGGACTTAGGAAGATATGTGCATACACACACTTTTAAAAAATCAATTTAATTTCCTGAAGATGAATTTCTTTCCATTTCAAATAGGATATTGCAGAGATTCTGGAATGAGAGCTGCATGGTTTTGAAGACACATCTTGCCAAACGAACTTGTGTAGCATCCAAAATTTGTTACATGATTTTAGATAACTGTAATTTTTCCCAAACTTCTGCATCTCTTGCCACACAAAGATACTTAAGGTGTTTCTTACTAACCAGTTACTTTTCAAGTGTATGGTATTTCATTCTTCAGTACCAGATCTAAAAGATAGCTCTGGAAGTAAACCAAAACATTCTTACAGCTTCTTTGCATCTAATGTAAATGAGTGAGAATGCAAATGCCCTGTAATCTCCTTGATTTCTCAGATTTTTTAAAAATAAGATTAGCTGCAATATGAAAATCGAGAAGACTTGTTTCTTTAATGATGTGTCAAAGCAGCTGCTCTTTGTATTACTTGACAAAAGCTAAGGCCATTTCTGTGGCGAAAGTACATTAATCCTAGAGGCAATGAATAATGTAATTTTATGAGCTCAGAGCTACTTTGTAACTGCTGTTGGGCCAACAGTTCAGTCCTTCAGAACTTGTGAAGATGTCTCTTCAGCTGCTGAATTCCTATGTGTGCCTTCAAGTCAAAATTTGTGGTTTAAAAAAGCAAACCCACCAACCCTCAAGTCATCAGGTTGACAGCAGCTGCTGCTAATACAAGTGACCACCTCAATGGCCTTGGCCTCTGTGGGGCAGTGGGTATAGATCAGTTTAAATCATGCTTTTGACTTTTTGTTTCTGGAAAGCTGGGGAATATTGACTGCTGTATTATGCAAAGATGGAAGCTCTGCAGTCTGATATGACGAGCTGTGGGTCAGCAGCTGTATGGCAATAGTCTGAAAGTGCTCTTCTGTTGCTCAGTATGTGGTTGTAGCAGCTGCTGCCTCTACTCTTAGGGAGTGAAAGTAACAAAAATTATTCTGAGATGCTTTTGGCCTTAATTTCTTCTTCTAATTTCTACTTTAAAAAAAAAATGAAAAGCTTAATATGCTTCTTTTGAATCCCTTTATCTTCTCTCATCTATATGACTTAATTAGCCATAGTAAAAGTGGGCAGAGGAGGTAATTTAGCTTCTATTACTCAGTGGGGTCAATGTCTTCTGTCATCCTCTGCCATGCCATCAAGTATAAAAGTGCATAAAACTCTTTGCTCTTCCTTTCCAACTTTACTTGAGACACACTTCATTAATGTAATTAAGAGTATTTGCTATTGTGATTCAGGCAACCTGTTTTTTCCCCTTAAAAATCAGGAGCCACTCTAGTGTCTGCGCCCCAACTCCTACTCCATTCAGTTTTTCAGTGCATGAGATCGAGCCTGTCTTCAGAGCAGACTCCCCACAGTCTCTCTGGAATGTGGGCGCTGATGTTAAGCTGAGATGCTCAATCTAGAAGCAAGAATTTTCTGGGTGCAACATGCAGGAAATGCAGGTCCTCATGGTGATGCCTCTGGAGCCAAAGAGGGCAGGATAGTGCATTCCAAGTCAGAGTTCAGAAACATCTTGTATGTTCAGTGCAAAGTTGAGGTAAATGCCTGGTGTCAGTCTTCAGCTGCTGAAGCTTTTGCAAGAGCACTGACCCTCTTTAAATAAAGACTTTTCTCAGCTGGAGTTTTTAGTAGCCACATGTTATTCTTTTCTCTGGAGCCCCTGTTGAGAAGAGACTTGAGAGATGATGCTAGTACTTGAAGAATTATGGGAGTTTGATGTCCCACATTATAACCTTAAACTTAATTGTGATTTTTCCTGAAGTTGCTCTGGACAGTGGGAGAGGTGCCCTCTTGGATTATTTCTAAGGTTCTGCTGAAATTAGCGCTTTATGTTGTAGGCTGAGAAGTGCTTTCAATTTTGAAATACAAAATGCAAATTTTAGACCATCTGTTTAGATGTCCTCCCTCCTCCCCCCCCCATCTGCTGAACAGCCTACATCATATGTAGAGTGCTGCGTTCTTCATGTTCTCTTGCTGTACTCCAGTTCGTCAAAGTATTTCCTGTATTATGAAAGAGAGGAGTTGAGTGCTGGTGTTCTCCAGTTCTTACCCTTTCCAGTTAAAAAAAAAAAAAAAAGCTTTAACTTGTTGGTTTTCTGCATGATCTACACTTCGTCTACGTGCTGGAAAACAATCAGGCGTGGGAAAACTGCAGAAAGCCTGGCTGGATTTAGGCCAGCTAGTGGGTGGGAGGCAGTAGCAATTTGGTTCATTTGGAGTTTTGTAGATTAAAATCTCGAAAGAACTTTAGCATAAATGTGGGTTGCTTGATGATGGTAGCAGTGTAGGCAATAGTAAGCAGTATGGCTAGTTGTGGGCATACTGCACTACAAGAGTTCCCCCATCTTCTGATCCTTTCAGTTTTCATGTAGTAAATACAAACATCTCAATCCTACTCAGTTTGTTCTGAGTTATGGGTTTTTTCTTCCTTACAACAAATATTAGCAAACTTGTAATTGGTTTTACATACATGTGTGGTATGTGTACATGTTTTCATAACGATTGAACTGAGACTGAATATGGGCAAAGAGGAGGAATTTTGTAATGCCTTTCTTCTTATGTCCATCCCTAAGAAGCCCGTAAAATTCAAAACGTGGTCAGTGACTTTATTCCACCATCCTTCACTTTTAATTATTGCAGTTCTCGATATTGAGAAAAGTCTGGTCTCGTGGGTAGGCAGCTGTTTCTCACAGTAGTTATTCAGGCTAACAGAGTAGGAACTTGGAGACGTGTGGTTGGGTATAGCTTGTGGGATTTGTTCTTTTCCCTTCATTTTCAGATGCAGGCTCGAGTGAGTGCTATGATCTGTCTTAATTCAGTAACTAGATTATCACTTTTTTACTGAAATTTAGAGTTCTTGTGCAAGTAAACTGTGGTGAGAGGGGTGGCCAACAGGCCAGTAAGGGGCAAGAAAGGGAAAAAACAAATGCTTTTTCCTGCTGCCTCAAACCTTGAAATAAAAAGTCTGAAGGCTCCAAATGTCCTGTATGACTGTAACTGGTTTATTTAGAGTGAATACATGGAGGGGAAGATTGGGAAAGGTTTTTGTGACTAAGTTCTTGTCATATGTTTGCTCATAAAATTTGTAGGCTTTTGATTCCTTGTGTCTTTATGTTGTCTGATGTAGTGCCCTGTATAGAGCAAATTATGTAACTTCATCCATTCACTCAAGGATGTGGAAATTCTGTATTATTTTTGAGATCTACAGATACTAAATGATAAATAGTAAGGGAGATAGCTGTCCCTGGTAACTTCCATTCCTGCCATTTTTGTTTTTTTGAGTACCTAACCAGATACACTGGAGTTTCTAAAACAAACAAACAAAAAAGTTGAGAAGATAGGTTAATAAGTAAGCAGTAATATTCTTTTGTTACCTAGAGACTGCTTTTTAAAGGTCTTTTTGGCCTTGTCACCGAAGCAAGCAAAGTTTATCTGAACATGCTATGGACACATTGTAGCTCTCACTGATCCTTCGCTGTTCTCTACTCCCTCTTTTTCCCTGATCGATCAGTAGCAAAGGGTGACCTGTTAAAATAAGTACATTTCTGTATCTTGTGTGTATCCTGGTGCTGAGGGAAAGACCTTAATTGGAAACAGTGCTGAAGGAAGGATCACAGACCCCAAGAGTAGTTTGTGATACTTGTTCTGCTGCTAGTCAGTCTGCACAAGTGTAATTTTGAACCAGCCACAGCACGTGTCCTCTGTTCTCCACTGATAGAGAAGGGTGGTTGGAAATGAATGCTGTGGCAGGGAGGACCTGGCTTTTGTGGGATAGCAGTAGCAATGGGGTGTGTTTACTGAGGTGGTAGACAACATTGGGACAGAAAGCTAAAGGCCATTGATGTTTGAAATACAGGGGTGTGTTAATTCTGCTTCTCAGAGGATTTATTTGCCCAAACATTGAATCATATTTGTCATTCTGTCTTGCTGCCTTTGTTCTTTTAAATATTCTTATCATGCACACCTATGAACTGGATTACCTTGTATGTTGTATTCAGCATCAGTTTAGTTAATGTTTTACGTGCTCTGTTACTTGTTAGTTACCTCTTAACCCACCAGAGGATTTTGTGCTTCCCCAGCTCCTTGCAGTAGCACTGCCATTGCAGCTTACAGTGGACAGCTAGCTATTTTCTGTGATTCTATTTGAGAGAGCAAGTTTGAGGTTTTCACTTGGCTTAACATTATGTAATCTGATCAGTATGGCATGAGCAAAATTACAGTTTTAAGGGAGTGCATGTGACGAAAGTATTTTCTTGCTATATAAAGCTTTAAGAGCTCCTCAATGAGATTACTTTGTGTCTGTTAACACCAGCATGCAGAAATGTCAATTTTCACAGAATCCTAGAATGGTTTGGGTTGGAAGGTACCTGAAAGAACATCAATTACTAACCCACCTGCCAAAAGCAGGGACACCTTCCACTAAACCAGGTTGCTCAAAGCCCTACACAGCCTGGCCCTGAACACTTCCAGGGATGGGACATCCAAAGTTTCCCTGGACAACTTGTTCCAGTGCCTCATTACCCTCACGGTAAAAAATTTCTTCCTAACATCTAATCTAAACCTTTTTCAGTTTAAGGCCATTTTCCCTTATTCTAATCACTACATGCCCTTGTAAAAAGTCCCTCCAGCTTTTTTCGTAGGACACTTTTTGGTACTGGAAGGCTGCTAGAAGGTCTCTATGGAGTTCTCTCCAGGCTGAGTCAACCCCAGCTTTCTCAGCCTGTCTTCATAAAGAGGTGCTCCAGCTTTTTCTGTATGCTAGTAGCCAGCTGGAAGTCTTTTGCCAGATGACATTCATCTCATCTGAGTTTTAGCACTGTTTGCAGGCCAGCCAGGCATCTGAAGCTTGCACAGAGAAGCTGCATAAGTGGTTTCTCATTAATTTGTTATCATATCTCTCTGTGACCTGCTGACATGTTTTAAGGCTGAAGTGTATCATCAGGCCACTTACAAGCAGGTGACCATCAGTGGTAAATCAAACTAATCCAATTTACTTTTTATTGGATCAACCTGAATATACTTACAAAGGGTGAGAAAACCATCATCTGTGGGAGTGGTATATCCCTTAAACCCTGCAGTGGGAATGGGAAAATCACATCTCCTTGCTTTGACTATCCTGCTGGATAAACAAACTTGTGGTGAATATACTGCATTCTATTCCTGGTTTAGGTTTGTTGGCTGGTAAGAATAGCTTACAGCCATGTGCTGTTTCCTCAGCAGATTTTTTTGGGTATGTTGCTATCTTTATAAATGTATTGCATTTTGAGTGCTGTTTGCTGTTTTCCCAGTGCAAGTTAGAGGATCTGCTTTTGCTCCAGAATACTTGCATCCTTTCTGCAGTATATTTAGAAAATCATAATCTAGAGCTGACTTTCTGGACCACAAACTTCCTGTTTGTTTTCACCACTTTTATGAAATAAAATTTGCTGTATGCTTTAAACACAAAACTTGAAAAAAGACCTGCCACTCTTTTGGCTTGTTTGAGATGGCAGTAGTGGGAAAGATGCTGAGAGAAGAGGGAAGTTATTTTCCTGGTTAAGATAAAATATTTCTCCCCCCTCCTTTTTTCTTTCTCACAGAAAGAAAGTATTTTGTCTTGAAAAAAGGATAGCGTGAACTAGTTTGAATCAGAACCATGTTTCTAATGACCTTTTAAATCTCTTAATCAGTTTTATCTTGGAAACACTGATGACTATTTAATTCTAAACTTAATAATTGCAGATGATGCAAGCATGTGTCTGTTTTTTCAGTACTGTAATCACACATCCTTAGTTTCCTAAAGGCATCTGTTCTGTTGTCGCTGGCTTCTATTTGAGTGGAAAGTGTTCTCCCAGTTATTAAGTGACACATGTAGTGAATTCTGAATTGCAATGCATGGAGTTCTGGGGAAGAAAATATTGCAGAGGTGTAAGAGGCTCTTTGCATCATCGAGTTACAAGGGGTATCCTGGAATTTCATATTTCTAATTTGTGAATAATTCCACCTTCTACAGACAGTGGGATCCATGACAAAATATTAATGTGTCTGTGATACAGCCATTTTCTAATAAATAGAAAAAAACATAACAAATGTGCAATAATGCAAGCAATTAAACAAATTTTAACTTCAGTTTTGTCACTGTCTTGCACAAAATTATTTAAACTGGTTGTTACTCTGAGCTGTTCTGATTTAGATACTTAAAAACAGTCAAGCTGGATCTGCTAGTTGTTATACTTGTTAAATTGTTCCAGATCCATGCAGTGAAAAGTGCAAAGAGTTTCACTGTTACACCCATTTTTATGTGAAATGAGTTACTTTTTCACATTGTAGATGCTCGAAGGGAACTTAAATGCTCTTCAGTAGCTGTCACGCTGATAACTAACAATTTTTGTAGTTTTATATTGTGTCTGGGAGCTTTGTCCTTCTGAGGGTCTGATACCTATGGAAGGATACCAAGGTATCTGTGTATGTGATATCTATAAACTGCCCAGTGAGGTTGATAATCAGTTGTCACTGCCATCATTTAAGTACTTGAATGTGGAACTTCAAAGCCAATGGCTAAGGAGATGACTGATATTTTACTGGCAGTTTTTATGAATAACTTCTGTATAAACTTGGTTCAGCATTTTCTTGAAGTGATATTGGTGAACATGGTGATCGGAAAGAATGCAAAGTTGTATTGTTAACCAAAGGAAGCTCTTTTGTGAAAGCAAGACCAAAATCCATTCAAATCCCTACTCAAAACCAAACAAGAAACCCTGCCATCACTCCATCATTCTTGGTATTCCTTAATGTGAAAAAGATGCCGGGTTCTTTTCCACCAGTGTTTTTTTGTTGTTCTTTCTGACTGGCTTTTACTTTGCCCCATGTTGGCATTGCAGTACTTGGCAGCTGCTTGCTGGCCAGAGTAGGCAATGGGAGCAGTTTATTGACTCACAAAACCAAATGCCTAATGGTGACTTAGTTCTTGTGTGTGTGGTGAAACAATGGAATTTTTGTGATTGTGTTATAAGCACTGCATGTGGGCCCCAGGTCCTTGGTTTGGTCTGGGTTTTATACATCTGTAGTCTTTTGATATGTTTGTTTTGATTTCCATAAATCACTTGAGCACTAATTTTATTCAGATGGATTTGCTATTGCAGTTAAGCATTGTCGTTTGCTTGACACCCCGTCTCCCCTCTTCAGATGTAATTTTCTCAGAATAGCATCTGGCCATCACACTACAGTGGGACTAGATCATCTCATCTACTGCTGTTAGAAAGAAAAATGAGGCTTGACATATTCGTGTCAATTTGGCACGATGCCTGAACCATTATGCTCAATGAAATATGTGACATTTCAAGTGGTAATGTAACCTGCAGGAACACACTTGCAGGAGAAACTTGAGGCAGTGCAAAGAAAATGCCACCCTTACTTGGGCTGGGAGGTTCAGATACTGACACAAGCCACCTGATCAATACCCATCACAAGATTGTGGTTTAGTCCATTAAGATACTTAATTTTGGTAAAAATTTTTCAATCTCTAGAATTTGGTGGTGGTGGTGATCCTGGGAAATTTAATGTGCCTTTTGAGTTTAAAAGAAAAAAAAAAAAAATCCAAGGAAACATCTATGGAGCTTCCTTTCATACAGTAGCAAGTAACCAACTAGCAACTAACCCAAACTCCAAAGTAGTGTGTGTAACTTTAGAGTCAGTTGTAATTACTTCTAGCAAATTTGTTTTGAACCTTCATGGATTCATAGTGTAGAATTTTTAGAAAAAAAGCAAGCTGTGTAATACTGTCTAGTGTTTTACTAAATAGAAAATACATGGAAGCATAAAAAATTTTAGGTATTCCTTAAATATGATACTTATCAAATTCATTTTTCTATATCTGAATTCTTTTAAGAAGAAAAAATTCTGGAGCCTGTACAGACTGTAAGTAGAGTTCTTCCAAGCTGTCTTGAAAAATTGCCTTAAATTCCATCAGCCATAACCTTGCTCTTTCCAGCTTTAAAGTGTATTTAGTAATGCTTAAAATAGAATGCCTTTTGAGATTTAGAAACTCTTGTATTTACATCAAACTGTTCAAACACATTTGTGGCAGATGGTTTTTGGTTTTGTATTTAATTTTCAGTTTCTACTCTACCTTTCCTTTTTATAGAATTGTTCACTTATTTTTAGCAATTTGACCCTACTGTTTTCAGTTCAGTGCTCAACAGTTGAAATACAACAGGGCAGTGAAAGTGGCAATGGCCATCCAATGGCTCTCTAGTCCAGGACTTCTAAAACAGCAGCATCATCTTCTGTGCTCTGTAGAGATGGAAAAGCTGGGAAGGGAGGAAAGCATGGGAGGAGCTGAATTGAAGTGTAACCCAGAAATTTTTCTTATATTCCTTTATACCATGCTGTTTTTCACAGCACAGCCTTTGGCCCAGCCTTTTTCCTACAAAGGCAGGTGTGGCCCTGAAACGTGTTGTGGTGATGGATGGGCAATACTGCCTCTTATTTTAACCTGTTAATAATGGCTGAACTTTAATTCTGAGAAGAAAGAATGAGTAAAAGCCTCCATAAAACTAAAGAAATCCTCAAGAAAGGAAGCCACATTAGGCTTTGACAGCCATCTTAAATACCATGTTTTGTGTTATTTATTTTTCCCCATACCTTTTTTCTGGAATACAAAGTGGTAATGACTGATGGTGACATAATATTTATAGAGGTGGGAATAAAACTTCCATTTCCTAGTCTGAGTGCTTGATTTTGCAGCATCTTTACTTTAGGGGTGGAAAGAGCTTCCAGCTAATATTGTCTTCCATAGAATATTACGTGGGTTGGGCTGCAAGGATATGACCTTTTGCCACACCATTAGTTTTGAGAAATAGAGTCTGTCTTTAAAATTGCCGTGGGTGAGTGTTCGGCATCTTCTACCAAGCACAGAGGTTCTTCAAGCAGGAGATTCACAGCAATCATTTACTGGCTCATGCAGAGAGCCTAGCCAGTTAGGCAGTTTACTCTGGATTAATGTGCTTACCTAAGCTCAAGGACTCCCTGCTGGCCTGGAAGGTATAAGGTAGGAAAGTATCAGCCTCCTTTGATCTCAGAGTGGGTTGATTCTTGATCTTGCTGAGTCAGCTAATTCCAGTTCCACTTTTTTCTCAGCTTTTATGCCTTTTTGAGGTAGTATTTTTCTCTTGAATTAAATTAATGTCTCATCAATTACACTCTTTTTCTTACCCTTTGTGGCTTATAGCTATGAGAGAATCCTCTTAAAAGGTACCAGTTTATTTTTGGAGGAGCTCAGCCCAAGCTCACACTGGGTTTTTGGGTTGTAAGAGAGTTGAATTCTTGTTTTGGTGATCCTGGGACTGTGTGCTTGTTTACTTGGGACCAGTATATTTGAAACTATTAGACCTGAGCTCAAAGTAAACATGACTTTGATGCCAGTGAAGTAAAGGGTTGTATGTCTTTTTCCAGTTCGAAAATTTTCATTAGTCAAATCAACAGTGTTATCCTGCTTGAGTAATCTCTTTCTTAATTATATGCTGTTATAGTGTGGATGTATTTGTTAGTGAAATGAACTCTTTTTCATGAAAGAGGTAAGAATGTTGCCATAATAATTTTAAGTAATGAAACAGATCTTAATTTAATCTTCAGGGAATCAAACATGGGGCTATGACTCGCCACGAGCTGCATTTTGTTGTTGGGAATTCAGGGAGTTGTATATGGTGCATATATGGTGGAGAATGAAGAAATTAGACTCTAAATGCTGGATGCATATGTTATTTTATTCAGCAAATGAACAGAGGAAGATAATACTGTGTACTATGTACTGTTTCTAAAGCTCTCTGAAAAACCTGAGATTCTATTGATGAAGACAATTCAAAGATCAAATTGCTGAGACGTTTTATACCCCCAGCTCTCTCATTGTTTTAGATTCGTGTTTTGGGCTACAGTACTTCTGTGTGTTTTCTGTTTTGGTCATGTCAGACATGAGTTTGTGTCCAGCTCATCTGCTGCTGCATACATCTAAAGCCTGTATATGTAGCTTGTAAAACATGTTAGTATTACAGTATTTTACTGATACTGGAAATACCACTGATAGCTTTAAATCAGCATTTCATTGCATTAGCTTAATCTGTTAATATTATGATAGGCTTGTGAAAAGCACACATGGTAGTTCTAAATGTACATACTACTGAAACATTGCTCATTTGCTGTATTTTGTTTCACTTTGTGTGTCCTGACAATAATTTGATTGCAGGTATACATGAACAAAGATTTGCTCAGCAATTCCTGAAGAATGCCAAGCCATCTTTGGCTGAATTATTTGTTATGTGTTAAGAATAGTTTACGCATCACAGTTAATTCTCTTGTACTTTTCCATTTTGCATTCTGTTTACTGCCACGATGCTGGCATCCTTACCTTGTTTATGGGTCAGTCATTCCTTAGACTGCATCCTGGATTTTGCTAACCGAGATGGCTGTCAGTGGTGTTGTTTCCTCAGCTGGGAAGACATTTCAGCTGGGAAGGTGTCTTTTGCAGAGTGAAGCTTATAATTGATATTTTGTGCAGCTTGCTCATGGAATGGAGCAAATGAGCAAACTCCTGCATAATTTGTGGCAATGATGTCTGTATTCTTGGAAGATACTCGGAAGCTCTCTGGACATGATCCTGGGCAACCAGCTCTAGGTTGACCCTGTTTGAGCAGTGGGGTTGGATCAGATGACCTCCAGAGATCCCTTTCTCCCCTCAACTTTTCTGTCATTTTGTGTTGAGGACTGTATTCTCATCTGACACGCAAAAACCTGCTTTCCATATGCATAGATGTGCTGAGTAGTGTGAGCCTTGCATTGTTAGTTAGGTTTTTTTGAATGGGGAGTTCCTAATCTAGTGTTGCTTTTCCGGCCTTTTTGAAAAGGAAAAAACCAACATCCAGTTATCCGTCTCCTGAATCAAAATTGCATATTTTATTAGCAGTGGGGATTATTTTCATGCAGAAACTTATTAAAAGCACCTGGAAGGCTAAATAATGTGTCACGTAGTTTTCTCTTATCCTCTGCTTTACTGACAAGATTAAAGAACTTTGGGAGTAATGAGATAGAGTTTTGCTCTGTGGAACAGTGCAGATTAGACCTTACGTCATGATTTCCAGGTATTTTGTTGCTCTATCTTTAGTTACTGTTTTGGCTGATTTGCTAAGTAGAGAGGTATAAAGTTTTTCTTTCTTTCTAACTAGTCCCAGCAGTGCTGAATGGGAGAAGAACTTGTATTTCTGTTTTAATTAATGCAGTATTACTATTAAGTACATCCACACTGCAGTCTGTGTCATTTTATATGAAAACCTTTTGAATCACAGCATTTGTGTTATGTGTGTGTATGTATATATTTCCCCCCGAGACAAGGACAAGTGTTTCACAACAGACTGTTGCTTGCAGCTCCTGTCCTGTAAGAGTTTTTCTGATGACACGTCATGTAATACCTTCTGGAAACTATTGATAATCTGACACTGAGTTCGAACTGAATTTTTTTTTGTTGCTGTTGTTGCCCTGTAAGTCATCCAGTTTCTGTAAAGCAGGACTACATTTTAAACTGCTGCCACGTAGAAGGAAGGGAGTGATTCTGCCAATCCTGTGCTGCAAGGATCTGTGTGCTTCAGACAAATCCAGTGCTGCCGCTGTGCCACAGTGAGGCGAATCGAGTAGCACTGATGCTGTGTGAGCCAGGAGGGTTGTGCACAGTGGTGTCCTGGTGGCGAGAGGAACAAGTCAGGAGAAATTGCTTTAGACCTGGGTTTGGACAGAACTGCGCACCCCTAATACCGTTGATTCCCCATAATGAAGAGCTTGTCTCCCTTTCCTATGGGAGATCCCAGGATATTCCCCCTCCTCTTTCTCTTCAAGCTCTGCCATACAACGTTTCGGTGCATGGCTTATGGCACCGTGCATGTTGAGTACTATTCTGATTTTAAACACATTGATAGACAGGTGTCAATTTACCATACAGACATATGGTAACAATTATAGGTGCAGGAGGAAGATAAATCTGAGCAATGTTGGTGAACTTCCGATCAGATATTTAAAGCAGTGTTGCTTCTGGGGTGTGCAAGGCAGCTTTGGCTGGGTGATTAAAATAGCATTATGGAAATGTGGTAGCTTGAATTGACAGAACATCTGTGTGAGGGTAGTCACTTCCTTAGAGCTTTGTAGGACCTGCCAGAGGGTTTCCCTTGCAGAGAAGCCTGGTACCATCTGCTTACCTGAAAGTTTGCCATCTCTGAGTCTGCATTATGCACCACTTGCTACTTTTACTTTGTAACAGCCTTTCTCACTTTGTGGGTTTTTTTTTTTTTGCTGTCAGTTTACTTGGTGTTTGAACAATTAAGAACTTCTAGAGTAAGACCATACTAATATCATGGTGATTGCTTTAAATTGCTAACTTTCCCCAGCTGTTTTTCTTCTGTTGGTTAGAGTTTTGGTGCTTACTGCTGGAGATCAGGCTACCAAGAAGACTTAGAGTGTAAAAGGAGGGAGCTATCTTATTTACTGGGATACCCCTTTGGAACACAGACATCAGGAAGAGGACATTGCTTCAGTTAATATAGTTCTCATTTTCCGAGTATAGGGGGTGGGAAAAGGGAAGGAAGTACCTGAGTAGGAATTGGAAACTGAAGGGGAGGGGGGAGATTGAGCCAGTGCTAGCAGAGGACCTTGGTGGTGGTGAGGAGCAGCAGTTTATTTCTTTGAAAGCTGGAGATGGAAACTGCACTTGGAGCAAAATAGAAGAGGGTAGGATAACTCTGAAATAGTGCTTTTTGGTTTCCTTCGTTTTTTTCCTAAATAGAAAAGGATCACTGTTGTCTCCAGTGTAAGAAGAGTTATTGGCTGAATGAGATACCAGAGACTAGTCAGAGTGGCTGTGGCAAGAGGAGATATTTGGAGGCAGTTGATAGGAAGGCATAAATAAAATTTAGGATTGTAGGGAGTGACTCTTGCTGATGGAAGAAGTGGTATCAGTGGGATAAACTAGAGAAGAGGAAACCATAGGGCTGAGTGATGGAATAGATGATAGAACTGAGAGTGGGGAATGGCCATGGATAGTAGCGGTTAATGGCCATGTGAATTTGTGTGCAGAAAACTTGCTACTTGTACCTTGGGCTTTAGTTTAACACTCCTGAACGTGCAGGTCTAAAGCACTTGAAGCTCCTTTCCTGTTCTACTCTGTCCCCAGATGCTTAATCTTGACTATATTCTAGCCCCAACATCAGTGTTTGGGCAGTCAGCCAGTTAGGAGACCTGATTTGGCCTGAAATGATCCATAATTTTTCAGCTGGCTCAGCTCACCACTGGCTGAATGGCTTGTTGCCCAGTCTCCTGAGTACCAGCATAAGGAGTAAGTGAGCTTGCTTTTACAGGGCCTCTAAAGCCCTGAAAAAAGAATGATTTGCACAGAGATGGTGACCAATATAAGGAATATAGGGTTATAATATCCTTAATCCGTAAACCAGTATTTCAGCTGTTACAGTTGATCATTCCAGTAATGCTGCAGTCATACACAGTCAGTCTTTAACATAGTAAATCAGCAGCATGTATGAACATACAAGCATCCTTACGTGCCAGTAGACTTGTTTCCACAGAAGTGCTGGTTTTGTAGCCATAGGTGACTGGCTGTGACAATGCCAGGGGAGCTGTGTTCCTGTGCTTTATCTGGCTGGTGATCAGCAGAGGGGATCCATGCTGATGGTGTGCAACTCTTACTTACCCAGGGATATCTTCTTACCATTCCACACAGCTGAACTTCTTGACCCCAGGCATACAGTGAAGGCGGTGTCATCACTTTTCCAGCTGAAAGTTTGGTCTGCAGATGGGTCCCCTCTGAGTTTGTTAGAGAAGAGCTTCCCAAAGCTTAATCTGCCAAGGCTTGTGCATTGCCGTGGTGCTCTAGGTGTTGTTTGGGTTGTCCAATTATCATTTATCTCACTGTGGTTTTTATCCAGTAGTCCTCAGTTTCCAGCAGATCCTTACCCTACTGCTGTTGGGACCTTTCACTTGTCAGTAGCTAGGTATTAATCAGCTTAAATATAATGTGCAACTGTAACTGGAGTCTCTTTTATATTTTTTGCTGCAAGCTGATATGTGTGAAACCCTGTCAAGGTATTTTCTCTTCCTCTGTGGTTTACCTAGATAGAGGATGCCAGCCTCCTGCTACTAGCTCAAATGGTGGATTCTCTTAATGATGAAAAGCTCCAGCACTTCCATTTTGAAACATGAGGATATTAAAATGATTGTCATAATTTTTAGTGATTGCTGCGTCTTAATTTTCTTAACAACCACACCCTTAGCCCCAAACACAATTCTATATGACAAATGTCTTTTGTCAGCCCATTTTCTCTTGTCTCAAGTTCTGTTCTTAAGGTGGCTGACTTGATATTCTAAAGGTCAGTAAGATATTGCTGCTCACAGTGTTTAAATTTTTCTGGTTGTTATTTGAAGCTAAATAAACTGTTCTTAACAAAATAAAATCAAAAATTGGGTCGATAGAGGTGTTTGCTTGTTAACTGTGTTGATTGAAAAGTTTTCTTGGTCTGTGTTATGGTTTGCTTGGTCTTTTATCCAAAACAAGAGCAGACTAGGAGTTTTCTTCTTTCTACTTTTGTTCATCCTGGAATCACATATTTAGTGTGGAGCTTTCGGGACAAATTCTTTTCTAGTATGTCCCCTCTTGTTCTTTCATTTTAGAACAAGCTTATAATATCTGTGTAGAATGTCACAGAAGCATCTATCCTACCAGATGTGGAGTATGAGGCTCTCCTGTTTTATTAAGCATTTAAAGCATTTCTATTAAGCAGTTCCCATTGCAAGGAATTAATGCGGCTTTCACTGTGGTATTCTTACACAGTGATTGCAGCAAGCTTTTGATACCTGCTGAAGGAAAGTTTTTAAGCTATAAACTTATGACGGTAACGGGCAAGATCCTGTTTCTCTTTTGCTTAAAGATTCTCATATATTGCTGTTTCTGTATGTCAGACGAAATGTTAGAAAACTCTTCATAGCTTATTAGGCAAACAAATGTTGTTCTCAAGGGCATATACACATCAATAAATGTGCTAAAAATTCCTTTGCTTTAACATGTGCATATGCAGAAGGAAAAGAAATTTTTTCAACTGGCCAAAGCTCCTACTCAGAACTTCAGTTTCTGGAGGCTATTATTTGGGTCGTTTCCATTACTCCTGAAGATTTTCTGCTGTGCCTCCCGGAACTTTTTTTCCCTTCTGGTAGTACCATGTGCAGAAGAAGAGATTTGTAATTCTGGGGTCAAGGAAGATCAGAAATGAAGAGAGAGCAAGATACTGTGTATAATGCACGTGTACGATTGCAGTTCTTTTGTTGTCACTTTGTCCTTGTGTTTGTCCCCATATCCTCCCAAAATTCCTGTACAGATCTGAGGTTTTGAACCCAGCATCCTGTCTTGGTACAACTGTCAGGCAATGTGGGTGGTACAGAGAGTGGAGTAGCAAGTCAGTACTGTAGTGCTGAAGATGTAATGCAAGCTTCTGTAGAGCATACACTGAAACAGTTGCGGGTGTTGTATAAAATGATGATTCATTTTCTTTAGGTAAAAAAATATTTTAAGAATTATATTTTTGAAAAATCAAAAACTCCTCACTCCAAAGAACATTAAAATGTTGTGTAGTATAGTAGTTGCACATGCAGTTGTGGGTCTGCACATGCTTGAAAGGATGAAAATTAAGGTATAGGAGAAACCAGTGATATTCTTGGGTTTTAGATGTTTGAATCTATTTTGTTTAATCTGAAAGTAACTAAGTCTAACTAATTTTAGGATTCTGTTTAATATTGGGTAGCTAAGTTAGCAACTTCTTCCCAGAAAAACTTCTATCAAAGCAGCTTTGTTTATCATTGTGAAAAGCTTGAGTTTACAAATTCAAAAAGTTTTGTATAGAATAGAGAAAAATAAGTAATGCTTGTAAAGACTGTAGCATGGTGACCTCTGTGAAAGATGAACTTTGAGTTATATGGAAAATGCAGTAATGCTTCGGACTTTGCAGCAACTTTTGTGATACGTGCCAATTCATAGAATGTACCACTCTTATTTTCCTTCATGGCCTTGTGTTGATGGGGTTAAGTCTTTGGGGTTTTTTCCTATTGGAAATTTACTTTTGAGCAGTAGTAGTAGACTAGAAATAATATTTGAGAGCTTAATGCTGTATGTGGGAGTACTCTGGTTCCTTTTAGCTCTGCTTGAGCATATGCTTCAGTATCTGATCTGTGCCATCAACATCAGCGGGACTGCCTTGTCCTATATGTAAATGTGCATATTTATAAAAATTCCTTCTTTAATAAGAAGCAGAGATGATGCATTGGTCTTGCAGGAGAACTCAGTTCGTTACTTCCTCAGTGTCACAGGATCAGTTATGTATTATTCTGGCTTTATCAAACTGTTCTTTGTATCAATAAATATTAGAAAATCCAAGGTGTTGGTCCATGCTGTCTTAGACTTGACTGTGGTGAGTAGAGTGTAAATACATTGCTATATACGTGTTTAAATTTGTATAACAGCAGTGTTTCCAGTGACTTAGAGTGGTTTATAGTAGAAAATATTGTGGTTTGACATTGTTAATTGTAATGGGCTTCTGAAATTAATCCTGAACTAAAATAATCCTACTGTTTTTTGGTGGATTGAATCCCACATCAAAATAAACCTTACATTTCCAAATGGAAAATTTTTAACTTTTTATCCAATTCTCTTGTTCAGTATTGGATTTCTTTTTCTGTTTCTTATTCCTGTAGTCTGTATGTGTTTTTCACTCCCATTTCTTGTGAAGTTCTTTCATCTTTATTACTTTTAAAAGAGAAAGTCTGTCTCATTTGGGTACTAGTTGGAAAGGAAGATCTGATGCTCCAGTCAGTATGGTGCTAGGAGACAGGAAGCTATTTAATACAGTTTTACACAGGGCAAGGTAGCACCATTCTCCTAATTCAGTTTTCTTGAGGAAACAGGAACAGATCCTAAATTTCCTGAACTTTTAGTAGACTTTTAGAGTTCTTTTTTTAGGCATAATACTGATTCCTAAAAGATTTTTTTTTTCCCTCTGTATTAGCATTGTAAGTGCTTTGACAGTCAGATTTAAGACCTTGTTCTGCAGAGGTTTAATATTCTGCACAGAAGTAATTAGTTGCAGATGTTAACTTGAGTTCCTTTAATCATCAAAAAATCTGAAATAATGCCTATTTTTGATTGTGTTAGTGCCTTGAGGCACATGTAGTTGTATTCTCTTTTACACTGTATAAGCAGAAGAGATACAAATGAGATGTGTTTGACAGAGCTGTAGTGATTGAAAACTCTACATTGTTGAACTTTGTGAAACTCTTGCTTTTCTAATGAAATGGTTTTGTACCAGAATGACATAAAGATACTAAAAACTGAATGAGCTTGCTTATATCTAGTTGAAAACGTGTAATTTTGTTTGTTCACCACTAGTGAAAGTTGCATTCATTGCCGTTGTAGTCTTTAAAAAATATTATTTTTCTTCCTGAAGTAGTTGATCTGATTCTTCTGAAAATCTGTTTCAGCTGATACTGTAACTACACAACAAAGATGTTTCATGTAAGCTTAAAATGTTTACACAGTATTTAGTGACCTTTCTTAGCGTTGACAAATGCCTGGTTGCTCATGTAAGTACAAGTGTAGGAGTGTTTGTAGAAAATGACTACTTTTCTTCCCTAGTAAAACTTGAGCTGACTGTACCAGCTGTGGTGGTGCTTCCTGAGCTTGGCACCTTCCTTCTTTTTTGAGTTGGTGTTTGGGATTACATGGCTGCTGTAGGCAGAGGGGAAGAACAAATGCCTTTGCTAATGGTCACACCACTTGACAGACTCTCAAAATAAGTTTTACAAATTCTGTTCATGTAAATATTCATAACATAGGAAGCAAATAATTCCCAAAGGATGATCCGTTACCTGCATGTCTTTTCTTTTTTCTTCTTCCTTCAAAGGCTATACATGTTCCACATTTGATAGTGGAATCTGTACTGTTTTGTTCTTAATTGGAAGGTATGTTTTGTTCTTTTTATTATGGTTGTAAAAAAATCTTATGAGTTGTCTTTTATGTTAACATTCTTTATTAATAAAGTATTAGCATATGAAGATTCATGAAAGTCCTGGCTATGTTCCAAAATACTATAAAAGATACCTAGGAATACTTAGTTTCTTTTCGTTTTGCAGAGGGCTTCTATGCATAAGGGATGTGCTTCAGCTCTGCATTCCCTTCTGCAAGTTCTGAGTGCCCATTCAATCTGTGTTTTTGAAATTCTCTCTAAGTATATTTCCCTCAGGATTTTGCTTGTCCTCATTCCAGAGCTGTTTCCATGGGCCATATCTAAATTATAAGCCAAAGAACAACAATTAGGTAGAAACGGTAAAGGAGTGTAATGGTTTGGTCCAAGATACTCATTACTGTTTACCTTCTGTGAGATAAGAATTAGGAGAAACGCAAAGCAGGCACCAATCTTGAAAGAATATAAAGAAGTTTATTAACAGACCTAAAAGAAGGAAAAAAAAAAGCATACCACACCTTCGGAACTCTTCTCCTTCCCCCCACCTTTCTCCCTTCTCCAAGTGACAATGTAAAAAGACAACCCTTGAGATGTTCAGTCTGTTTACCACTTCCATAACAACCTTGTTCAGTCCATTTAGGAAGAGGAGTCTCTCTTGCTCATGCTATGAAAACATTACCACAACGAGACAGCCACTCACTTCCAAATAACTTTGTTCAGTCCATTTGGGAAGAGGAGTCTCTCTGCTCGCCTTCTCTCGTGAGTTCCTTCCCCCGACTTGCAGCTTTTCCCACAACTGCTTTCGAGGGTCCACTCTTGAAGTTTTTTGGGGTACAATTTTAAGGTTGAGCTGTTCAGGAACAAAGTTCTCTTCACCCATCTCTGGGAGCATTTAATCTCTAAGAACAGAGGCCCTTCTCCTTCCCTGGGAGCAAAGGGTCTCCTCATCTT
>NW_024581112.1:11151078-11342960 GCF_017639235.1 Corvus kubaryi | reverse complement strand
GTTCTCTTCACCCATCTCTGGGAGCATTTAATCTCTAAGAACAGAGGCCCTTCTCCTTCCCTGGGAGCAAAGGGTCTTCCTCATCTTCATTGTTAGGACTATCTCTGGGAGCATCTCTAGGAACTGAGTTTTTCTCCTTTCCCATTTGGAGCAAAAGTCCTCATCTGGTCCATCTCTCCCTGTCCAAACTTCTCATGACATTACAGCTGCGTCAGCATCTGCCTATCTCAGCGCAGGTGCTTTTGCTCACGAGTTGAACACTCCACCCCCCATATCTTCATGAAATTACAACAGGATACTCTGATATATCATAGCTTTACAACAGAATTTCAGCTTGAAGCATCTCCTCTCTCTCTTCCCTCAGGTTTTCAGCTCTTCACAGCAGTAAAAGGGTTAATCTCACCCAGGTCTTGCAGCTGGAATTTTGCTTATTGCTGTTGGTCACATGATCTCTGCCAGACAGTGGTGCAGCTTTAGCTGAATCTTGGCTGCACTGGAGGGGGGGAGCCGAGCTGCTCCAGCTGCCCACAGCAGGGCTGTTGGGGGGGTTCCACGGATGGAACAGGGCCCATCGGCTCCAGAATGGCTGGAGCCTGCACGGGGCCTGCAGCCACCTGTCCCAACACTGGAAACAAGACAGAGCTGTGGGGGGGGTTTGTCTATTCTTAAGTGTGGATCACAGAGGTGGTCACAGCTTTAAGTGGCTTAAAGAATTGTCCATGTTCAACCTGGCCAGCTGATAGGTTCTGTCAGGTCACAGAGGAAGCTGTAAGCACCCCTTTGCAAGAACATCACTTCTGGGACTATGCTTGCTAAGCCATGACAAGGAGTGACAAGCAGAAGTGGCCTCTAATGACCAGCATGGAAATCTGTGAATTTAACATGCTGGACTTCTGGAAGTAGACATGTTCTTTGGGTGTTTCTAAAAGAATACATATAATAAATTACAGTTGCAGAGGGAAAACAGAAAGGCAGTCTGAGGATGTCAGTAGTTAAGTGACTTGTCTTCCTAGTGGAATTGCTGGATGAAAGGAGCACAATCAAGTTCTGAGGGCTTCTTACAGTATGGGTTAAGAAAGACTGAATTTAAAATACGTGGGAACTAAGCAGATAAATTTAAGTGTAGTCAAGTTCTAGAAAATGGGAAGAATGCCCAGACACTGGCAATCTGGACAATGGAGAAGTTTCCACTGCTAAACAAAAGATAGGGAAGGAAAACTAAAAGTTAAATTACAGTTTATTTGACTTGAAGGTGACACCCAGCTATCGACAAAGAAATGTCAAGGGCTGAGGTTTCGATTTAGACAAGAGACCAGATCTTAAACAGGATCTGTGAGCTTGCATCATGGAGATGAGAAGTCCTGAAGGCAGTGATGAAGGTGGCTGAAAGCCCAGATGCTGGGTCTGAGATTTGGCTGCAAAGGAGATCAATTAGAGGCATCATTTCTTGCACAGGAGTAGAAGCAAATTTTATTTGGAGAATGTTTATGTGGACTTTGTGGGAGTATTTAGGATTGAAGGAAAGTGCCTGTGTCAGTGAATTCTCTCTTCTCCCTAGCATTGTACAAATAAGTTGGATGATTACAGTGAGGAGGACTGGCATTCAGAGTGGTGGCCCTGCCCTTGTTGCAGACCAAGGAAGCAAGCTAGTGAAGCCTAAGTTGGTTCAAATAACAGTAAAGGAAGGGAGAAAGTAGGAAAATGAAGGAGGTCAAGAGGAAGTGTCAGAGCAAGAGGAAAAAGAAAACTAAAACTAGATGGAGAGGGATAGGAGTTGAATAAGGATTCTGTCTCACATTCCTTCTGTTTGAGGAGCAATGTTCATGTTGTATACTAATCTAACCACTTGCTAGAAATAAATTCTACTGTCATCTTTGTCTAAAAGAAACCATTTAAGGAATCTGTTTTTTGGGGTAATTTTCTGGGCAGTGAATCACAGAATCATAGAGTATCTTGAGTTGGAAAGGACCCACAGGGATCATCAAGCCCACTCCTGGTACTGAGAGGACAACCCCAAGAGTCACACCAGGGGCCTGAGAGTGTTGTCCTAATGCTTCTTGAGCTCTGTCAGGCTGGGTGCTGTGACCAGTGCCCAACCACCCTCTGGGTGAAGAACCTTTTCCTGAGATCCACCCTAAACCTCCTGTGACACAGCTCAGACCATTCCCTCGGGTCCTGTCAGTGGTCACCACAGAGAAGAGATCAGTGCCTGCCTCTCCTCTTCCCCTCATGAGGAAGCTGCAGACTGCAATGAGGTCTCCCCTCGGTCTTCTCCAGGCTGAACAGACCAAGTGACCTCAGCCCCTCCTCACACAGCTTCCTCTCCAGACTGTTCCCCACTGGAGGATGGCCCTCCTTTGGACGCTCTCTAACAGCTCAATGTCTTTCTCATATTGTGGCACCCAAAGCTGCCCCCAGCACTCGAGGTGAGGCCGCTGCAGAGCAGAGCAGGACAATCCCCTCCCTTGCCCGGCTGGCGATGCTGTGCCTGATGCCCTCCCAGGGTAATGTTGGCCCTCCTGGCTGCCAGGACACTGCTGAATCGGATTCAACTTTCTGTTGACCAGGATTCCCAGATTCCTTTCCACAGGTTTTCTGCACATGGAAAAGTTGTTTAACAATAATTTTCAAAGTGAATTAGATACGTTCTGATGTCATAATCAACTGTTATTAACCCCCTTGGGGAAGAAGGATTGAAATGGGAAATATTCTGCATTTCAGCATTATTCCCAGGCCACCACATACATGCACAAGTAACTGTATAGTGTAAGTAACTGTATAGTGTATGTATATAGCACATGTAGGTATTGCTGTTTTAACTGAAACAGTGAGCAGGTAGGATGCTTGCCGATAACTAAAATCATAATGTTCTTAAAAAACCTTAGAACATTGACAAAGGACAGTTTGACTTTGTCATTTTTTTTAAATAACAAAAATATTTTACTACTAAGTTATCATCTATCTACTCTGCCTGTGCTAGAGTTTTAGGCCGAGTCCATTTGCAAGGGTATTTTGAACAAAGGTGAAGATATATTTAGAAACAGTGCTTTGGACAAACACTGTCAGATAGATGATTTGGGGACAAGACATTCCCTTGAAAACATGCATAAGATTCTTCTTAAAAGTCTGTTTGGAAAATCTTTATAACCAATACTTTGATACAGTGTTTTTGATACACTTGAGTTAGCTTCAAGTTACCCTGTAGGATTCACTTAATTTTCACTTATTTTCCACTGAATATTCCTTTCTAACTAGTGATCTCTGATTAAGTTCATTATGTGAAGAAAAAAAAAATCAGTGAAATAAATACGACCTTAACTTGTCTCAAAAGGGAAAACTCTTGCTAAGTAACAGCCGGCCTCCCTGTTAATGGTGGAGCTTCCCTCTTCAGCTGTCATAGGCACACACAGATCTGGTACTCCTACTCCTTCATGAGTGTATTTCTGCTGCCTCACAGCAGCCCAGCAAATTGGGAGAGAAGTTGTAACTTTTGCAGGATGATCATCCATACATTAGAAAAAATAAGCCTCTTTTTCTGTACATGCTTGACAGTAGAGAGTAATGCAGCCATCCATACAGGAAGGGTGATCAAGCAAGAACAAAACCCAGCACAACTGCTCCTTTCTTCTAGTTCTTCCTCCTTCAGACTCCAGTCATGTGAGGGGCAATATATGTATCTCCATGACTCTTGTATGCCGTGAACGTATATTCTCCATATACTGAGAGAACATAATGGGATTGTGATATGTGGGGATATTATAAAATTGTGTATGCCAAAAGACTGGAGTAAAGTCTTGCAGTTAATGTGTGAAATTCTTTTTAGGCACTGACTCTCAAACTTTTTTTTTAATTAGTGCCTGTTTTTCTGTTTCACTGTCTCTGAAAGTAGCCTCTGGTTGAAGATCAAGCTTGACCAAAGGGTAAAAGTTCAGAATTTCCACACAGGAGGTTGTTTCTGTATGATAGGCTTACACAAATATTTATGTTCTCTAACAGTTGTCTATCCATCTGCTGAAAATCCAAATGATAATAAACTGTGTGTCGTTTTGGTATAGTGAGCCAGTGGCCTGCTTTTTAGTGGCAAGAACAGTTGCTAGTGGCCTGCTTGCTTTTCTTGATTCTATTCTCATTTTTATTTCTGTTTTTTTTTAAATCTTGAATCTCAGAAAGAAATTTGAAAGCATTTTTAGAGGGTTTTTTATGCAGTTCTTTCTAAAGAGCCTGTTGTGTCACAGCAGATAGGAAAGACTTTTGTTAAAAGTCATTGTCTTGACAAGTGAGGCTTGGTAGCTGTTCAGAAAACTCGCTACTGTGTGCATAATTAAAGCACGTTAAATTCCGGTTGGTGATTCAGGTGTCAAGCGTTATAATTTGTGGTCTTCTCTGAATGATACTTAGGCAGCTCGTGGACACTTAGAGAACTGCATAGACAGCTGCAGTAGTTCATTGCAGTGATTGTTTAAAAAACTTGCACCTGTTTCCAGTTTCAGATTCTAATTATTAGATCTATTTATGGTTCTTCTTGGCAAAAACAGTCTAATCACAGGTTATTTTAATAACATTGCTTGTTTCGAAGTAGCTACTGCTGTAGTTTCATGGTACTTGAGCCTCTCTCAATACTTTTGCATAAGCTTTTGGGATGACTAGAAGAAAGTAACTTTCTGTTAGATAAGGTTTTTAAGATTTACTCAAAATACTTTAAATTTTAAGAGTTTGCTCATGTTGCTTGGAAGCGGGGTGAGATACGGAAATGGTTTGACAAGTTTTGGTATATGTGCTTTTATTGGAATTTTCTCCAATCTTTTTTAGATTTATCCTTCTGAGGTCTCTTCTTTAATTATGAGTATTTTAATATAGTGCTCTCTGCATGTTTAAAAGTGTTGCTCACTCTTTCTTCTGCTGGCCAGGTAGCTTGTTGGTGACTTGAGGGGGTGTCAGCTGCTCACACCTAATCAGTCTTCTCATTCTCTTAACTTTATTCTGTATTTTCACTTAATTCTTGTTGCTTAAGAACTCAGAAGAAACGCGGTGTTGGTATTTAGGGGTGCGATTTTTCTTCCATTAGGGTCGTATACTTGAATATATTTGGTAAAATGTCTTTAGCTGGCTTGTAGAATATGACATACCGTGTAACTCATGCTGTCCATCACTGGTAATTGCACAGAGAGTGTGTCTGCAGAATAAGCTCTTGTACTATCTCTTGTAAACGCCCTCAAATACCTGTTGACCTTTCTCTTCATCTTACTGTTTTCTTATGTTTATCTCAAAATGTCACTTCCCGGAAGAAAGGCTTTGAGCTGAGCATACAGTTAGCATTGGGATTTTTCATCTCTATTGAGTCTGTGTATTTTCTTCTGAGTGACTGAAGGAAAGCTGACTGTGCCATTCAAACTTCCTAATGACTCTAATTGGATTATAGTGCTCTAGAAATCGACAGCTTTTGTATGTTTATACAGTGGTTCCTGCAGTGTAGACAGATGTGAGCTCAAAACTTGTTTTCCAATTTATGGCTGTTTCATGCGGTTTGAATCTAGAAACAGATGAAGTTTGTGGAGTGATGGAACTCTTATTATGGTTGTTTCATGCAGCACCTGGAACGGAAAACTTTTTTTTAAAGGTGAAAGATTAAAGCAAAATCTTCCTGGCACTTCGTCTTGATGGTGTAAAGTTGTGAAGGTGCACAAAGCACATCACCAGTGACTCATTTCAGTGAGTCAGACTCACTGTAACTACTCAAACTTCATTAATTTTTTTCACACCGAGGGATTGTATTTTGGGTCCTGTAAGTTAACCATGGGTTTTACCAAAAACATTTATATTTAGCAACAAAACAATTAGGTTAATGTAAATACACTGTGACCACCTTTTTATTAAGGTCTGGGATACATTGTTACCTCCCCCCCCCCCCCCCCCCATGCAGTTATTTCAAGGATGGTTGATCCTTTGCAAAAAGAATTTCAGTATCTATTAACAAAGTGTTAGTCAATTTAGTCAGAAAGTAAAGCCTGTCACTTGCTTCCAGATAATGAGTTTTGAATATGAGAAATGTACCTGCAAAATACATTATTCCCACACTGAAGTATTTTGATTCTTAACTGTTCAGTAACATTTCAGGTTTCTCATTCTCTGTCAAGCACCTCTTTGGCTCCTGAACAGTGTGCTGTCTCATGGGGAGAACATGACTCTGGGAATGATGTCTTGTTCTGGCGACCTCATTCACATTCTCTCTAGTTGCATCTTACACAGAGCACTCTGCTAGCCTTGGAAAAGCTTTCCAAAACTTCAAATCTTCCAGGTGGTAGAAATTTTTGTCTGCTTTTGATATTGATATTTGAGCATGATATTGCTGCCAAGACAGAGTGTGAGTAGCTTTTGCAGGAATACAAGGAAGTTACTTTCTCATATAAGTGGGTCATAGTAGGAGTAAAAGTTATCTTAAATGGTATTAGTTGTTTTGTCTTTTTAGAATAGTGTTTTGGCACTTTGAAAGTTTTTTCTTTGCTCCTCAGTTAAGGGAGAGAGGCACTGATACCGTTGGACAGTATTAATGAGCTTGGATTTGACAGTCAATTTGAGGATCTCAGTCCTTTGTTTTTTTATTGTTTGGAAGAAATATGGATGTGGTGTGAATCATGTTGAGAAAAGTGGCTGAAGAACTTCAGTTTGAAAGCATTTCCATCAGTGCATCTATTAAAATGTTGCTTTGTATTTCTAGTACTGATATATTGAAGGTAATAATGCTGCTATAATTTATTTAAAATGCAAACCTAATAGCACTTCAGAAAAATGTAAGGGCTAATAAAGTACTCTTCGTGTAACAATGCATTTTTTTTTACCTAGTGCTTGTTTTAAATCCCTACAACTTTTTTTGTCTTACATTAGTCATTGAGCAGCTCTGTATTTTAAAGAAGCTTAAAAAGGTGGTGCTATATGGAGAGTCTGATATGTGTCTTTCTGATGCCTTGAAATATTTTAGGACTGGAATGGGCCATTTTTGTCTGTTCTTAGAATAACCTCTTGTTTACATGAAGCTTTAGAACAGTACTTTTTGTTTTGTGTGCAAATCTTAAAACCTTAACTGATCATTAAAGATCACACTCTAAGATACTGCTTAAAACCAATATGATGTTGATGTTGGTCTTGTTGACAGTGAATTTCAAAATCATGTTTTAATAAAAACTCCTATGCTCCTAAATGGCTTCATAATTAATTCTGTTTTTAGGACTGATGCTTTAAGGACTGTACTGATTGGAACAATGAGTTGTGAATTGAAGGGAAAAGATGTTGTGGTGGGGGTTGTTAATAAACGAAGTGGCTGTGATTTTTTTTTTTTTTTTTTTTTTTTTTTTTTTTTGGTAGTGGTTACTTCAGATCTTGTCAAGTTGTTTATAATTTATTGTGCAGAAAGTGAGGAAGAGCCCTTCTGATTTCTTCAAAAAAATTACTGAATTATTGCTAGATGTGCCTTTGCACATATCTTGTAGTTGAAGTACAGGATGCAGGGCTTTTCCTCTCTAAATTCTTGAGTGGACAAGTAAATGTGCCAAGACAATCTAAAAAATTCCTATTATGAATTTTTCCACAATAATGTTGTGGATGTGTGTGCTGTTCTTTTGGGGTTCATGGCAAAAATAGTGTAGGATTGTGCACTAAGATAAAATCAATAAACTTGTCTGAATCATTAGAATTACTTAGAGAAAGCCAACTTAGGATGTGGCTTCTGTTGAATCTGCAGTTTGTTTGTAAGCAATGTGTTTTTAGTAATGAGATGCTGACTAGCATTTGTGTCTCTAGAGAGGAAGAGGAACGTCTGAGAAATAAGATCCGAGCAGATCATGAAAAGGCTCTGGAAGAGGCTAAGGAGAAATTGAAGAAATCACGGGATGAGATTCAAGCTGAGATTCAGACAGAAAAGAACAAAGTAGTGCAAGAATTGAAAAAGAAAGACAGCAAGCCACTGCCTCCTGTTCCTTTACCAAACCTGATAGGGATAAACAGTGGAGAACCAGCAGACCCAGATATCCGAGAGAAGAGGAACAAAGTCAAAGAGGTAAAGATGACGGTGATATGGTCCTACCTGTTCCTGTGTCTGACAGCAGTTATTTATATGGCATTTAGTTGTTATGATTTATATTAAAAAAGAAAAACAGATCTCCAAATCATTAGTAAAAAATAAACTAAAAGTGCACAGGTATTAATGAGCATCAGCATTATTGCATGGGGGTTTTTTTCTGGTATTGGAGTATTAATATTTCACTGGATAACAACTTAGAAATTATTTTATAAAAATTATTTTAAGGATTTCTTCAGCTTAGTGGTATGGATTCAAAGTGAGTTTGCCATTAACACATGGAATAGTAACAAGAGCCTCTTTAAAGTAGAGCATGACTTTGTCAGTTTCCTTTCAAAGAATGGGATATGTTACTGTGTCATAGGATATTTTTAGATGTTAAAAAATTGGATTGAAAAGATAAGGAAAAAGAAGACCTGCTGCTATTATTTGAAAATGATTAAATTATCACATGCTTTTCAAAATACATTTTAAATGGGTCTAAAAAATTAGTAAATTTAAGTAGATTGAATGTTTTACAGGTAAATGAAGCACACTAAGATGATTTTGATTCTGTGGCAACTTACGCTATGGGAATTGCTGTTTGTGGTCTTACCCTCTCCACTACTGGTTGGCTGTGAGATTCATTGCCCTTTTTTGTCCTGGCCATGCTAATTTCCTATGACTGCTGCCAGACATTCTCTGAGTCTGTACTTCTAACTAGTATGGCAGAAACCTTGTACAGCCTTACTGTTCTTCTTCTTTCCCGCAGTCTGATTTGTTTTATGCCAAAAAATTGGTTTAGCAAAGCAGGAATGGTTCAGGCCAGACATAAACAAGCACAGACTGTTACTAAAGAACATCCAGGACACAGCACTTAGTGTTTACATCAGCTAAATCTACTTTTAAATTGTGATCTGAGTTTAGTTACTTCATAAAACCAAAGAGAAATTAGTCATACACCTGTCCTTGTTATAGGAAGGAGTTATAGCTGAAGTGTGTGCCATTCTGTGGGTATCACCCAAACTGGAATTTTATTTTGAATATTAATGGTGGCTAGATGGAGTCCACTCTTATCAAGTAATGAACAACTGTATTATACGTGCATGATACGGTGTGGAGCTGTATCACTATTTGTAGTAGTTACTCCATATAGAGCCCTGTCACAACCTGAATATCTGAAGTGGCAAATCATTCCCTGGAAGATGTGCCTGTTAGTGATTACTTCAGAAGGACTTTTGCCTGGGAAGTTGTGTCTGGAATATTGGACCTTCTTGACCCTGCTTGGTTAGGGCTGCTTCCCAAAGGACAGCATTGAATCGTGGATTTGAAAAGGCTCTACTGCTTCATTTGTAAACATTCTGAATGAGAATATACAGAGCATTTTACTTTTCTAAAAGTCTCTGTAAGGTGAAGATGAACAGTGAATGGCATGGTTGTCAACACTTCTTAATTTTTACTACCTATTACTGTAGTTAAATACCTTTGAGATGGATTTAATGTGTAGAATAAAATTGAGTTTACCAAGTAGTGCGAAATTACTGAGCACAACTAACAGTGAAGAACTAGCTGAAAGAAATAATCAACCAAAGTGTGGAATTTGGAGGGAGGGTTGAAAATTAGTATTTGCATTTCTGAGGTTGTTTGGTCAGAATGCAGACCAAGAGGAGATGATAAGCTCTAGGTTAGTATAGAATAGCAATTTTTTTGGTGTCATGAAAAAGTAGTAAAATTTGGACCATTCTTGCTGATGTAAACCTGAAGGTGTTAGCAAATTGTATGGAATTCAGGGTAGTTTGTGAGTAAGAATCACCAGGTGGTGATCCTTAGCTGCAGTTGCCACACACCTTGTGCTGTGAAAGTCTTACTCCTTTTTTTGGTGATCAGCCTACGTGTGAGTCACACTGACAAGCTGTTTTTCTATTGCATAACTTGTTGATGACTACTTTTATGGTTTCTGAAGTGTAACTTTTCATTACCAGACCAAAGGTTTTTGTGAGACCATGTTTTAAGTGGGTAAGTCCTTCAGCTAGGATAATAATGCCTTTGTCTTGAGCAGTTTTCAGTTGTGTGACCACTGTGCTTGAGCGGCCCAGGATCAAAGGAGCATGACTAAAAATTCTTTGTTATGTGAATTGCCTTCATTGACTCAGTCACTTTAGTACTGTAGCTACCAGGTGATCTCCAGAATTTTTAGTTTTTGTTTCAAGCAGGGCAGCAGATTGTCACTTCTACAGCTGGATGTGTGAAGGCATAGAAGACCAGGGTGGGAGATCTGCCCGGGAGGGAAAATGGACAAATGGTAATGCTGAGGAACAATTGTTGGAACAATGTGGCTGAGATAAAATGTATATTAACAGTGTCAAATGAATAATATTTTGCCTGAAACCTGTTTTTGACAGCATCAGATATTTCAGAGAGATCTGCAGCGATTTCAGAGATGTGAAGTGCATTCTGAAATATGTTCATCACTGAGGTCCTCCCTCACTGTTTTATGTAACTGGTATAGACTAATACAAATAGTCTTTGTAGATGGAGACTCAGCAGAAAAAAAGAACAAGTTCCAGGAGACAATATTGCTAATGTAGGTCCACAACTAATATATATATATATACATATATATATATATATATAGCTATCTATATCTATCTATATGTAAAATATAATTTTTGACATGCAAGATACTATGATTGCCTGGACTGAGACCCGAAAAATAGCCCAGGGAAGCTCCTGCCTCTTTGGAGGCTGCATATCTGGCCACAGAATTCCAGGTGATTTGACCTGCTTTGGTTTACTGTGAATTGTCCTGATACATATTTGAGGAACTTGACTCTCCGAGAACAGCTTTAGACTGTTCAATTTCACAAAATGAACGATGTTATACAGCCTATTTCACCTCCTATCAAATGGTGAAAAACTGGATAGGATTGGGTGGAATGATGGGGACTATTTGTAACACACACAAGTCTTTACATTTGGGAGAAAGGCTGGAAAATTTTCAAATGAGGATCCAGTTTCTTTTATTTTTACAGAAAATATATTACTAGTTTTTCTTTCCAGATAGCAATTTGAAGAAGTCTGGTTTTTTAACATCTCTGTATAAGAAGTGGTTTGGCAGTACTTTAATATTTTAAAAAAGCATAATTTGATTTTAGAAAAAAAAGCATATAAAGCTAAAAAAAAATTGTGTAATGCTCTTAAGAGAGCTTTGTAAAAAATTTGAAAGCTTTATATAATAGGAATGTTTGCTGAGCACAGAGAGGGAGGCTTCTTAAGGTCGTGGAATACAACTGGGAGCAGAATCTGCATCTTACTGGTTTTGTTTTTGTGTGTCTTTTGCTTCTGATAATTATATTTAGTGTTACATTGTGTTCTCATGTTTAATTTACAAAATTGTATAATCTGTCTATATTCTAAGAAGCTATTAATTCAGTTATTTCAATAAGGAGCATTTATGAGTTGGCTGATTATTTTAGATGCACGGTGACAACTCTGAAAAGTAAAGGTTTTCCACTTGCTTACCATACATGCTTTATAGCACTTCTCTGGCATATTAGCTTGCTGTTCAGGCTTTTGAAAGATGCTGTGGTGTTTAATTAACTGGTATTTTAAGAGCAAACACATCTGAAAATTCTTCTTGCTGCTACGCTTTAGCTTTGTATTCATATTTTGGCTTTTTGTACTATATGAAAGAAAAATATTGAAAATAGAAAGTTTTTTTTTTTTTTTAAGATCTTAAGTGCAACCTGTATAATTTTATAGAAAGGCTTTAAGATGTATCTTTTCATTGTGGTTAATGCAAAGAAATCAAGAACAAATTCTGTCTTTTGGAAGTTGTTGGCTTCCTTTCCAAGTTAAATTAGATATAAATTGCTTGAGCACTTGGAATTTTTGGCAATTAATTTCCATTATTGTATTCTTTAGATGGTGTTCAGAATATTTTTTCTTCCTTTCAGTTTAAATGTAATCATTACATAGTGGTCTGTGGTCTATAGTGAGTTTTATTTCCCTGAGAAGGTAGATTTTACCCAGTCAAATAAGGAAAATCTTGTAATTCTTTTCACTCTATTCAGGGTTCAGGTTTTCTTTTAATATCAGCCTGTCACAGTATTATTTTACTGCCAGCATTCATTTAGGATACTTGTTAAAATAGCGTATTTCACCCAACAATGGTTCTAATCCTATGCCGGTGATCCTTCCTCTCTACTCAGCACTGGTGAGGCCACACCTGGAGTCCTTTTTGTTCAGTTTTGGGCTCACCAGTATGAGAGAGACACGAGCACGTTGGAGAGGGTCCAGGGAGGGACCACAAAGATGCTTAAGGGGCTGGAGCATCTCTCATCTGAGCAAAGGATGAGGCAGCTGGGCTGGACGAGAGAGGGAATCTTAGAAAATACCTGAAGGGAGGATGCAAGGAAGACAGAGCCAGGCTCTTTTCAGTGTTTCCCAGTGGCAGGCACAAAGGCAGCAGACACAAACTGAGACACAAGAAGCTCCATCTGAACATCATAAAACATTGTTTACTGTGAGGGTGACCAAGCACTGGAGCTCACTGCCCACAGAGATTGTGGATTCTACCTCCTTGGAAATACTCATAAAATGACTGGTAATGGACCTGGAGAGCTTGTTCCAAATTACCCTGCTTGAGTGGGACCAGATAACCTCCAGAGGTCCCTTCCAACCTCAACCATTTTGTGGTAGGATGATGTTTGTTGACTAAGCCTGTCAGCTGGAAGACAGCTTCTCTAGAATGTTACGAGTGCACATGGTAAACTTAACAGCGAAGTAATAATGCTGTGGGTTTCAGATAGACTGGGAAATCTGAGTTCTCTGGAGCTTTTGTTCTATTACTTGTTCTGTATTTGTTGTGATATGCAGTTGTGTAATTACACAGTGCTAATTGTAAATACACACTTTAAAAATAGAGCTCAAAGGAGGTGTGGTGTCCACACAGGTAAGGGTAGAGTTATGAAGTGACTGAAGCTGCTGGCTGTACCATACTTGCTTGTGCAGTTTAAAAGCTCTTACGTTTAATGGGATGGGATAGCAAGGTGATATCTTTCTGATAAGCTGTTCTCAACACAGCAAAATTCTGGTTCTGTTCCTGTGTGTCACAGCTTTCTGGTAAAAAAAAAAAAAAGGGTGGAGGAAGACATTTAAGCAAAAGTTGTTGTGAAATGGACATCCAGGAAGTATAGGTCCCAGAGTTAAAGGTCATGGAGTCATAGAATAGTTTGGGTTGGAAGGGACCTTTAAAGGTCATCTAGTTCAACTTGAAGTTCATTTGTGGCGTATGACACCCGCAGAAAGAATTACTGTTAAGTTTGGATGCTTTACACAAGTGAGGAACAAGTCTGTCTGGGAAGCTGGGGTTGTTCTGACTTGAGTTCTTTTGCCAGTGAACTTCCTTCAGCAGAACTTTCCATTTATCCTCTTTTAAAATTAGACTTGTAATATATTGCCTCTTTGAAGGGAAGGTAGGAAGTTAATTTATTGAATATTAGTGGAGGCAATGCCAGAAATACTTACAGATACGTGCCAAGAAGAAAAGTGATTAAAATGTATTTTCATCGTCTTCTCTGGATGATACTCAAGAGGCTGCTAACACTGTTGAAAAGTAACAGACTGTGAGATAAGCAGCAAAACTAATGGTTTCCTATGGATTTTTAACCTACATCCCCTTATACCACCCTCTGCTCATCATGCACTTGTTGCTGTGAATATCCTCTTACCTTTCCTGCTTGACTGCATGAATTTCAGTGTGTTCCGTGCCTTCTTTAGAGCTACTGGTGTGCTAAATGCTGCCTCCTGAATGAAAAAAGGGCTGAATTATAACTGCCTTTGTCTCAGTCAGGATACTAATTTCTGTCTGTCTGCCTTATTTGGCCACAGATACTTTTTCTTTTCCTCAACACAAGAAGTAGAGTATCCGGTTCCTCCAGCTCTTTAAAATCAAGTGTGAAATTAGAGAATGGATTAAAAGGCTACTGCAAATGTATGTGTCAAATGATGGGTGTACAGACAGCAAGGTTGCATAAGCCTCATTCTTTTAAGAAATTGGGCTAAAAATAGTAAGTAAGTGTCCTTTTACCTGAGTTCTATTTTGTGTGCTTATTGAGAAAAGAGCTGTGTAGAAGAAAGAATTACTTAATTGTCCAGAGATCTTTCCATGCTGCCTAACTTCTCTTTTCATAGTTACTATTCATACAACTTTCAATGCTAATCTCATTTATTTTTCTAATTGCAGTGTTTCTGATCCAGCCAAATAGGCTGCCTTCTGTGACTGGGAGACCTTTTTTCAATATCTGAAACCTATTTAGAAAAATCCCATTATTGCTGGCACTTTACAGTCTTTGTTTTCTTGGTCAAACTTGCTTGGACTTCTAGTTGGTTGTGAGATCAGTTTTTAGTAATCCATGTTTATCAAAGGTTTTGCATTGTGTTTTGTAGCTCACTGCTCCTGACTTACATTCCTTCAGTTACATCCTGAAACTGAAGGATGTGTTATGACCCAGCTTTTTCAGTATTTAAGATAACACTCCCTGCAGCGTGAATGTTTGTATAAAATCTATACACATTTTATATGTAAGTGTGTGCATATAAAAATCTCTTTGTATCTCTATATGTGTATACACACAGGTTGTTTATTAGCTGGTTTTGTATGCACACTGTTTGGATTCTCTGTGTTCTGGGTTCTCTGATGTAATTTGACAAGTTGAGAACAGGTAAATTGGCTTTCAGTTAGTTTCGCTATGCTCTTCTAAAACTTGTCTTAATTTTACTGAATTAGTGAAATCTGTAAATTATGGATAAAATCTTTTGATTGAGCCTGTTGGTAAACTAATTTTCCATTTATATATTAAAATGGATATTGTGCAATTAGCCCTTTGGCCAATGCAGGCATGTTAGGAGTGGCCCTGAAAAAGTTGTGTCCCAGCTTGTTGGAATGGTTGTATAAAGAACTCATTTTCCAATTGTAAATCAATCATTTATGTTTGTGAGAAGCTTTGCAGCTTGGTGCATTTATTTTGCTGGAATTGCAGAATGGAAATAAAGCTCCTAGTGTGGTGCTTCATGTGCAATATTTCAGTTGCACATCCTGGATATGCGGATTTGATTTGTAACTTAAAATGTGCTACTCATGAAGAATGCAAGTTTTTGTTTGAGGGTATTTTAAAAATGAATCAATTTAGTCAAGTTGTAGAAATTATAGAATTCTCCAGCGCTCATGCAGTGTTGGAAGCCTGTTAAAAATTCAGGAAGGTGTTCATTATTAAAGATGTCTTTTTTCTAGACCATTGTGAGAAGAACCTGTCTTTCAACAATGAATTAGCACATTTGCAGTATTTAAAACTCATAAATGCAAATTAAAATCAAAGAAATAAGGATGTATTTCACTTTCCTGATATTATCAGCCAAACAAAAATGAGCAAAACTCCAGGTAAATTTCTTGTCTACAAAACTGGGTAAATCAAAAGGCTCCATAAAATTTAATTGACCTTACCGCTTTTTCTTTTTTTCTAAATTTTGTATTTTATGTGCCATTTATTCCTGTAAAACAGAAATGCTGGTAGCAAAAAATCATGAATTATGGCTAGATTGAAGAGATCTCTATTTTAAATTATACCTGATCTATTATACAAGTGACAATAGGTGTGTTTCCAGCTATGGAGACTTTGACTGGAAAGCCAGAGCATCCTGTTATGTTCTTGTTAGTCATCTTTATATAATTTCTCCTGTAGTCCCCTCTGTGTTTGCTGGAGCAACTCCATAGAATATATGCCAGTGTGTTCTTAACATGCACTTTTCCTGATGGTGTTAGCTCTCAAGTATTGATATTAATGATGTCATTGATACGCCATGTGAGCTACTGGTAGTTGAATGAGTAACCTCTCACGGTGCATTCCATTAAGACAGAGACCACCTGCATACAATACTGAACTACCTGAAACTCCCTACAGTTCACTCAGTTAGTTTGCTCTGAGATCTGGATTCCTGGTTTGCATCGCTGGCGTCTATTCTTATTTTCTGCTTTGTTACCAGAGGACTAGTGGCTATCAAGGCATCAGTTTTTGAAAGGGCTTCAAGGGGAAACCAAAGCACTGCAGAATCCTGTGCCTGCTGAATGAACTGCACATTAACAGAAGCCACAACAGGGAATAGAATCACTGAGCATACAGATACGTAAGATGTCCTGCTCTATTTTTATTGATACCGTGGTGCACAAAGCTCTAGACAATCCCCCAAAGAGTCAAAAACATGTGAACAAGAGATGGTTGGGTACATAATTTTTCAAAAAATATTTGGCAATGTTCACTGCTAGTAGGTGTTGAACTAAGTAGCCATGGCATGGAGGATAGTTTCTATGTTTGTCTGGAGAAATTGGTTAGAAGGCAAGAAATTGAGAATACAGATAAACAGTGCTGGAGGCCACAGAGGACATGTGCTGGGGATCCATGCTCTAAATTACACAAATGAATTATTTAGAGTTTGAAAATGAATGAGTAGTGGTATGACACCTTTACTGCCAACATGAAGAATTGCAGAAAAACCTTATGTGGCTGAGTGATTATCTCCATTTTTATTTCTCAGCTAAATGTAAAATGATGCATATTGGGGCTGGAGATGGAGAGATTCCAAATTCATCCTAAGTATGGAAAGCTGTGAGGTGACTTAGTACACTTGAGAATGAGAAATTGTCTTTTTTATAGTTCTTGGAAATGTCACTGTGTAGTGCTCAACAGCAGACAGTGAGCAGATATTCAGTATTTCAGAGAAGAGAACAGATAGCCTATGAAGTTCAGGTGCCTGTGCATCTTGCAAGCTTCATGTAGTTATTGCCTTTCAGTTTCAAAAAGGATAGGGTAAAACTGGCAGAGATGCAGGGATAAACTGATGAAGATGCTTAGACTGATGCCTGAAAGAACAGGACTGGAAGAAAGGAACTGTAGGAACTTCTTTCTGCTGGCTGATGTGCAGTTGTGATTGTTTGCAAAGATCATCCGAGGGGCTCTACTTTTCTAAACAACACACCACCAGAGAGCACCATTCAGTCCTGTTAACACCATATTCTCTTGAAACCATGAGGATGCACAAGGTCAAAAATACCTGTTCTTCATCTTGGATTAAAAATATTTCGCTTTCTTGAACATTTTTGAGCAGTCAAAACTCTGCTGCAAGCTCTCCAAATTTAGCCTCTTTACATCAACTGTTTCAGTTCTCACCAATCTGAAGGATTTTCCTATGTAATTTCATCAGGCATCTAAGACTTCAAGTATTTAGTGCCAACAAAAAGAGTTTTCCACTTTGCATCCATTTGATTTGCATCCATTTGGTTTTGTTTTAGTAATGGATTTGTTACCAGATTTGACATTAAAGAAAACCCAATATTCTGTGTGTGTTAGGAACATATTCCAAACAGACTCTTTTGGTGACAGTGTTCAAAAATGCATGACAGAGGCATGAACTGATGCCTGAAATAATTTCTCTTGAGACAGAGCTTCCAGAAAAACGAAAAAAGTATGAGTTTTCTAAGTTTCATCAAAAATCTGAGTATACAAGGAAAAGATAATTTCTAAAATTAATGTCCAAAAAGTATTCTTTGCAGACAGTAGGAAAATGGTCATTAGTTTTTAATCTGCCAATTGAGCAGTAATTTTGTCTATCAAGTCCTTGGTTAATTTTAAAACAGAGTTTGAAGGTGGTTTATATAAATCTCTCAAAATTGTACCCTTAAGCAGAATACATTGCTTTGAAAACAAAACCTGTTTGCTGTCTGTTATGCAAGTTCCTGATGGAATCGCAGGAACCAGTAAATACTGCAATTTGCCAGTAAATTGGTTCTTTTATTTTCTCAGGTCTCCTACTTTCCGTTTGCTAGTTGCCTGTCGTTTTTTTTAAGACTGGAAAGGGTTTTTTTAACCAGTCCTTGATTTGAATTACTGTTTCTGACATACTGCTGTAGTGGTAGAACTTTCTTACAAGTCTCTTTTCAATCACTGTAACCTCCTTTTATTGTTTGTCAAAAGACATCATTGCCACTCTGTCTTTATAAAAATCTGATTTCCCAGAGACTGTAGAGGATTAGATCCCATGAGCACGTTCTAAAGTCAGTAAAACCAACTGGATAATGGTGTACCTACAAAAACAGTTTCATTTGTCATGCCCTGCTTTTTGCCTTTCTGTCTGTCTTGCAGCAGAGTCCAAATCAGTCTTTTTGTAGAATTATCAAGTTGTGTGTGCAGCAGCATCTTGCTGGTTATTTGCATTGCATTCCATAATAAACATTTTCAAAATTAGTATGCAGCAGACTGATACCCTATGAATGATTTTGCTTTCAAAAGCAAAATCTGTCATTAATGGTGTCAGTAAAGAGTCCATTGCCAAAACTGCTCGTTCTCTGGGAGACAGATTGCAAGATTCTATATATGATATGCTATTGAGCTCCAAGCATTTCCTGTGACAAACTGCTATCAGGTATGGAAATTTCAGCTATGGAAATGTGTGTCTTGTGTTTTTCACCGTTATTGATCCACGTTATTTTCATTCTACTCAGCTTGAGGTGCCTCTCTGAGTTCTTTAGGGGTTGGGTACATTTTTTTGCAAATAGTTTTACATTCTTTCTACTATCCCTAGTGCTGATGTCCCAGTCAGTGTCTGAGACTTTCCAAGAAAAGCCTATGTATTCCTGCAGCTATTCTTCAGCATTTCCAACTTTCAGTACTCAAACCTAGTGTACCTATAGAAATCAGTTTGTTTTCCAATCAGGAGTTCATGTTGCTTGTACTTCCTGAGCCAAAATGCCAACCTAAGGTAAAACTTGTAGCTGTCAGAGTCGTCTGTCTTCTCATGTCTCTCCAAAGCTTTTGTGTGCACAGCTGCTCCTGATAATATAGATGTTCTGTCTATAGTATAACATGCTACCTGTTCTGGCAGTAACAGCAATCTCCATGTTGTTACAAGATCTCTTGGTATATCATCCTTACAAAACTTAATACCGTATACAAGAGCTGTGGGGCTTCTCACTTGCATGTAATGTGCAGTTCTCTGCTAACATGATATTGTGAAATCTCCTTGCTTTGTGGTGGGGGAAAGCAGTGAATTGTGTGCCAAGTAATGGTCAGCATTCATCTGGAAAAAATCAGTTGGCTACTTAGTGTAATAAAGTCAAAGGATTCTCGAGGACTTAAAACACCATATTCTTAGTGTTTGGGGGAGGCAGAGGGGCAGGACAGATGTTTGTGGTTACCAAAGTAGCTCAGTCTCCTCAAAATACGATTTCGTATCTCAGTCTCAGTTGATGCAGTCAGCTATGTCTTAGTCTCTCGTGTTCAAGAGACTTTCAGGTCTCAGTAGTGTATTCTTATGTTAATTCTGTGTTAGTTCTTGCATCTAGTGAAACGTACTCCTTTGCAGTTTCTATCTTAATAAAATTTTATCTTAGGATAAATTATATCTATAAAAACATCTTGTGTTGTATGTATTCTGTTTTAGCCCTTTGTAATTTGCATACTTTTTGGGGTTTCTTCAGAACTAAATATTCTGTAATAAAATATGTACCTTCCCCCTGGAAGCACAGCAAGTTAGGATAGTTAAATATTCCACAAGTAACATTTTGCTGTGAGGAAACTAGTTGTTCTTCTCCTGGACTTAGCTAGTTCTGATCTGTTCTGGTATTTGCCTATACCATCAGATTTTTACAAAGCTAAAATGGCAATGGTTACTTGATTCTCCTTCATGAATATTTATTTGGGGCATCCAAAGATCTCAGAAGCCCTGTCTCCCTTGCGTGCAAGCCAGTTGGTTGGATCTGCCATGTCATGGTCATGTTGCTGTTTAGTCATCTATCTGTTTTCAAACAGAGAAAGTGGACTGGTCAGTCTTTAGTTTCATCCTCTAGTACTTTCTAAACCTTTAAGTCTGTCTTCCCAAGTAGAGTTCTTAGGGCTGGCAAGCTGCAGGTTAGAGCAACACCCTTCACAGAAGCCTTGACTGTCCCCTGTCCTGAAGTCTACCCTGACTGCATAAAGCCTTAAGTAGCCCAGTCTGATCCCGTAAGGGATCATGGTTTGACCAGGAGGTTGAACAGGAGAGGCATCCTGAGGTTCCTTCCCATCTGAATGATACTATGATTCTCGATTTTATGATATTAACATATTGAACAATTTTGTATAGAAATTTATAGGTTTGTTCTGGATAACGTTAGTGAGAGCTCTCGGAGGAACTTCTGTGCTTACTGCCTGTGAGCAGGTTTTTATTAGGTTTGTCATGCTGCAGTTTTGTTACCTGTCCAGAGAGGATCCCTTTACCCGAGTCATCTTGATGTTCCAATAGCTATGAATTGGCCATTTTGATAAGTGCCATGTAAACACTAAGGAGTTTGTGAATGCTAGGGAAGTGGCTTTTCTCTCCTTAAAATATTCGCATCCACTTTTTCTTACACTGCTTGTTCATGACACTAAAAAATATTCTAGAGTATTATGACCTAATCAGGTGTCAAAATTAGTGCAAATACTAAAAGCAACATGTGAGCTGACTTTGAATGACAAGCAGTAGGAGTGGGACTGTGGCATCTTGAGAGGGACAGCTGTGCTTAGGTTGATGCCAGTTTAACACAGAAGTGCTCCCCAGCTTCTTGGGCCAGTGTGGGGTTCAGATTTATTGTCTAGGCATGAGTTAACTGAGCTGTGGGAAATTTGGAGGGAGTTTACATTTAAAGGAATTACAGCTTTGTAGTTTGGACAGGGATCTCTTGATGGTTGTAGGGAGAACAGAGACTTTGTTTTCCATGTCTCAGCAGGCAGTTTAGCTGCAGTTTGAAAGATTTGGGATTCTTGGATGCTGACTTCCACTAAATCTTGAATTTGCTAGGAGGAAGGACCTGAGAGGTGGTAAGAGGAGAGATGTGAGGTAGTGCTGGTAAGGCAGCTGGCTGCACCTCATTTTTTAGCCGGCATCTGCTTGTTCCCTCACATTTTCTGTGAGTATGGTGACTCTCTGATTAAAATAAGAAAATTACAGTCATATAAATCATAGAGAAAACTGATTGCCTTGCCTCAGTTCCTTAAAGGGTTAGTATTTTTCTGTTAGATACATTCACATAGTTTTTCCTTTTAGAAAGCATTTCTAAATTTGTGGAAATCATGGTTTTAAAATCCTATACATTTTCTTGGGGATTTTGTTTATATTAACACTATTTTAATACCATTTTTAAAATGAGATATAAAAATAAAATATGTATAATGTTGTGGATACAGACACATGGCTGTTCTAAAGGTTTTTCCCTACTGTTCTTGTGTCTGGTGCAGTCAGTGTCTTTTGATATCCAATTTCTTCCTATTACTTGCACATCTGTTTAGGTACTAATAATATTTATTTCTTTAAAACTGCATTCACTTTGCAATTTGGCGGCTGCTGAATTTCCAACAAGGAAGGAGTTTGAAGAGTTTTAGCAAGTCCATAAAAGCTTTCTCAGTGGCTGAGGTGCACAACTAGTCAGCAAGACGTTTTGGGTTTTGAGACGTAATTTTCTTACTAGGTGGTGGAAATATCTATTAAAAAGCTAAATGTTCTGTGTAGTAAATATTAATGACATTACACTGCTTTGTTCACTATGCTTTCTAAAAAAGCTTTTGGCATTTCTTTTGGTAGAGGCTATATGACAGTACTTCTTTGTCAAGTAGGTGTTGCTAATGAGAAATTTATTATGCCTTTTGCAAAATTGTTTAGTCCTACTTGGATGTACCAGTGTAAATAAATCCTTTTTATGCTTCAAGTATCGGTAGATATGTTTTTCTTTCAGTTAGCATCTTAAGACATTAGCCAGTGTTTTACAGCAATTCCTTACACTTAAATGTATTCCTTATGCTTACATTCTTAAATGTCTGTGCATCTCTTAAGGGAAAAGAAAGAACAGGAAAACGACCTAATGCAGAGCATTAGGCTCCATAGCTCAAGTCAAATAGACTTGAAATTTTTTCCACATTTATTCATGCTATAAAATCTGATTTCTGTAAAAGACTGAAGCAGTGACAAAGTAATTAGTCAGTATGCTGGAATGCCTGTGAAAGATGAAGTCTCAAATAAGGAATAAAATATTGTATTCATAGAGAGTAGTTTTGAGAGTAGTTTTATGATGTAATCAAATCCTATTTTTTTTCCTGTTTCTTAGATGATGAAGCATGCCTGGGACAATTATAGGCAATATGGATGGGGACATAATGAGCTCAAACCAATTGCCCGGAAAGGACATTCCACCAACATATTTGGTAGGCTATATTTTCTGATTTGTTTGTGATTTTCTTTTTTTTTTTTAATATTTCTGTCCATGGGTCTTCTCTGAAAGTCTACCCAAACTTTCTGGCAAACTCTCTTTTAATAAAAATCTTTTGACGTGTGAGTGACAGAAATTTATTATTTCAGTGGTATTTCATTGAATTCCTTTGTTAATCTATCTTTTTGGGGGCAATACATTCTTACTTTTGCAAAGGCTAGGCTGTGTCTATGTCCACTGATGCTTTGTGTGTATATGTAAAAATAAAAGTCCTAATGCAATGATGGTTATTTTTTGGGTATATTTTGAGATGCAATGAATATACATGTGTTTATTGTGTTTTATTTATTTTTTTTTTTAAACCCAGCTCATCTTGTCTAGATCTTTGTGTTTAATTCTATGAGAATCATGGAACAGTTTGAGTTGGAGGGAACCTTTTAAAGATGAACTAGTCCAGCTTCCCTGCCATGGGCTGGGACACCTTCAGCTAGACCAGGCTGCTCAGAGCCTCATCCAGCCTCGTGTTGAACACTGCCAGGGATGGGGCATCCACAGCTTCTCTGGGCAACCTGTGCCAGTGCCTCACCAATGGTACTTAGCACAGTGCAAGGAGAGAGTGTGAGCTGAAGGGAAGACTGGAGCAAGAGGCTTCTTTTGTGACAGGACATTCCTTAGATACCAGGACAGCATTGTGTAGTAGTTTTCTTAGATACTTTGTTGTCGTGTACACTGGTACTGCCTTGATTTTCACTAGGAAAATCTCTTCTGAAGCTTACTGTGATTTAGTTTTATGTTATGACTAGTTGATGGCTTCCCTTTATATTTTTTCCAGCTGATGAAATTGGATTTGACAGTGAAAAATCTTTAATATTCACCTGTATGATCATGAAGTCTTTCCTGTTGAAATTACTTGCAATTCTGTTGCTTAATTTGTCATGTATAATTTTAGATTAGCCTTGGTTTGTAACCCAGACTCTATGAAGTATTTTTCTTCATATGGCAGGAAAAAATTTTTATAATGTTTGTTTTTAGTGCGACTGACATGATATTTTGAAGCAGTTATGAATTATAATTTCACTGTAGTCTTTTCTTTCCATTCCTCCTCTGCTTGCTTCTAACATGTCTGCTAAAGAGTCTGGAGGATTTCTGCTTTTTTTCCTTGGAATTATTATTCTTTGGAATGCTTATTTTTTTAAAATTTGGCATTGCTTTCTGAAAGAAATTGCAGGCTTTGTCCACACTAAAGTTTCTGCTCCTCTTGTTCCAGCTTACTCTAGCAGCCAATGCCCTACATGTTTGTCCTTTTAAAATCCAGATGCTATTTTGTGCCATTTAGTTTTTAGCCAAATCATGTCATGATTGCTCTATTCAAGGCTGTTTCATATGAAAAACTTCTCTGAAACACAATCTTCAGCATATATCAAGTCTAAAATAGAATCAGCTATTGTTCATTTGGTGGATGCTTGATGGGGGGTTGTGTGTGGAAATTGGTCTTTGTACCAAGGACTGTCTAGGCTGTATTGTTATTCCTAGCTCTTTACCAATGTCTATTACCCCTAGTGACACGATTCCCAGCAGTATTTGCCTTTATAGAAGGTTTGCTTAATTTTTTTTTGAAACCTCATGCTAGTTTTAATAAAAAGATGGTCAGCAAATTCTGTTTTCATTATTCATCTCAAAGATGATTTGATCCAAACTATTTTCAGCCATTACTGCAATCTACTGTGCTCCCATTTCAATTCCTAGCACGTCGCTGAGATCCTGCAAGGAGATGGTGTCGCTGGTTGAACGGCAACCCTTTGCGTGAATCTTTGGGAAATCAGGTTTGCTGATAACTCCCAAGTGAGGTTAAACATGACTCAATTTAGAAGACAAATAAGTCATTAGTCTTCCCTGTTGGACTTCACTTTTGTCTAAAGCAGTGGATAGCTATATCTATGCCAAGGAGAACACCAGGGTTTCTAACATTCCAAGATCTAGCAGGGTTCAGTCTGGGGTTAGAGAAGGGGAGAGAAGGTGGCCTGCTCTGCTCTTATAAATCTTAGTTTTAAGTAATTAAAAAAATAAAGAAGGATAAACGTTATAAACTTTAAAGCAAGATGCTCTGTGCCTCACTGAAGCATGCCAGCAAGAATGTTTATGGGTCCCCTCAATTACTAGTTTGACTTTTATGACAAAACATGCTAGGGTTGCTTTAATTGGCCTGCAGCAAGAAACTCTTGCCAGTCTTTTTGAGATGTCTGACTGTAAATTGTAAAGGAGAGTCTGCTAAAAATACTGTCTTTCAAACTGTGTAGTCAGGCAGTATCTTGAATAGTACGTCTTAAACGGCTGGGTCACAGCATCAGTAGTATGGCACTGCTTTGGGAAAGTATCACTGGGAATGGATGAGCTTTTAAAGATATTTACATTTAGATGATATACGAAACAAACCTTTATAGCTTCTCTGTTGGTGAAATGGGGTGATAACTGCTTTTGAAAAGGCTGGCATTTATTCCTACCCTGTAAGATGAAATATAAAAGTCAAGGAGAAAGTGCAGCAGAAAGGTGTAAATTTTCTTTCCAGTTTAAATTTTTATTTGCAGCTCTGCTGAAGGTTGTAGCAGCTAAGCTAAAAAAAAAAAAAGAAAGCTGACCTTTTTTGTTGGACTGCTTAAATTGGTGAAAAAAATTTATGGCAGCCGCAGGGTGTTGTTGCAGAGGGAGTTTGTGTGGGATCTGGATCAAGTTCTCATCACAAAGGGAGAAGAGAAAAGGCTGATTGAAAATGATGCACGTAAGATAATGAGCAAGCACAACAAACACTGAGCTTGCTTCAGAAGGGTTTCTGAGTTTAGCACAAACCAGAGTAGTTGACGATATTGTCAGATTCTCTTCCTGTAATGAAATCTGCCTGGATTTGCTTTTGAGGATGAGAGTAACCATCTGAAAGATGCTGTTTGAAGATGGTTTGTCCCTGCACTTGTTTGATGACCTGTAGGTGAACATATCCTGAAAACACAATTAAAATTATTCAGTCCAGATATGCTTCAGAGTTTGAAACTATTATGTGTTTGTGATATCTTTTGCTCCAGTATCATATGAACTAATTACTGTGGTATAAGCTGTAAGGATACTTTCTTGTGAGTTAGATTGAGTAGTTAGTACTAGTTGGGTTGCATCAGTCTTCAATCTCTGTTTTTCTAAAACAATGTTTATTTGAGAACCTGGATTACTTTAAGGAAAAATATAAAGAAAAGAGGCAATCCGGAACATTGTCCTCAGCAAAACTAGAAATCATGGGCTGTCATGTAATCTGATACTTTCTGAAATAAGAGTTCTGAAATTTGTGGTGTGTTTTATTTTGTTGTTTTGGGGTTGTTTTTTGGTTTGTTTTGCTAATTTTAACTATCTAAAAATAAAGTGAAGATGTGCGGATTGTCAGGTAGTAAGTGCACGGCAAAGTACTGATACAACTCTTGCAAAATTGAAGACTTCCCATATTACTAGCAGTGCATTTCTAAACCTTGCATTTGGATGTATTCTGTCTAGAGATGAGCTGCTTTACATGAAGATGATCTGATAATGTATATATCCATAAACAGTTTTATGTTTAGGTATGTTTTGAAGGGTGTGGAAAGATTTTAATAATGATAAAAAGTTTTAAAGTTGTAGATGCCTGCATACACACATGCCCACTCTCATACACAGATTTAATAAAGTCATTATTTTGTATTTTGTCACACTAGAACTGTCTCATGCATTGATAGAGCTTTCATGCCTCTCCTGTTCTCTCATCTCACATGCCACACAAACAGTCGATTTAATCTGAGCTGCCTGCCAGTTCTCTCTTGGGATCTTGTCTTCTAGGGGAGGAAGAGAGAATTGTCAATGAAGTCACAGTGTGGTTACCTTTGTGTTACATGGTAGAGCCCCAAGGCTGCAATGCAGTGCCTTATCTCTTCCTTAAAGCTTGACCAAATACCCTCTTTTATGAGGAATTTTTGTCTGGCATCTTAAGTATCATTGGTGAGCAGGATATGTCCAAGGGAATAACTCAAGGATTCAGGTGGGGCAGTTAGTGTGCTGAATATTCTCTAATACACAAGTGGATTGCTTGGTTTGTACCGCATCACTGTGTCCTGTTGCCTGGCATGTGCACAGCCAGCCTTTTGCTGCCAGTGCCACTGGTGAACCCTTGTGACACGGGAGGAAGTTGCTGAGCTGGCTGCCAACTGCCCAGTGCCGCAGCAGTGTAGGAAGCTCCTGCAGCAACTCCTCGTGTTGCTAAGCAATGGAGATCTGGAAGTGCATTTCTCTCTGTGCCAGGGAGCAGGAGCAGTGAGACTCCCAAAGAAAATGCATCTGTCAGACTGCAAGGATGGGAGGCTGTTGCAAGCAGGAGCTGAGTCAGGCACAGGAGCCTGCTTTTCCAATACCTTTGACAAGTACAGTATAGCTTGGGAGAGCAGTGCGATTTCTTTGTCCCCTTTGTGGTTCCTGAAAATGAGAGGTGGAATACTTCTTGTTAGCACCACAAGAAAACACTGTAGCAGAATTTTTTATTATTACTTACCCTTGGAAATAATCATTAGTTTATAAGGCATGTTTGTTATCTGTCCTTGTAGCAGTTGTCAGAGCAGCTCAGGCTGCCCAATACTATCTATCATCTGCTGTCACCTGATTAGTTGTAATTTACTTTTGAAGCTCACATTAACTGAGTGTCAAGAGTGTCTGTTTTAGTAAGCCTTCTGTATTTTCTGGTTTATTTGCTTGTTTTTTACAACATCTGCAAAAATTTATCAACACTATGGAGACAAACACTTTTACTGGAAAGAAAATAGATGACACACTTTAAAGACTGAGGAATGACTTCTTGAAAATACGACAGAAAACTTCTGGCGTCTTCTCACTGTAAAATCCTAATGAAAAGACAGATGGGAAACACAGTTTCTGCACAGCATCCTTTTTCTGTGCATGTGTTCAGCCTCTGAATCCATGTAGAGGATAAATGAGCACAAAAAGGGGATATTGAGGTATATATGTAAACAGAAATGTTCTGGACTATATGTTATCCTGATGAAAAGAAAAACTCCTTACTGAGCAGTAGTTCTTACCTTTTAACTGTACATGCACAAGTAATCTACTCATTATTGCCTTTTTCTGTTGCAAATGAAAGAGGAAAGAAAATCCATTCATGCTAACTAGTAAAGGGAGGTAATTTCACAATGCAAATTTCAGCCTAATCTCTGTATTTCAGGTTCAACTCAATTTTAAAATAAATGGAAATGGCCTTAGGAGAGGTCTATGCATCTGTGTCCTCTGCAAACTCATGAATGAGTGACTACAGCGAGATAATGTTGAATATTATATGTACATTGAATATGTATTTTTTTGACCAGTGACACAAATTTTGGAAAGATAAAATTTTGAGAAAGAGCATAACTCCTGAGTTGCTGGCTTTATTTGAAACTAGAACAGTGTTTTAATATCACGAGAAAAATTCCTTCAGGTCAGATGACAGATCAAACATGATAGTTGTTACTCAGTCTTCAGAAATTGCTCACAGCAGGTACCTAGGGAAGACATGTAAGAGCAGGAAAAGCTTCTAGTGAGCTTGTCTCAGAGTACTCCACAGCCTTACAGAAGTTTGTGTAGTGTTAGTGCTTCTGTGGTCAGAGGCAGCAAATTTTATTTAATAACTTCTGGTTTATTTTTCCTTGATTTTTGTCCAAACTGCTTTGTAGTTTGGGCAACCTTAAGATTAACATAACCCAGAGTGTTTCCATAGTTTTTTGATTTGATATGGTGTAGTAAACTTTTTAGTTTTGAAGTCCGCTTGCTCTCCTAGGTGACTAGTTTTGGTGCTGGAAAAAAAATCAACCCTTCATTCATTTCTTCCTTGCCATTCATAAGTTTGTAGGACTGCATATGCCCTCAGTAGTGCCCCTGTTTTGTGTGGAGAGTCTTGGCCTGTTAACTCATTTCTTGTACTTATATTTTTTCATACCTGATATGTTGTTACCTTCTTTCTTTGTATATTTTCAAGGTGTTGGCTTTGGGGTTTTATTTGGTCTTTGTGAGGAAGACTAAAACTTTGTTCCATTTTCTGTTTTGTTTGCTTTTCCTTTCCTAATAATTGTGTTTTCTGTCTTCTAGGCTCCTTGTTGAGTCTACAAACACATGACAGGGTAGCTTTTCTGCAGTAGCAATCCTTTTGGAAATTGTCATCCACTGTATCCGGTGATACATATTATAAATCTAATGTTATAAATATTTTCAGTTATTTCATATTTAAGCTTTTGCCTGAGCAGCCATCTCAGTAGGATCCCACTGGTAGTTTTACCTCACACTGATGGTTGTTTACACTTACCCCATTTCCTGTCTTTTAAACCATTATTCATCTGCGTGAGAACAGTTTTCTTTTGCCCTGTGGCAGGTCAGTTTTCTTAAGAGCTTTTGTTAAGGGGTGGTCTCACATTCCTTCTGTGTATGTTCTCTGTCCATATGCAAGTTCACTTCTTCAAAAGACCTTAACGTTGATGCTAAGGTAAGACTTCCCTCTACAAAATTTCTGACTTTTCCTCAGTTTATCTCATTTAAAGCTGTCTTCTGATGGATACTGCCATTTGGGCAAATAGTGATTTGTTAACACTGTTTTGCTTCATTGTAGTGTGTATCATGCTTATTCAGAATATAGCTGTTCTCTGAAACTTGCAAATTTGTGCAGACAGGATACAATCTGGCTGTGTGTTCCCTCTTAAGTGCTTTACAGTACTGGTGCTGTAGATAAAACCAACTGCTTAGCTAAGAATGTTTTTTGAATGTCATTGATATTTCATCAAACTGTCCCAAGTGTGCCTATGCGTATCAGGAAAATTCACCAAGAACAGCTGTTGTCTTCTGTTCTTTTTAATAATACAGTATTCGACTGAATTCTTCTCACACAGTTTGTATTAGTTCATGTACAACACATTTAGGGCAGTTGTACTGAGTGGCTTTTTTAAGTGTTTCTGAAGCAATTATGTTAAATGCTATTCAGAAGATTGAAAATTCTGCTTTAACCAGAAAATCCCACAAAACAAACGAACAAAAGATGCACAAATGCAAAGTGGAATTAGATAAACACACCTCGTTTTTGTAATCTGCCTTGTTAGAATAGTGAGGTAAACATCTGCATGAAATGGTAATGAAAAAATTAAATCATACTAGAGTTCAGGGCTGAGGCTTAGACTCAGAATTTTGATTCTTTCCAATAGCATTCTCTCCTGTTCTTGTCTTATAAACCAGATGATTTGCTTTGATTTAGATTGTGGGGATGCTATTCACGAATTTAAACCTTTTTCCTATCATTTGGAATTGAGAGCAGAGGGTGTAATAAGGAAATAAGTTAAAGCTATGCAGTCTTGTTTTGGACTGTGTTAAAATATGAACAGGCATGACAGCTGAGTAAGAATTAGCATACTGAGCTGTAAAACTAAATCTGCTGAGGACTGCTCCATGGGCACGTGTACAGTAAGGGAGTCAGATGTGGGTACGCTTTGCTGTCATCAGAAGCCAGCAGATGTACCAGGCAGCTGGAATTCAGAAACAGTTCAACCACATGAGCGGAGCACTGTGCTTGTTCCTAATGCACTGAGTGAGACTGTTCACTCAGGTTTTGCACCTTTCTTGTGAAGTTTTTGGCTATCCCACTGAAAATCTGCTCCTCTTACACTGTCCCAAAGAAAATTTAGAATGTGAGTTGGACCAAAATGTGCAGAAGTGGCCCAAATATAAAGATAGAAAAGCTTGTGTGCCGTGATGGCTCTTAGGTGGGTTTTTTTTAATATGCCTTTCCTACTGCCTAGCTGACAAAGTAATTTAGCTTACAATTATCTGTGAGAGATTGTATCTTGTCTTGGAAGATCCATACTTAGCTTGCTTCATACATCAGGTCATACAACTATACTGAGTCCAGATAACACCTTGTTCTCTTACTTACTCTGAAGTATTAATCTTGCTTTGCTTGCTGCTGTGTTTAACTGATTGCTGCCAGTGTTTAGGTTCTTTGTACTTCCAGGCCATTGTTCACAGGTACTTTTCCTTTCAGTCTTCTGCTTCCTATTTTCTTAAAATGGACTTGCTTCAGGTCTGTATTTTTGGTTAGTTTTGATTGACTGCTTTGTGTGTGCAGCAAATTTGCCATCACCATTCATTTCTCACAGGTTATTCTCGCTTTCTTTCTGGTACACTTCCATGGCCTCCTTTGTACTCAATGCCATCTCCTCTCCCTCATTCCTTTCCTACTCTGAAATTCATCCTAACCTTTCTCTCCTGATATTGTGGCCTTTCAGTTATCACCAAGTCTTAACCTTCCACTAACTCAGATCATAGTTCCAGCATTAATCTTTATTATGGTCTGCACACAGTCCTCTTCCTTGTACAGTAATTCAGTTTGGTTTTTGTGCTTAAAATAACAAAAATATATGGAGAAAATTGGATAGAAATGTAAAAAATTGAAATAGTCTGAGGATATTCAGGCTTTGTACTAGGGGGACTGCATTCAACTCTTGCTTGCATGAATTTTTGTTGGGGAAGATGAAACAGGAAAGCCTTATGGGTATGGTTGCCTGACAAAAGATTTTGGGAATATGAAAACTACAGGCAACATCGAAATGAAAGCCACTTTTGAAATACCAAGTCTTAGTTACTGAACAACTAGAAAACAATGGCATGGCCAACTGAAGATAATCCCCTCTTGATGGAACAATACCCTCTGCTTGCAAACAGGTCCAAGGGTCAGAGCAGACCCTACTAGCTCAGCAGAAGGGGTCCAAAGAGTAGTTTTTAGAAGTTAAGATGTAACACTCTATGGTAATATAAGAACTCTTATAGGCTGTATGTAAATGCTATAGGATTTGTATCTTGTATTAGATTGGTTAGTGACAATTAGAATATTCAGTACAGAAGATGATTTATTGTATTGTAACCAGGACTTCAGAGATTCCTTTCCTTACTTCCATTCCACTCCACTCTTGCTCTTACACTCTCTCTCTCTCTCTCTCTCACCCACTTACTCTCTTGCTTTCTTGGGCCTGCTCAGAGCTGAGTCTGGCAGCTCTGAGCAGTGCCCCAATACCCACGCCTTTTACAATAAACCGACTGTGTCCCAAGACCTGCCTATAGAGATCTCTCGTCTCCGTCTCCGTCCCGACCGAACCCGCCCGTAACCTACAAATTTTGAATTAATTTAAAGGGCCATATAAGATATAGTTAGGGAACAAAATAAAGCAATAAATGAAGAGCAGTCGAGGAAGGTTTATTGCAGTATGGAGTCTTAGACAAAGTTTTAAAATTTGGGTCTTAAGAACATAGGTATTTAAACAGCAGTTTGATTATTAACAAATACCAGCAGATCCAGTTTTTAATAGGTTTAAAGTCTAGCATACAATTCGGTGTTCTACTCCCATTACTTCCTCAGTTATGAAATTAAGGAAAGCATTACACTTGATTATTTAATGTTATTTATATGCTAAAGTACTCTATTGTCTGGTACAAAACATTAAGACCTCCTTTTCATCTTGTCTATTATCAGCAATTTAATAGGACTAAGCAATCAACATGCTTAGTTTTTGTTCTGCCTTTTTAATTAGTCTAAAATGTTAAAGGCAATTGGTTTCTTCATGGATACTTACAGGCTTATTCATTGTGTTTTATGACTGAGCTGAAATCCTACGCTGCAGTTTTGTATGAAATGTATAGTTTCATTGACTAATTTTGAAGCACTTGTTTTCTCAGTGAAATCAAACTCTCTTGTTCAAAATTTTAATTAATTTTCTTAAACGTTATCTTGTTCCTTGTGAGTCATTAAGATATTTCGCAAGTGGTATGCTTCAGTAGTGGCAGCTTTATTGCCAGAGCCTCATTAGAGATACAGAAAACAGTTGATAATTGTTTGCTTTTAATTTTCACATTACATATTTTCCTACCATGTCTATAATTGTCTGCCACATCAAGAAATCCTATTGCTACAGTCTGAAAACTTGAATTATTTGAATCTTTGGGAGTAGAAATTGGTATAATTTCTAATATATAGTGCAGTCTTGCCCAGTATGTGTTTTTCAGCCATTATGAATCTGGGCAGACAGGAATATCAATAAGAAGAGTATTTATTTTCTTTAAGATTGTAATAACTCTGTAGTTAATGTCAGGCTGGGTTTATCAAGGAAGCATTTTCACTCAGTTGCTAGGGATTAAAACAACTCTCTATGTGAAAAATAACTAAACTTTTAGGTTACACGTGTGAGAGAGTATATATTCGTCCTTGGGGAGGCTTTACATCTCCTCCTTTGTTTCTGGAATCACTGTGGTGGAATAGGGAGGATCTGCTCTATGCTTGTGTACACACCAGTGGTTGGGTTGCTGTCAGTAGTTCTGGACTAGTCTGAAGCTGAGGTCACCTGCTTTAGTGGAAATTTATCTTAGAAATTATGGTAAATTATCCCTTGAGGCTTTGGTCCTCTTACATTCCTTTTGCAAGCTTATCTTCCCTCCACCCCCAGGTAGCTACACCAGTTGTCAAGCACGTTCTGGACCAAGCAGGAGTAGGTTCAGCTTCCACTAAATAATGTCTGTCCAGGGCCCTGGAAAAAACAAGAGCTGGATATGAGGCTGGCTGAGACCAATTCTATTTCTGGTGTGGGAGGTCTGTTTGGATCTTATGGTTCTGTTGATCAGTGTGATCATCCCATTGGCCATGGGAAGCTGTTTTGAGAGTGAAAGCTATTTTCTTGCATCTGGATCCCTAGTCTTTGCATGTAACTAACTATGGAATCCAGCTTTTCTATTGCTTAGGAAGATAAGTCTGCTTTCCAGTGTATAAAATAACTTATTTCAATTGGAGGTTTTAACACAGAGGTGCTTGCTCTTTGTGTGGTGTAGAGGCAGCTGTCTTCAGTAATTGTCCAAATGCTTTTACTGTATCCAACTGCTTGTTCTTCCTTAATCTTGCCAATTCCCTTAGCTTTCTTCAAAATGTAGCTGCTGATGTCTGCAGGCTGTCCTTGTAAAGGAGAATAAGAGTCTTTATTAGATTCCTGTGTGATTTTGTCACCGGTTTAGGAAATACTAAAAGCCTACCTTGATTGTAAATGGACTGATGAGTATCCTGCTTTTGGACTTGTTATCTGCTGTCTTTTCTGAGGAATAATAAAATGCTTCTTTCTTAGTCACTGTGTGAGGTAAAAGAGTAGGAAAGGTCACGTGCACCTATTAGGCCTATTTATATGACTTCCTTGGAAGCAGAGTGGCCTCAGTAGTTTTCCATTTAGGCTGATTTCCTTGACTTAGTAGCAGCAGAGTGTACATTTTGGTAATGAGAGATCCATTTGACTAGGTCGGATTTCCTTCAGGTTTGTTCCTCCTCTAGCAAGTCTCTGGGTAGATGCCAAGCATGTTGTAAGACACACACTTGTGGCACAGAAGTGTTGGAGCACAGGCAGAGGGAGAAGGGGTAACAAGGAAATTCTCTCTCCAAGCTTTTGCCTACCCCTGGTTTATTCACTGCAGGGGGATGGGAAAGAGCCTTGATGCTGTGCAAGCACTGCTCAGCAATAGTCAAAATTCTGGTGTGTTTCCAACACTTGTTTAGTCACACATCCAAACCCCACAGCACCATACAAGCTGCTGTGAAGAAAATTAACTCTCTCCCGTGCAGACCGAGTACCCCTGCTCAGCCCTCCACTTGGGCCAAAGAAAGCCCCTATGGAAGTGTTTTTCAGAAGTAATGAGATTTGTGTGTGGTGTATACATTTTGAAGTAAGGAGGAGGTATGGATGACATGTTAAATAATCAGAATTTCTGTGAAGCACCTATTTGATGATTACCTTTCAGCTTAGTGCATGACTTCAGTTTGCTGGTGCAGAGTTTTAACTTGTCATCTTGTTCCTTATTTAACTTGTCTGTGTCTCATATCTTCAGTTTTTTCTGTTCATAATTGATCTATGCTTATTCACATATTTTCTCTAGTACCTCACTGCTTACAATCTCTTCTGCTTCCACATAATAAATACTCTAAGCAACCCTGAGCTGGTACCAGACTTTCTAAATCTCTACACTTTTTCTTATGGTATAATGAAAATGGGCTATTTATTTTCTTCATATTCCTTTTGTCGTGAACACTTGACAATGCTCTGTCTCCCTTGTACTTTGATAGTCTCTTGTGAAACTTTCAAATGGTACTGATAAGCCAGTTCTTCATCTAGCGCTTTGGCATACTGAAAGAATTCTAGATAAGAAGACAATTTTTCTTTTAGAGGCCCTAATATTTACACTTAGTCATATGATTTGCTGGAAATTTCAAACTGTAGATTTATGTGGTATCAAGTGAAGGAATTATTTGGCTTATCTCAGGAAACTGAAGTCTACCTAACTACAAATCTGAATTACCATTTCGCAGTCCTTTGGAATAATACTCTTCCTTAATGAGAGTGTGCACGATTTTCTTAATAGTTCAGCTATTTCACTGCTAAATTCTTTCCATTAGCTCATGATGGATGTTCTGTTTTATTTAGAAGAATGAGCATTGCATTCATTAGGCAAACTTCATTAAATTTGGAGTTCAATCAACTAGAACTATAATTATATGGAGAAGAAACTTCCTAATCTGACATTTGTAAAACTGGGCCTTTTTGGAATTGGTTATTATCCTATGCAACATGACTAGCTGAGCCTTTGTATTGAACAGAGACAGACCCTGGGAGGAGTGCCTTCAGCCAGCAGAAGTGTTATTTTCTATTATAGTTTAATTGTTTTATAGCCTTTTTTCACCACAATGAGACATCTGCTCCCTCTGTGTCTGGAGCAATAATGGACTGCTTGAGGTGGTAGCAAGAAGTGTATGCTCTAACCTGTTTTCTCATTATTTAGGGTTACTTTATGGCTCTTCAAATGATACCTTCTGCAGTTTAATTCCAGGGAGGTTATCCCCTTGTCCTTCAAGGAAAAATTTATGGATCTTGGCATGGCTATGAAAGGAAAAAAAAGAACATTCTCTATTATGAATGGAAAATTATTTCACTTTGTGACTTCAGACGAATGGTTTCTATCAGCATCAGTAGGGGGAAGTACCGCTGCCTATCCATTTCTGCTTTACCTATAGCAGCACACATGACTAATGCAGGCTAGTGATTGGAACACTTGCTGTTTCTTCCTTCTTTAGTTTTCAGTCAATGCCTTGCTGGTAGTGCAGTACTTTTTAAGATGAAGACAGCTATTGCAATGTTACTGCTTGTTTTGGTCAAGGTGTAGATACAGAAGAATTCAGTGGAAGCTCTTACTTAAGACCAAATTAAGAATGACATTCTTTCCACATAGTCCTTGAAGAAAGAAGCTGAGAGCAGTTAATTAGTTTTACTCTCTGACCAAACATAGTGTAGCCCACAAATGATTTTACGTTGTACCCGTTGTGCAGTATGGGGCAGCCAAGGTGTTACATGTATATTGTCCTCAGTGTTGCATTATGTTCAGTTCTGCCCTGTATTCTTGTAAGCACAAGACTTCTGAGTGTGAATTCTGCATTTTGGACTTTTCCACCTCAATGCTCATGAGGAGGGTATTAGCTTGCTTTCTGCTGCCTGATTGACACTAAAAGAAGAAGATTGGGTAGACAATCTGTTGTAAAATACTGACTTGTTATCTCTTGACCTTTTGGAAATGTGTCCAGCCAAAAGGGTTTAAAAATGCAAAGATTGTTCCTCTGAGTCGTCCTCAAGGAAGAAGTACTCATGTGTAGAAAAGAAAAAAAGTAACTCAGATTTGGTCAAAATAGCCTGCTTATATGAAAAAAGAAAAACTAGTAATTTATTATAGGTTGAGATATAAATGCTATCCTTAGGAGATTGTGGTAAAAAATAGCTGGGCTCTCCCATGGAGTCTAGAAACTATAACCATACTGATCTGTGCCTCAGAAGCAGGTGCCCATCACTGCTTAGGGAAGAGGCACAAGAGAGTAGAGGGGGCTCTTCTCAGTAATGTTTTGTTGGACATTCATGGTTCTAGGAAAGAAACATGAAAGGTGAAAGAAAGGACTGTAAAGGCAGCCAGAGGGAGGACTTGAACAAACTATTAGAGTGTTGGGCTTGAATCATGCCGCAACTGGGCCAGGAGACACTTCTGAGACAGTCAGAGAAGTGGGTATTTGCTTTATTCTGCGCGCCGGGTGTGTGGGGATCGCTCCTCCAAACACACACGCCTGGTGCTCTCTACAACACAGTATTAAGGGCTAAATTATGAATATTCATCACATTCCTTGGGACAGGTGTAGTTATACAAATTATTTCTCGGAAGTCATTAGCATATGGGCCACGCATGCGCTGTATGTCCTGGTGGTCGCACTGAGGAAGACCTCTCCTCTTCCTCGGGGGTCTTTCTGATGAAAACCAGTAGTCATCCTGTCATGAACTTTTCACCTTTCTCCCTGGGCATGCGTAGTCCTTTGAGGAATGATTCAGCAGTCTGATGATCCTTGTCCCCTCTAGCTTGACAAGATTAGGGTGAATTCAGCTTCTCAGGCTCTGTAATTAACATCTTCTGTCTGAACTAACATTTGCTGTCTCCCAATAGTTAACTTGTGCTTACATGTGTTAGTTATTGACTGCCCCTTCTTCAGGCTGCATTTGTTTCTGTGCCTGCAAACAGTGCAGAAGGATCTGGCGTGAAATGGGTTGTAGGCAATCCCTTTTGGGGACCACTGGTTTAGGTGAGATCTCTATATGGGGTTGAGGGCTCACTTTTAAGTGATAACAAAAGCAAATTTCTTGTCTGTGTTTGGCGAAGTCATATTGTTCAGTAATCATGGGATGCACTGGGGAAACTATGAACACTTCAGTTCTGGAGAGAGCTCTGTTCTGTTCTCTCTGAATGCATCTATTGGGTTTATGAGATAGCAAAAGTTATTATGTGCTTTTTCATTTCCATGGCCCTTCTTCCATGGTTCTGTGCAGAGAAGGCCATGAAAAAAGTTGTTTAAATTTGTATTTTTGAAGATACTTCCTTGAGGGCTGGCAATTACATATTCTTGCCCCCAACATACCGCTCTCCCATGTTGTGGACGCTGGAAAGTAGTCTGAGAGCTAGAAAACTTTCGAAGATTGTACTATGGTGTCTGAAGTTTTTTGGAGTAGGTGTAGAGAGGTAGGGTGGCGGACAATGACACACCAGTCAATTTACATGCAATGTGTTCTCCTCATCCCATGCAAATTGAAGAATACAAGAGCTTACTGATGGGATTCCCACTGTGTTTAAGTTGGAAAGTTTTTATTTTTTGAAACTATTGCAAGAGGAACTTTCAGGATTTCCCAAGACTTACGTGTCCTTATTTATTCAAACACTTCATGTATTTGAAAATTTTATCAATATGGTTTAAATAAAGGAACAGAAATTACTTTGAGCGTGTCGTGGAAGCAGTATAACACATTCCAACTTCATGTTGAAAAATACTTTGTCAGCTGGTACTGAAGGTAGTCCTTTTGTCATGGTCTTATTTACATATTTTTGAAGTGGTAAATTAGATAACTGTCACATTATGCTTTTGAGAAGGTGCTAAGTTAAGTGCAGCGCTGTGGCTCTTCTCACAGCAACCTCCACTTCGGCACAATCAGTGGAATTTGTCATTTGGCTGAAGGCGTTAAACCTTTCAGTACTTAAGTACCACAGTGAATTCATTTCCTGAGAGTTATAGGTATGGCTGATGGACAATTTGTCAAAGGATTTGTCTTTTAATTAGTCTTGCAAAAGGTAGCATGTCCCAGTCTGCGCTTGAATTTTCTTAACACCACCAACCTTAGGCTTTCCATATCTAATTGATATTAATTAAAACTGATGCTATTCTTTAAAAATTAGTTGGTGGTTACTTTGTCATGGATACTGTCGTGTTTAATTTTTATTATTTGGGGAAAGAAGCCCCTGAAAATGGAAATAAGCTTACATGTCAGTCATTTAAGTGTGTGAAAGAAATACAGTGGGGGTGATGGCTTCATTCAGTTACTATTATGCTTGAGAGGAAAAAAATAGCTTCTAACCATGTGAAAGTCAGGAATGGATGAGTAGAACCTACCAAGCAGGAACACTCTGCTGTAGAGATTCCCATTATAGGTGGAAAGCACATTTAGAGAACCCAAAAATTGACTTGTTAGGACACTACCGTCATTAAATTGCTAATCGTAGTTATTGCACTGGTTTATAGATTACAGGTATGAACAGTGAAATTTGGCTACTTTCTTGGTGCACAGGAAGTTTTATACACTCCATGAAAACAGATAACCCATGATAATTTTTGCTTTCCTCTAGAAACAAAGATCTTTGCCTACTGAAGGCAGCAGCTTGGGTTGGGATGGCCTTGGGAGACCAGAGCTGTCATGGGCCATGGCTCACCACCTCGTCCTCCCTTGCACCAGACCGATGAGTCACTCATCAATCAGCTCTAAATTGCTGCTGTTTCGAGTGAATGGCATTTTAGCTTAAAGCGCCATTGATTTTTATTTGGCTTTCAATGCTCCACTTGAAGTGGTGACAGTTGAGAAATCCATTAGCGGCTCATAGTGTGGGTCCCTGCAGACGCTGAGGGGAACATCTTGGGACTGCGGCTTTGGCAGTCACGCCAGGCCAGCGCTTCCCTGCTCATCAGTCCGTGCTTTTCAATGATTAGGTAGCATCCATAATTGCAAAACTTTGAGTATTTCAGAAGTAAATGTTGGGAAATGCAAGGCATTACTGCAAGTACTGATTGCTTTGTCTTGCATATGCTTTTTTTTCTTTTTATTTCCTAACGCTTCTGTCCTAGAATTCCTAGTAGCTTTTTGAAGCTGAATATCTTTCTGTCCTTTGGTATTTTGTGGCAGTTTTTTTTGTGTCAAAGTACGGTTGCTCAAGTTAGGAAAGCAGATGAGTTCAAGTTAGGAAAGCAGATGAGAAGGGCTCTTTTTTCCATCTTTAGTATGCTTTTTTTTCCCCAGAAGCCAAACTGTGCCAGAAGATTGATGATTTGAAAGAGAAGTGGGAATCCTCTTATGTACCTGCTCATTTTGGTTCTTCTTTGTGCTTTGTACACCTTTGTAGTAACTTTGCTTTGCTACTGCTTGGGTTATTTTGTCATGTTTGTGATGTTTAGGAAAAGTAACAAAATAGTCACTTGTAACAGAAATCCTTCTTTTTGCATGTAGGAAACTCACAAATGGGTGCTACCATAGTAGATGCATTGGATACTCTTTATATCATGGGCCTTCATGATGAATTCAGAGAAGGACAAGAATGGATTGACAAAAATCTTGATTTCAGTGTGGTGAGTAGAGCCTGCCCTAATATTTCTCTAGTCCTTTTCACAGTGTTCGTCTTGGGGGGAGACAGAAGAGGTCTTTCAGGTGAAACTTAAAAAAACGTATGGATCAAAGTGTCAGATGTGAACTTAAGTGACATTCTCTGTGTATCTAACGTTATTGTAGAAAAAAAAAATATCCCCCAACCCTTTCACACTTACAATTGCGAGTAAAGATACATCTATATATTGTATTTTCAAAGTGCAAATTATAATTGGATAATGGAAGAAAGGGGAAGTGTTTTGTGAGAAAAAGCCAGGCTTCAGAAATGAAGACCTAAAGATGAGGTTTTACTGGCTGATAGTAGCTGCAATTAACTGAGCTATGAAAGACAATTTTCCCCCAAACTACAGCGTATAAATTACTTAAGAATACAATCTCTTCTTCCATTTCTTAAGAGTTTTAATGTAAAATAGGCCATTTGAGTTCTTGAGTTTTCCTACAGGCTCTTAACCTATCACAAGAATTTCCCAGGTGGTCATACAGCATCTGACATTGTTGAGAGTTTGGAAGCATTAAATGGAAGAAATGGCTCTGTTCTAGTCTTATTGATTAGTGTTCTTAGTACTAATTTTGGGACTGTCACAGACTCTGTGATGGAATTTGTATTTCAGTCCTTGGATTTGCCCTATGGTTCCAAAAATAATTTTTCACTCACTAAATGCACATAATGACATGTATTTATACACTCAGAATTCACCAAATGGTTACTGTTGTTTCTCTATTTTATCCTACTTTTCAAAAATTATTTGTTTGGGCTTTTTCCTTTTGATTTATACCTTGACTGTCTGGCAAACATCAAAGAAATCTTATTCTGCTTTTACAGTTAGTGCCAGATAATTATTCAGTCGAAAACTGAAGATCTTAAATATATCAGAGAAAGTGTAGACATAATGATACCATTGTGAGGGTGAACTAAATTGCTTCCATAACTTTTGTCTGATCTAAGGCAATTTCAGTATAAATTTGCAATATTAATCTAGGATTTTGATGGAAGAAATTTACATGGCCCTCTGGGGTTCAATTACATCTTCCTATGTATCAAAAACCATTTCTGAAGGTTAATGAGTTGCCTTGTGTATACACCAAACTTGGGTAATTTCCTTATATGGTTTGGAGTTTATAAATAAATACATGAATTTGTTCCTCTTAGATTCTTTTACTGGGAAATGGAAATGATTGGTTTCGCTTTACACTGTCCCACTGCATGTGTGATTCATGAGTTTAATAGGTATTAAGTGGAATCATGCTGCATTGGTGTTATTTTTCTAGTATCACCTCTATGTGAAAAGAAGAAGTCTTTTACTAGAAACATTTGGGAGTATTTCAAACTTTTAACTTTTTAATCAGTGCTGTTTGAAGAAATCTTTATTCATATTAGCTTTCTGGAATATGTAATATGTGCAAAATGCATTTAGCTCAGATCCAAGCACTGCAGGTGCCATAGAAATAGCACAAAACACCTGTAAATCTCATTCCAGCTGTGTGCAGATTGGTGAGTCAGCTTGTTCTGTGTACGTTGTAGTGACTTTTCTGGATAAAAGGAAAAGTCTTGCCTACCTCAAAATCTCTTAATAAAACTACATTTCTATGTCTAATAGGTTGAAGAGAAGTTTATGGGGGAGACAGATGGAGTGTATGTGGAAAATTAAGTGAATGGGGCACAGAGGGAGTCAGAAAGATGTTAGAACTATCTGGTTCCTCTTAATTTTTTGTGGGTTAAATGAGTCAAAAGATATGGTTGAATTTAGCCTAAGGGTAAAAATGTGGAGGAAGGCAATAAAATGGTTTATTCTCTTGGGTTTCTCAGTGGCCTTGCAGTAGTTGTCATAACATAAAGGCTATTCCTAGACAAAGAGTATGTTAAAATGGAGCTCTGAATTTGAGCTTAGTAATTCAGGTTAAGAAAGTGCATTATGAGAATGCTCTAATTATTATTTTGCTTTATTTTTTAAACCTAGAAGGTTTGGCGTTATGCTGAAACATAAGAGAAAAGATGCTGAATTATGGAAATGTATGGTCCTTGACTTCTTTCCCATGAGCCCCAAATTACTCTAATTGCACTTTGTGGTGATAAAATGGTTAGAGAGCAGGAGAAAAACTAATTTGATTTTAATAAAAGCGGTTGAAGCTGTAACTAGAATTGTCATTTGGTGTCATGAAGATGTGCGTGAGAATTTCAGTATGGATCTGGAGACTGAAATGGTACAGACCCTTGCATGTGGATTGCCTTAGGATATGTACTTTCCTCTGCCTTGTCAATTTTCTTTTTTCTTCCCTGATTAAGAAGTTGCTTAATTATTTATTTATGCTTTCTTTCTGTTTTAGAATTCCGAAGTGTCTGTTTTTGAGGTCAATATTCGCTTCATTGGCGGTCTTCTAGCAGCATACTACCTTTCAGGAGAAGAGGTAAGGAGACTGGAAGGTGTCTGAAATTCAGTGTATTCTAGCAAATATTGCATATGGAGGCTTTTCTAGAATCTTGATTTTTCAATAGCTTGCAAACTAATTTCACAGCAGTCAGTTGTCCAAAATAACCAACTTCTTAGAGTATGGAATCTTTAAAGTTTGCTTCTGAGTAGGTCTCCTGTCATTTAGGACACTTTGTTACCATTTTGAAATGCTTCTTTTATCAAGATATTTCAGAAGATATCCACTCAAGCATCAGCTTGAAATGTCAAGTGAAATGTCAGCCTTCTCATGCCAACAATAACTTGTTTTGATATTCTGTAACTCCACGAAGGTGGAAATAATAGCTTTGTCGCTTGTCCTGCAAGGCTGTAGGTTTGCCTCATCAAAGTGCTACTCAGTCTTCTTACCATTTTGTCAGTGACAGACCAAGAAATAGCAAGCCAGTTTTATACAACTTTTGAAACGTCTGTTAAAAAAGATGTGGAGACATGCTTCAATTGAAAGGATGCGTATACCCTAAGTCTTGCAGCCATGGACTTCCTTAGTCCAGCAGTCACAGTGCCGTGACCTCTTATTTCCCATAATTTAGCAAGGCTAGAGTTTGACCCCCAGTTCTTCTCATGTCTTACCTGTCTTTAACCTACTACCCGTGTCTTTGATTTCTTTGGTTTTGTCCTTTTTTTGTCATGACCCTTCTGTAGCTCACTACCAGACATATTTCCTGGCTTAAGGCTTTCAATGTTCATAGGTATCATCCTCCTTTGTTTAGGGAAGCACCACGTACCTATCAACAAGTTCTCAGGGATTTTAAGCCTGCAGCCCTAAAAGTAACCAAGAGAAAACCTATAATTTGTTGGCTCTTGAAGTCTTTGGCATCATCCTGGATATGTGGATTTTCTCTTTCATGAGTGTCTTCTCTTCAGAAGAAGAGCTCAGTGGCAAAGCAAAAATCCTGTGTACATTTTGAAAGAATTGGGTAGTTTATTTTTCATCCAGCGCTCCTGCTTCATCTTCTTTAAACTGGAATATGCTTCTTGGAGGCATCTGCTGTGAGTATGAAAAACCTCATCGAAAAAGCAAGGATCACACATCCATACCTGGATTGTTTGTACAGATTGATACTGCACGAGTGCACAAGTCCCTTAAAGAGAATTTTTTTGCCCCAGTATGCAGATGAGTGCAGCCAAACACTGCCAAAATACATGCTTTGCCTGCATTTGTAAAGCATAGTATTCCTTCTTAAATTTGCTTCTAACCTCTTGGTAGAGTCAGAACAAGCTCCTTTGCTTAAATAGCTTTAATTTCTTTCCTTCGTAGAAAGCATCTACCCTCTCTTTGCTAAATGTTGGTTGGGCTGAGTGTTTTGTTTTTAAGATTTTTATGGCATCATTCTCTCCAACAGACTTCAAATGCTTCATGATTTGTGATACAAGATTATTCCCGTCAAATGTCCATATGTATCATCTTTATTTTCCTAAAGAACTGCTAAAAAAAAGTCCTCAGACTGCATTTCTTTCAAAATAGTGTGGCAGCTAGGATTGCTTTGAGTATCTGAGAGACTGCTTCATTTGCCAAGTTGGATGGGATTTCTCTGCAATTTGTCATTGTGCGTATGACAAACAAGGGAATTTGAGGCTCTTCAGCAACTGAGCCCAGGAGAGACACCTGTGTCTGGGAACTCCTTGGAGTTGGAAACAGGTTGCTTGAGATGTGATTTCCAATCTGGTCTTCTCTCTTCTGTTCCCAGAAAGGGAGCATATTCCTTATCTCAGGATTGTGACATGCATGATTTCTTTATTCACTGCATTCAGGCATGTGAGGAGACACTTTTTAGCATTGCTAAGACAGACAAGCCTGTTCCCAGCCATTTGGGCTGATCAGGTTGTGAACATGCACATGGGCTTACACCTTTAAGGCAGTCTCTGTCTCCTGGTAGGTATCCTTTCTTTGTTCACCAAGCTACTATTTACTTGATCATATTCACTTGTTGATATTCCAGTCCCCATCTTCCTACCTCCAAGCCTCTACTTCTGCAAGTCGGTTGCTAGATTGGTTTAGAAGGTTTTCATACTGATTGCCATACTTTTGCATGTCTTGTTTGATGTATTTAAAGTGAGGTCCAGTACAATGAACAGGCTTCTTTGAATTAGTTCTGGTTTCTCCTTTTAATGAACACAAATTCTGCTTAGGTCTGCAACAGGTATTACTGCTGTTTGGTGATAGTTACAAAAACTGTTTTTATTTCATTTTGACTTCTATCACTTAGTGTGGATAAAGGTGCTGTAGGGACAACCATAAAACAAAGTGTCTAAGACTCGACATCAGCTGTGGAGCTTTAATCATTTGTAAATGGCCACATCTGGAGAATTATATGGTCATCATGGTTTATCTATAATGCCTTTTGTAGGGACAGGGTATTTGTGCTCGATAGCATTTTATCTGATTGAGTCATAGTGGTAGATATTGACCATAGTTTTCAAGTACAGCAGACTATTAATTTAGATTAAATAGTCCTTTTTAATGCTTTTATTGAAAATATGTTCGTTTTTAAAGTTGATTTAGCATGTCTAGTGGCATGGCTCTGTGGTCTCCATGCTGTATTTAGACTGTCATGTTACTGGTGTTACTTAGAGGAGCATCAGCAGAGATCATGGTTTTAATAATGCTGATAATGGTAGAATTTTAAGCCTTTCATGTTAAGATTGTGAGTATTGCTGTCCTTTTATCAGTAAGGGTTCCCTCTTACTGCAGTGAATGGGTGAATAATGAAATATAACTCCCTTACAACTAAAAATAAAGTTGCTGTTTTTAGCAGCTGACAGCTTGGCTGAAAATGCTGTAGGGCTTGTCCTGTCCAGTGTTGAGTCACAGGCCTTTCTTTGTGAAACATGACACGTGTAAATTTTTTAACAGCTCAGCCTTTCACATGTGGGTATTTCTGCTGGACTTCCATGAGTGAGGAGCATGTAAAGCTAAAGCTTGAGAAGGATGCATTTTGGTGCAAATGTCTTGGTTGTCTTGCCTCACTGTACCTTTCTGCTGATGTAGGGAGACAAAATTGTTTCTCTGTCTAACAGGCAGTTCTCTTGATGTGTGAAAGATCACCATCTTTCTCCATTTTTCCATGTCAGCATGCCTACTGAATAGAAGACAATCAAAATATGCCTGTGAACCTTGACAGAGTGGAAAATTTGCCCATGCATTGTTTCAGTCGTCTGAAGTTGAAACAACACTGATACCTCTCTGGTGGCAGGGGTCGTAGGTCTGCAGTCTGAGGGGCCCTTGTTTAAATCCTCTGCACAATATGTTTTCCTGACTGATTGTGGACAGGCCATCTGGTGTCTGGCTAGGTGTATGTTATCAGATCTAAGTGTGCCTTCTCTGCCTCAGCTCCCACAGAGAAATGAGGTCTCAATCTGTCATTGATTTTGAGATTCTTTGGGCCAGTGACTTTTCTCCGGGGTATGTTATTGAAATATATAATGAATATATGCTAAAACAGTGGAATATAGCATCATAAAATGGTTTGGGTTGAAAAGGACCTTTAAAGATCACCTAGTACAACTCCCCTGCCATAGGCAGGGCCACCTTTCAACAGACCAGGTTGCTCAGAGCCCTCTCTGAACTGGCCTTGAACACTGCCAGGGATGGTGTGTCCATAGCTTCCCTGGGCAGTACAACCTCATTATCCTCATTGTAACAAATGTCTTCCTAATAGGGCCCTAAGAGGGCTTTGAGCAGTCTGATCTGGTGGAAGGTGTCCCTGCACATGGTAGGAGTTGGAATTAGATGATTCTTTTTGGGTCTCTTCTAACGTAAACAGTTCTGTGATTATATCCACTCTAAACATACCCTCGTTCAGTTTTAAAACAGTTGTCCCTTCTGCTGTCATTAGAGGCCATAGTAAAAAGTCCTCTTCATCTTTCTTATAAGCCAGGCCCCCTTTAGGTGCTGGAAGGTGCTATAAGGTCCCTCTGGAGCCTTCTCTTCTCCAGGCTAAACAACCTCAACTCTCTCAGCCTGCCTTCACAGGAGATGTGCTTCCCTCTGATCATTTTTGTGACCCTCCTCTGGACCTGTTCCAACAGGTCCACATTCTTCCTTGTATTGGGACCCCAGAGCTGCAAACAGTGTATGTGGGGGGTATAATGTATTTCTTTTGAAATTATACTGCCAAACAAAAGAAAGAGGAGGTTGGACCAGATAATCCCCTGTGGTCCCTTCCAACCTGCCCGATTCTGTGAAAGAAAAAGAGGCTCAATAAAAAACAGAGGAAAAATGCATAATCTCTCCTGGGAGTGCTGTGTGTCAAAAAATAATAGAATCATCTAGGTTGGAAAAGACCTTGACAATAGAGTTCAGCCTGTCCAGGCAAACTCTCTTGTATTTCGCTGTATGCCAGAGATTTCTTCCCAGTTTCCAGTAAGCAACCAATGCAGTGTTTACTTCACTCATCATTATTCTTTATTAAATTGTATGCTAATAGGTAAATCTCTAAGTACCTAAATAGCTAAATAAGAAATGTGAAATTTGTTGTGCCTATATTCAGTAAGGAGCCACTAATTAAATATTTTTGAGGTATAGGGTTTAGGAGAGTTGCTTAGTAGAATTGTGAGTGACTGGGAGACATACTGTGAAAACTAGGCGCTCCTATATTCTACCCCAGGTTGTGATAGAATGGATAACGTGTTTATATTTTACATTTTGATCAAACAGGATTGTAGTTAAAGAGTGTGAACTGCAAGTTTTCCACCTTCTGAGTTCAGAGGCACCACTGTGCTTCCTCTTTTGCATCTGTCAAGTAGAGTTAATAGTCCAGAATAACATACTGCTGGTAAAATATATAATGACTTCTTATTTAAATTGAGCCAGACTGTTTCTCAGTAATCCCTGCAACAATCCTTTAATTTCTAGAAGAACTACATACAGTCTGCATTATGCTTGTGGGGTGGGGGACAACATTATGATACAGCTGATAACACAACAGAAATAAGTAGGAATTAAATGTTCCATATGCCTAGTTTGGAGTAAACATTGAGTATGGCAATTTAGGATGAAAATCAGCCTTACATGATTTAAAAAACAAGCAAACAAAAAACATCAATAAAATCCCAAAACAAAACAAAAAAGCAACTTTTTTTCATGTGGCTGCTGCATTAAGGGATTTTCTTTCTTTTGTGATTCATACTGGCACAAATATAATTTTTGTCTTTAGTTATGAATCCATGTGGTTTTTTTATAGTTTTCAGTGATGCCTAACAATGCATTGTTTAGCATTTTCCCCAGAACAATAGGCTTCTTTGTTTATTCCAAGTTAATTCCCTAGACTTACTGTATAAGAATGTTTTGTGTTCTTTTTGATTTTCTGTAACGTAGTATCCAATACTAATAAAATATCTTGATATTGTATGTAACAGCATCAGGATAGAAAGGCTTAATGAAAGAGTATCATGTATACAAGGAGATTAGAACAAGATAAAGCCACTTGGATTTCACAAAAAAAGGATGCTATTGCAAGTTACACTCTTACTAGATTGGATCTATCTGTTCACACAGTCTTCTAAAGTCATCTTCCAGGGAGGTTACCTGGAAATGAGCCTATGGTGTATAGCTGGTTTCTCAGGATGTGCCTCTGGAATTCTTTGATCTCCTTTGGTGTCTGTCTAGTTCTGCGGTTCAAGATTTTATTCAAGATCAGTCATGTTTGGTGCTTGGTTTTTCTCTAGGTAACATGAGGTTTTTCTCTTCACTATGGATGTTGGGATTGGTAAATTATTTTTTTCAACATGAATTATCTAGTTAATCTATTTGGTATATGATTGTTTATATGTCCATCCACTTCTTTCAGTCACATCTGTGGATCTGGGTCTTTCTGGGCATCAGGGTATCTGATACTGATTTCTGAGGGAAGATAGGAGCACTGCTTTGTGAAATCACTGCCTGTCCACAGTGCTTTCAACTCCTGGTGCAAAAAAGCAGCAAGCAGGCAGGAGGTAAGAATGAATGGCACGAAGTAGAAATGAGTTGGCTGATCTCTCTGTGTTAATGCTGAAAGAATAGAGCTTGCCAACAGACCGCAGTGATAAGCTGCAGGAGAATACACAAAATGGATCTGTGATGATTGTGTCTGAATGTAGAATTAGTTGAGAGCAGGCTACCAGGAGATCAGTGTCCTCAAGGACTAAACAGTAAAAAGTCTGTTGCAACCTGATGTAGGATATCACAATGGAATCTTTAACAGAAGCTGGATTTTCTTGTGGTGTGCTGCATCAAGTGGTCCAAGAGCTGTAATTTCTGCTATGCTGTCCCCAGACCTGGCTAGTGAAGGAGCAATCAGGACGAGGAAGATGTCACAGATGACAATGCCAGAAGAAACCAGCTTCAGTCCTTCATATTGGGTGTGTGAATTTCTTTGAGCTCATTAAAGCAGATGGAGATTCTTAGAGCACCTTGAAGGATCCATTGTTCCTCATTTCTGAAACCCATCCAAAAGACAGCAGTGAAGGTGCTGAGCCCTTCTATGAGCGCTATTTTCCCTTCCAAGTCTGTGAACACACTGTAAATGAACTTTCTCCTCTCCAAATGTGAGTTTGTTCAAGGAGGGAGGGAGAGACAGCTGCAGTCCGAGTGTTGCATGCATGCAGAATCATCCTGTAATTAAACACAGAGAATGATCATTGGAACAATAAAGCCTAAGTAAGATAAAGAACAATCTTGTACCAGAGATTATTGGTCTGTGTTCAAAATCCTATTTTTTACAGTTGTATTTGATGAATTGCTGTCACTGCTCCTCTATGGCTCCTGCCCAAGAGCCTCTAGCATTGATGATGCCCATTGCTAGAGTGAACAGGATTGCATGCCAAATGTCTGTCCAACTTCTTGAAAAATAGATAGATAAAGTCCAATTTTTTGAGCAAATTTACAAGAATAATAATCTCTTCACAGTGATCCTAGTCACAGGCATGTCTGCTGTCTCTGGATACTGTGGCATCTTCCCAAAAGGTTAATAGTCCTTGAGTACTATTTTTTCTCCATGTTATGGGACCACTTCTTGCTTTAAGGAAGTTTGTCTTTCCAGAGCAGCTTGGCATAGTTACTTCTTACACAGCAAGTCCTAGCCAAGCAGAAAAGGACACCATCCACTGATAGTTACAGAGTTATCAGCATCTCCCTGACAGGGGAGGGAGTCTTCTACCTTCTATATATCAAGTCTGTGCCTTCCCCATGGCCACAGCCCAGGTCAGTGACGCTGCATGGCTAACTGATGGCTAGCTGTGGTGGCAAGCCCTCATGACCATGGACCCCTTCTGGGGCTTGGTGTCACCTGTGGGAGTTGGTAAACTCCCTCAAATAGCAGTTTCAGCCTGGGTTAGGGATTTTGGTATTTCCCCTTTGTGTTCCCAGCATGCTTTATTTTCTGTTCTCTCATAATATGTGTTAGGATATGTGTTAAGTGAGATACTGTTTATATGGAGAGCAGGAAATAAAATCCTCTAACACTGAAAGAAAGTACCTGGAGCAAACATGTGCAGGCACTTGCTGGAGCTGTGTCTCCAAATAGGAGAAGGCAGGTTGCAAAATGCATGTCATCATCAGGAGGCTGAGGAGATGTATTTAACTAAGAGAGTCAGAGGAATATGATGTTACATGCATTTCTTTTGTTTCACTGCAGACTTTCTTTCAGGTACCTAGATTTTTATCCAAATTAAGATGGATCCTTTAAATCTGTGGATTTCCCCAGTCTTTCTGAACATTAAAGAAGAAATAGTACAAAACCATGTAAATAGATCCCACATCTATACAGACAAAACTCTTTAATGGTCGTTTCAGTGAGTAAGCCTATTTTATTTTCTGATTCTCAAGAAGTCATTGCTTGTTTTGATGTGCTTACTCTGTGATTTTTTTTTTTTTTTAAATTGTATCACAGGCTGTAGAATGCATCTGCCAAGCTGGTTGTTTTGAGCTAGGGCTTCCTCCAAAGAGGTCTGCATGCTGACTGTAGTACCATACTATCAGCAATTCTCTGTTCCAGGTCTGAGATGGTCACTACATTCCAGGGTGCTTGGGAAGCAGTGCTCTGTCCTGCAATTTCATGAAATGCAACCTCAGCCAGAGGGGAGATCACAGGGGAAGAGCTAGCCAGTCATCACCCATACCGGCTGTGCAGGAGAGTTGGCAGGGGAGGTGTGTGTGTGTCTAACACCTGTCTTTATGAGCACCCAGGATAAACTTCCTGTTCTTGATGTTTTCTGTGGAATTGTATTGGACATATGTCCCATTCAGGTTCATGAAGGTTTACAGTATTGTGAGAGTGTGTGTTCTCATGCTTATTTCAGGCATTAGTAATTGCAAAGTGTATAGACGTGAGGATAAAAATACTGGAGATAGTTACTGGATTTGGAGTGCTTCAGTGATCAGGAGTATGACTTTACCTTTTCTCAGCAATTAGCACTCTGAGTGCCTGTGGCCCTCACAGATTAGAGTCCTTAAAACTTCTGACAATTCAGCACATTTTCTGAAGCAAGAAGAACCAGAAAAAGGAATGCCACAGCTAGCAGTGATATCTTAAAACTTGGATTTAATTCTTCTGACTAGCATCTCACAGATAGTCTGTCACAAAACCAAACACTGAGCCCATGGCTTCAGAATTGCTCTCCACAAAAGTTCATCTGCAGCTCTTTGCAGCAGAATTTGGAGGCTGTTTCCAGTTCTTACATGTGTTCTGGTTTGTAAAGAAGGTGACTGAGAATTGGGGTAAGTGAGTGATACTTACATGCTCTGCCAAGAGCTCCTTTGTTAGCAGTCCACAAGAGATTTGTAGGGTGTGCAGGAGTGACCCCATCTTGCCTTTAGAGTAACTAAGGATTCTCTGGTACGAACAGCATTTCTGAGGAGAGAGGGCACAAATGACCCATTGACTGCTTGCTTTTTTTCATGAAGTGAAGCTTCACAAATCATTAAAACTTGTGGTGTGACTGGCAGTGGCAAATCAAATATTCCTGCTGGCAGTACTGCATGGAATGACAAAAGCCTGGAGATGGATAGAGGGTCGGTTGTTGCACAGTGTACACGGCTGTGCTTTTGAGGAACAGCGACAAGTAAGGAAAACAAAGTGAATATTATTCTAATGTCTCTTGTGTGATAGCAGCAGGAGGACACTTACACCATTATGACAAAGTGTTCTTGTCTGCTGCTGATTTATTAATACAATAAAAAGGGTAGCTTATTGTTTTATTTTTGTTGAACAAAGTTATTTACGATATTTGCAATATAAAAAAAAAAGATTAATGGTTTACTGTGTTTACCTTTGCCAGCCTTAGATATAATGCAGTTCATTTCATGACTGTCTTTTTCATCCTTTTAAACATCATCAAAATGACATATCTTTCTGGGCAAAATAATAGTATCATTCCTGTGGATAAATCCAGCCTCAAATCTCATTTAAAGTAGAGCACAAGGGATGTTAAGTACCTGATATTCTATTAAAAGATAATCAAACTAATCCTTTCCAGGAATCTGACAGGCAGCATCTCCTCTGTTCAGGAAAACTCATTAGTCAAATTATGTTATATTGTCAATGGATATCCCCAACAACCAACTTAAATATATAAAAGATAGGTCTTCATTAAGTAAGACAATACTGTGTGTACTGGTTTCACAGAATTCTTAGATGTACTTAGGAAATTACTGAAATTAAAGCTTTCAGGTTTATCTAAATTAAGTTTTCAAAGGGTGAAAATCTCAGAAGAGTTAACAGCATTGCGTACGTCCTGTTCAATGAAGATGAGGTTTGCGCTTGTTGCCAGGAGATGAGCTGCTTATTCATAAGTAGTTGTGACAGCTCACTGGTCTCTTAACAGGACACAGCCTGAAAAAGCCTCTATTTTTCTTTGACTTTTAAAGCATTGTCTCATATTGGGCGTTGCCACTGCTCACTGCAGTGCAGATTGCATTGCTTGTGCAGTTTCTGTTTCCAGGCTTGTAGTAAACATTTTCTTGACTGGCAGAGGACACTTAGCCCAGTTCATTGCTGCATCTTGGTACTGCATGACACCTGAAGCGGAGAAAACTGACTTCGCTGCGAATTTGTTTCTTCCACTCTGAGTCTGATTGGAAATAGGTTTTTCCTGTTAGTATAATATACTTTAAACTGGTGGAAATAAAGGACAATCCGTTTTAGCACTAGAAAATACAATAGCTATGCAGTGATTGCTACTCTTAAAACTCATTATTTGATCATGTTCCCGTAGAGGGCTATAAAAACTAAGGAGGAGTAGATCATTGGTAACTATTCCTCACATGTCATGGATCTCCTCTTGACCAAGTCTGTTTTTCTGTCCCTCTTCAGTAGTTTAAGAGTCATATTGATGCCAATGGGCACCAGTGACAGCAAGCACAGTATCCTACCTGTTGTTTTTCCAGACATTCATTTACTGGCATTACTCTTGACAAAGTAATATATTAGTTTCTACCGTGGAGTTTTCCTGTTCTTTCCTCCTAGGTTAGCATTTGCACTGAGGGTTTTCACGCTTTATCTGATCCAGAAAGGAAGTCTGGCATTGTCTTTTGTCAACTGAAAACACAGTTTTCCAGCAGGACTTTTTTTCACTTTGGAACAGAGCTAAAATACAACTCTGGACATGATACTGCTTTAAAATCGAGCATCTTTGGCTGGCTTTGCCTTTTGGAACTTGTTCTCATTCAGTACTAACTGTTATGTTTCTGTCTTGAAAAGGAATTTGCATGTTAGCTGAGAACAGATATAGTGAGAGGAAAATAAATGCCATGAATGCTCCAATAACAGCTAAGCAAACCCACTACAGACTAGGAAAAATATTACCAGAAAATTGTTCCCTGTAATGATGCGTGTAGCTACCACATGAGAAAGATGGTGAACTCTTCTTGCCTGTTAGGAATCAAGAGGATGCTGCCTGCAGTGACATTCTGTTACCAGTTATGAATCGGATAATCAGGAGACAAATTTTTAAAGGAATGACCAAGAAGTTCTCTAGCCTTCCAACTCAGCATGTTCTGTGATTTTTTTTATTTTTTTTTAATTCAAAACACAAGATTGAAGATAAGTGCCTAAATCAAAATAATGCAACTCTGTCCATTTTAGGAAAAGGTCTTTTAAGGTGACCTAGGTAATTGTGAACCAGATAGTCTGATTTCATTTCTTCTCCCCATCCCAGAAATTTACATAATGGAAAATAAGAGATCATCAGTACAATAGTGACTTGACAATAAAAGGCTTCTCTTAAGAATTTATATCTGACTGTAGGTTTGCTCTTATTGAGATGGCAAATAAGTAGAAAACTCCAGAGAAATTTAATTGAATGTTCAATTAGGCCTCTGTAAATTAAATCCACTTTAGTGTTGCTAAAGGTGTAGGTGCAGACTGGAAGTTACAAAAGAAATGAACAACCTATGTTGAACAGACTAACATGGGGAGAGAGTAAGGGACTGTGTTTTGAGTCGTTGTGGCTTTGGAAGAGTATGTGAAACTCAAACAAGGCAAGCTGCTCAGCTTGAACTTCAGGTATGAAATCCTGTGACAAAAGACCGATGAGCATTTGGATTTATAAATAAGAACTTCAAATATGAGGAGGAAATTATTTCTGTTGAAGTCATTAATAAGGACTGCTGTTGGTATGCTTCAAGCTTCTTGGTAATCACATTCTTAGAAGGACTTGTAAAAGCAGCAGAAGCAGTAGAAAGTCATGAAAAGTTAGAGGACTGGTAGTTGTGCCTCTTGGACATGAGTACTCAGTATGTGGTACATGACACAGTCCAGATATCTCTCTGGAACGAATATTTCACTTAAGTACTGCTTATTGATGTAATTATAAAGGTATCTTGACACTTACTCCTTTTTTATGCAGATGATCAGATTGTTGCTCTTGAACATTTTTTGTTTTCATTTGCATGGCATAAAAGAACAACATTTTTATCTTGCATTTCTGGTCCTGAGAACTATAAATTACACTGCAGGAGTCTGGATATTTATCTCACCATTTTGTCAAAACAAATGTCTAGTTTTTCAAGTGCCTTGCAGAATTTATGCAACTATGAAGATTCAGTGCTTACTAATTCATTGCTCATAGGTTTTGTTTGCCAACTAATTTTCTGCCAGAACTCAGTCCATATATATGTGTATATATATATATATATAATATATATATATATAAAATTCATATATAAAAAAACCTGTAGATAAGCTACATATCTGTTGATTGGTGAAAATAAGCCAGTTCATTAAAAACAAACAAACAAAAAACTAACCAAACACTACTTAACTTCTATCAGGTGGAATGTAATGTGCTTTGCATCTGACATTGTATCAGGGATATGTTTCTGAAGATGTAAAAGCTGTGTGATTTTTACTTTTTTTTTTTCCCCTAGACTGCAATTTTTGCATTGTAATCTGTCACATTATACCAGCAGGAGAGGGGAGGCTGTGTGTATAATGACTGCACATAGTGTAAAACAATATGTAATTTAATCTCTGTTTAACTTTTCTTTGTAAAGGCAAATACAGTCTAAAAGGGACTGAGTCATTTCTGGCAAAAACTAAAGGGGAAATCAAGATGAAATTTAAAATGGAAAGCTTGGCAGCACATTCAAGAGAAATGGGAGACAGAGGAATAACTGAGAAAGAAAGTAGAAATTGAGACAATCTAAGCACAGAGTGAAAAGACAAAAAAGATAACATGGCATAGAAAAATATATGGGAAATAAAGGAAATACTTGTCATGAATGGAGAAGGTGTTAGGAAAAGATGTTACCAAAAAGAAAACCTATGTCAAGAGAGATTAATAATCACAGGAAGTAGATAACTTCTATTGCACAAAAATTATTCTGATAAAACTTGTTAGCTCAGTACAAACAGCTTAATTATTTGACTTCAGAATCATTTCTTAAGGTTTCTAACACAAATTTTTCTTCTTAAAAACCACAGAGAGGCTGGATCATGAGTTGGGTTGTGAACTTCAGGCACATAATGGAGTCTGTTACTCAACTCAGTAGGACAGCTGGTAGTACCAAAATACCGAAGATCATTGATTAATAGAAAAAAACCACCCAAAAATGGAAAACAACACCCCCAAGATTCATTGATACCATTTGCTTTGCCTGGATGTGTTTGGCTACAAAGGCATATTGAAAGACTGATATATTGGAGTCAATTCTAGTTCCTAGGAATGTGTTTTGGAGATGAGAAAGTGTTTTTCCCCTGTCAGATTCCCCCACATGTTTCTTATAATCCTGTTCCTCACAGCTGTACTGTTGGCAGTCCATCCGTTTTATGTCTTACCTTCTTTAGATCTCCATTCATTCCCTGTCCTTCCTCTCGACACCTTTGTTTCTTCCCTTCACTACCTATTTAGGCTCCCTTCTTTTACCAACTTCTCCCTGACACTTCACCTTGTAGGAGGTGGGGAACTGGAAGCCCTGTCCTTAACCACTTCTCCTTCCCCACTGGAAAAGCTGTCCCTTGATGGCTCTTCTCTTCAATTTTCTGACGGCCATTCATTTTTCTCCTTTCTCCTTTTCCTTTTTCCACAGTTTAAATCAACCTTTCTCTGTGCCAGCTACTAGTTGGGGAACATTTAAGCTAGAAGCCATACATTGTCTGTGCTCCCACGTCTGGTTCCCTCTGCTACTGTAGTAGCTCCTTCAGCAAGAAGAGATTATGCTTAGGCATGAGTGATTGTGGTTGGTGTGTTGTGCAAATTCAAGATTGTCGCTTCTAGGCCTGGGACCATTTTTTTTACAAAGGTAACTAAGCTGGCAGGTTAATATTGCTTGTGTGGGTAAACTTAAAGTGAAGAAGCCAGAGATATGAAAAGCAGGAAAGATGAAGCACAAAAATTGCCTACTATTCTAATAATAATAGCAGAAGAGAAAATTAACTCAAGACTGCCGTGGTTTTTGGCTCAGTTAAATGGGATGTGAAGCAGTGTGCTACATCTTCTGGAATTATCAGATCGAGGAGGCATTTATATGCCAGATTTTCATCACATTTATTCTGAATTTTAAGTCATCTGTGATGTTGACTGACTGGTGTAAAGTGCCTTGGATTTGAAGGCCCTTTAAAAATTGAGAACATGTAACATTTCTACTCAGATATGCATGAAACCTGTGCCAAGGAAGCTGATACAGCTATTGAAGTGAATGGAAATTATGCAGTTTAATTGAAGTATTATTAGCCAGTGGCAGGTAGTTCAAATATGATTAGCTGGTTGTCCAGTGTATGCCAAATTTTTATGTTCAGATCTTCTAAAGTAAAAATGTTGAATATTTCTAATAAGCTAATATATGCACAGACTTTCTCATATCGGTTTTTCAAAAATATCAGTAGTGTGAAACCAATGAATATTTCATTATATCCTAAGATGCCTCAGTCAACAGTAACTGGATTCCTCATGTCTCTTGTCCAGGAAAGCAGCTTTGGAAAACTTTTGAAGAAGATAAAGATAGTATCACTTAAGAATTCCATTTGCAGATCTTTCCCTGCTGATGGTAGAGAATCACCAGAGTATTTATCTTTTATCTAAGAAGCAGCATTTGAATATGTAATTGCTAATTTGTAAAATGTAAATAGGGGAAGTTGTAGTCCAGCAGACAATATCTGTCTTATCTGCAGTTAACTGAAGCAGTTGAAGTATTTTTGTGTGTTTATTTTTCAGCTCATTTGTAGACTGTAGCTGAACAATATGATCAGATAGGCATTTTAATGCTTTTCAGTACAACTCAACTTAGGAACTACCACTATGATAGTTCTCCTAGATTGTTATGATGGGGTAGTTTCTTCCCATCTCTTTTGCTAGTTTTTGTCCCTGTATTCATTAATCCAAAAAATCATGACCTGTATTTTCATCTCAAAGCAGTCTAGAGGCTCTAGGAAAGAAACAGCTTGGATGTATGAATGGACCTGTTCAGTCCTGTTGGGCTTTACTGAGCTTTTGCTTTCAGAAGTAGAATGCAGAACACAGTTGCAGCTTTTACCTTGGAAGTTGTGATAATTCTGATACACTGCATTAGAAAACTTTTACAAGCAGAATCTCTGGATCTCCAAAAAGAGAGACTAAGGATAGCCAAGCTTGTGTAGCCATGAAGTTTAGATCAGAGGCAACTGTTACGTGACCTAATTTCATGTGTCATCTGAAACTGGACAGCCTTCTTTGCCTTCCTACTGTTCTTTAAAATTGTCAGCAAAAGTGTATCTTTCAGGGAGGAATCCAGTGTGAGTTTCTTAAATAAAAGTATTTGTAGAAGTCTTGTTTGTGATTTTACTGGTTAAAGAAAATGTCAACCTAGTCTACATGTTTTGAAAACTAAGGGAGTTTCTTTTTTCCACAAAGAAGGAACATTCCATGACACATTTATTGCCTTGTGAAATGAGCAAATCATCAAGTTATGTAGTATTTATGGCTTAAGTGCTATCTGCTTTATCCTGTTGCTCTTGAGAAACCAGAATTCTTATAGCACAGGAATACTTTGCAGCAGCAGAGGTAACTAGTCCTGGACTTCCATGAGGGTGAATTTGGCAGTGTTTTAAAATTTTGGAGACTGTTAAAATTCAGCAGTTTCTTTCCCTCTGCCTGTATAAACTGCCTGTGTGTAACAGCTGATTGCCTTGCAGAGGTGTAGTAGCTTTACTGGCAAAGGTTTAAGTGAGTATCATTGGGCACCAAAGCTAATGCACAAGATGAGCATGATGGCATCACCCCTAAATCTCTCCTGCCTTCAAAAAGGGCCAGCAGGAGGATCTAGGGAACTAGAGCCTGGCCAGTCTTACCTTTATCCCTGGAAAGATGATGGAGCAACTAATTTGGTAAACTATTCCCCAGCCCATGAGCAACAAAGTGATTGGGGAACTCATGTTCAACCAACCCTGATGACCTATGATAAAATGACTGTATTCCACAAGATTCTCATAAAGAAGCTAGTGAAGTATGGGCTAGATGAGCAGATAGTGAGGTGGATTGAAAACTGAACAGACAAGGTCAGAGGGTGATGATCAGTGGTGCAAAATACAGTTTGAGCACAGTAACTAGTGGTGTACCCCAGGTCCAATTCTGTTCAATGTTTTCACAAATGATCTGGATGATGGGGCAGATGGCGCCCTCAGCAAATTTGCTGATGACACTAAACGAGGAAGAGCAACTGGTATGCCAGAGGTTTGTGCTGCCGGTGAGAGGAACCTCAGTAGGATGGAGAAATGGGCTTGACAGGAACCTCATGCAGTTCAACGAGGGTAAGGGCAAAATCCCGCACCTGGGAAGAAACAAGCCCATGCACCACTGTATGTGGGGGCCACCCAGCTCTGCAGAAAAGTGGTGGACACCAAGTTGGCCACGTGCAGCAATATTCCCTTGCAGTAAAGAAAGTGAATGGTACCCTGGCGTGCATTAGGAAATTTGCCAGCAGGTCAGCGGAGGTAGTTCTTACCCTTTGCTGTATCCAGTTCTAGGCTACACAGTGCAAGAGACATGAACATACTGGAGAGAGTCCAACAAAGGACTGACAAAGATAGTTCAGGGACTAGATTATCTCTCATTTGAGGGAATGCTGGAAGAGCCAGGACTGTTCTGCCTGGAGAGGAAAAGACTCAGGAGGGACCCCATCATTGTGTGCAAATATCTGAAGGGAGGAAGTAAAGAAAGTAGAGCAAATTGTCATCATAGCCATTTTAAGTTGTCGCCATAATCCAGATTTAAGTTGATTCTTGGTTTTTTAACTCTGATCTTAGACTGCTGAGATGGGTTTAGATTTTTCATTTCCATACCGATTTTTTTCTGCCATAAATATAAATTCATAGAGCATTCCCTTTGCAGAATAAGCCTTCTCTTGTTTAAAGTTTCAGTGTTTTAGAAATGCTTAGTGTTGTTCATCAAGTACTTTGGTAATCATTGCAGCTTACCAAGGACAGCAATAGTACCTTAGCTACGGCATTGTCTTTACAGTATCTGCAAAATTTCCTTCCTTGAACATCTGCTACAGCTCAAGAAACCTACAGTGCTGATGAGGTGCTGTTGAATTTATGTATTTCTACATCATTTCACCACTATAGGTAGTATAGTTTGTAACTGCCTTGCTAAATTTCACATGAACATGATTTACATTCTCCAGGACCAATTCTAGGTGTGGCATACCTCTTCAATCATCACTAACAAACATCTGTAAAATATACCTCAGGTGTTCTCCCACTCTCATTTCATACTATGACAGCAGAAATGTTACCAGAATCTTATTGCATCTCCCTCATCTCACAAGATGACTTTGTAATTACATCCATGAAAATTACTAGAAGCAAGTGTGTAAAGAGGGAGCTGTTTTTCCATTTCTTCGTAGCAGGATGGCCTCCACTTGCAGGGGGAAATGCCCTAGGAACACTGTAAAACCCAGGAGCCCCCAAACTTTACAGGGGCAAGGTGTGTTGGAAGTTAAGAGCTATTCATCTAGGAGCTTAGAGCTATTGATCTGGCATGCAGGCATCTTTTTCCTATGCAGTAAGACTTACATATAAACAGGCATCAAACCAGCAATGGTTATTAAGCTACTTCTGGTTTTCTTAGTTTGTTTTTTTTGGTGATAATGCAGCTTGATTTTCACCACGAGCCTTTATCTCCACTTATGCAGAGAGTCCTCTCTAAGAAGTTGAACTTTAAATGAGTGTTTAAGCTACCAAAAGGCAGCGAGGAGCTGACTGCTGCAGATTTGAACTCTGAAGGTAGAAAGGTAACTATTCTTGATTGGGCCAAGGAGTACCACATCGTTTCCTCAAGGGTGTGAGTCTGGAATTGCTGTCAAGTGCTCTGGTTTTTCAATTTATATTTAGTAATGAGATAGGTCTCCCTCATCATCTTCATCCTTAGTGTTCAAAGGAAATGTGTTCAGGATTTGATACCAATAGTAGTACTGATGGTGAACCCCAAGTACTGTATTTTTGTGAACTTGTGCAGTATATCTGTTTTGTCTGATGTTTTTTCAATGATCTGGGGCTATCAAAGCCTACAGAACCAGCCACGTTGCATGGTCATAGAGACTCGCTAGTTAATAACCATCAGATTAGAGAGAAGTCTGGCATTTATTACTTTTTAATAAGAATGATTCAAAGGCTGGTCTATGCACGTACATGAAAGAGGTTCCTTATTTGTAGAAAACATCTATCATTGCCCTCAGAGTTAGGAACAGAGGGCATTTGGTGCTGTTTGCCATTTATAGTGCTGGAAGGGAACACCTAACAGCAGTATTAGCATAATATAGTCTTCTGAGAGCTGCAGCTATGCATCTAGGCAGTCACGGGATACATCAATAAGACTTTTGAAGAATCATTGAAATCTTTCAGGCCTTTTCTGCTGAATGTTTTAAAGGCCTTGCTTGGATTAATAGGCTCAGGAGCAAGCTTTCATATTGTGGAGTGGGTGGCAGGTTTGATATGTTAAGCATCAATTTAATGGATGAAAATTATTCAGGCCCTCACAGCTGGTCTGCTGTACATACTAGTTTGTAAATACTGATTGCTGTTTTCATCTTAATGAGGGATCCACTTACCCGATTTGGGGTTTAGATTTTGCTTTTTCTGCCAATTTTCAGTCTCTTCCCTTCTAGCTGTAAACAGCTTGATTTGTTTTTGAAAGGGGGAAGAAATTCTTCCACTGCTTTATATTATTTACAGAAAGAAGTATTAGCCTAGTAAAGGCCATGTAAACTGATGGATTTAATGTGTTAGATTTTGCCATGTAAAATGGAAATACTTTTCCAAGTCTACAGTGGCTTCTAAAACTTTTCTGAAGAATGTCTGTCCGTATTTTGAGAGTGCACAAAACAGCTACCTTGGGATTAATACCCGTTTACCTAGAACAGTGCTTTTGCATCTTCAAAGCAGGATGTTTGCTACTGCTGTTACGGTGTCTTTGAGAAGATTCTGATCAGTTCTGTACTTGGAGCTTTGTGCTAGCAAAGAAACTTGGGGATAGATGGTCTCCATGATTCATGGAAGGTCCTTTGTGTGTCTACAGAGTAAATACCATACCTGAGAGGCAAAACATTTTCCTCTTACATGTACGGAATGTGCACAAGGCATCTCATTACTTGGGAACTGTGGTGGGTTGACCCTGGCTGCATGCAAGGTGCTCCCCAAAGCTGCTCTGTCACTCCCCTCCTCAGCTGGACAGGGGAGAGACAAAAAAAATGCAGTGAAAGACTCATGGGTCCAGGTAAGGACAGGGAGAGATCACTTGCTGAGTATTGTCATGGGCAAACCAGACCCGACTAGGGGTATTAACTGAAAATGAGAAATAAAAATTGAATCTTAAAACACCTTTCCCCTACCTCTCCCTTCTTCACAGGGTGAGTTTCACTCCCAATTTTCTCTACGTCCTCCCCCACAGCAGCGCAGGGGGACAGGGAATGGGGGTTGCAGTCAGTTCATCCCATGTTATCTCTGCCCCACCTTCCTCAGAGGGAGGACTCCTCACACTCCTCCCCTGCTCTAGGGTGGGGTCCTTCCCACAGGAGACTGCCCTTCACCAACTTCTCCCACGAGTCTTTCCCACAAGCCACAGTTCTTCACAAACTGCTCCAGTGGGTGTCCCCCATGGGGTCACCAGTCCCACCAGCAAGCCTGCTCCAGTATGGGCTTCTCTCCACAGAGCCACAGATCCTGCCAGGACCCTGCTCCAGTGTGGGCTTCCTACAGGGTCACAGCTTCCTTTGAGCATTCACCTGCTCTGCTATGGGGCTCTTCCACGGGCTGCAGGTGGATCTCTGCTCCCCCATGGACGTCCATGGGCTGCAGGGGCACATCCTGCCTCACCATGGGCTGCACCATGGGCTGCACCATGGGCTGTAGGGGAATCTCAGCTCTGGTGGCTGGAGCACCTCCGTTCCCTTGTGCACTGACCTTGGTGTCGGCAGGGTTGATTCTGTGACATTCTCACTCCTCTGGCTGCAGTTGCTGTTCTGTGGTTGGTTTTTTTTTACCCCTTTCTTAACCATATTTTCGCAGAGGCTCTACCACCACCACTCATGGGCTCAGCCTTGACCAGTGGTGGGTCTGTCTTGCAGCCAGCTGGCATTGGCTCAGCCAGGCATGGGGAAGCTTCTGGCAGCTTCTCACAGAAGCCACCCTTGTGGCCCTTCACTACCAAAACCTTGCCATGCAAATAAAATGCAGCAACATGGCTGGAAGAGTGGTAAGGCAGCTGAGTAATTCTCAGTTATTCTTCTGTTCCTTGGTAAAGTCAAATCATCTAAGTCTTTGTATGTATTGTACAGAGCATTTTTAAATGCTGTAGTGATGACTTTGCAGTAATCACAGTTATGCTGCATTAGTAGTTATTCTTATCACCAAGTTTTTCCTAATAACTAATTTACTTTCCCTTGGTCCATTTTGGTGTTATTTTCTGTTCTCCATGTCCATGGAAAAAATATTATTTCTTTTTACTTGTGTTAGCCTTTTATATACTGAAAAGTCATTATCTTCTCCTCTTTTGAACACCTTTTGTCTGGACTAAATAACTCCAATTCTTCTACGGTTTCCTAACGAGCTCTATTTTTAAGGCAGCCATTCATTTTTTGTTCTTTTCTGTTCTTCTTGCCTAGGTATTTTTTGAACTGTATTGCCTGTCAACAGGGAACTGCCAGGGCTGAAGTAGAATCTATGAGTTCAACCCATTTAAAAAAAAAATTAAAGTAAAAATATTACATGATAAGTAACAATGTTGTCTGATACCAGCACATTATTCATAAGCTAGAGCCTGAGGCTTTTGCTGTTGTTCTTATGGCAGGTTGGAACTTGCTAAACAAGGCACTTTAACGAGCTCAGCAGAGCTCTCTGGACACCTCTGCAGTTTCCCATAAAAGGCACCTCACTCACCACTGCTTGCTACATTTCTTTCTTTTCCCTCCCTCTCTCCAAGAGTACTCTTGTGGTCACTTGGCTCTGATAAAATCCTATGCAGCTGTCTCCCAGTTCTCACTCCAGCTTGCATAGGTATACACTGTGCCAAGCACTCAGTCGTTTTTTTATGCAGAAGTAGCAGCAAGATAGGACTGAGATGGCAGTAAGAGAAAGTAAAGGCATGCCTTCAACCAATTTTTTGTTTCCTTACATTCAGTTTTGGATGAGAGGGATATAGAGAGGGAATGTTGTACCTTCTGATGCTAGATCAGTGGTACTCAAGAGTCCTCAGCCCACTGGAGGTGACAGGAAAGTGCCTTTATCACAGCCAGTTTGGGCAGGTACTGCTAAGAACATGGTTGTCTGAATTAGCAGTTCCTGCTGGTGCTCTGATGCTGAAATGGCTCAGTGATTGCCTTGCTTTAACTGTCTTGCCTGGATTCGTGCACATTTAGATCAGCTCAACCTTTACTTCATACGCTCTAGCTAAAAACTCCTTCCCCACGTACCATACATTTCAAACTGATTAAAAGCTGGATAGCAATGTAAATAGTTAGCCATTAAGAATATTCTTTTAGCAAGGATGTTTCTAAGGATGTTCTTCCATTGAATATTCTCACCCTAATGTTTCAATATCTTTTCTTGATGAACAATATGATAGTGCATAGCAGAGGGTACAACATACGAAAGCTGAAGATAAACAAATTCATGTTACAAATGTCCAAACTGTTTACGATTTCACTGGAAGTCATCATTCTGTTCTTGATTAAGTGTTAAAGCTTGCCTGCAATGTAGAGGGAGTCCCTTCAGATGACTCCCAGTAGATAGTTCTGCTCTTGACCCATCTACTACTTAAAATTCTAGAAGTTCAACATGAATTTTTGATGCTTATTTATAGATGCAAATGAGGTAGTTCTTATGCAACTGGGCCAAGACTGAGCTTTCAGTTCTCTTAAGGTTTTCTTTTTTCCCAATTACCATAGATTTCACCTGTATTATACCTCTTCCTTATACTATGCCTCCCTGTTCTGACTTGGTCCTTTATTCAAGGTCAGAGTGTTGTATGAATTTTACTGCTAAATTTCTGCACGTTTTCTCAAAGACCATCTCTTGTTGGTTTCTTTGCTAAAAATCATTCAAGCCGTATTGCCTCTGTTACTTCACAATTCTATCAAATCATATCCTCAGGTATATTCTTTTTCAGTTTAGACATATCCCATCTTACAATTCATATGGAGAACTTCTGTAAAAGTTCTTTATCCTGGCTCATTGCTTTCAGATTCACCTCCATCTCTCCATACTCCACTGCATCAAATACAATTAGATGTCATCTTCAATATTTTCTTCTGGTTTATTTCATGTCTCACTAGTCATCTCCTCAAACATTAAGATATTGATTTTTTCCCACCTTCATATGAAAAATAAGGATGTTCTTGATTGCTTTTTTTTTCAGCTTGCTTCTCTAGTGAGCATCTCATCAGTTTCCTCCCATAGACTTTACAAATCCAACTCCTGTAGTCCTTCCTAAAGTTCTTACTCTTCTTGATTACAGAGTATTGGTCACGTAGCTGACGATAGAATTGTAGAATATCTCAAGTTAGAAGGACCTTTAAGGATTGTGGAATCCAACCCCAAGCTTCTCTCAGGACTACCTAAAACTGAACCATATGACTAAGAGCATCATCCACACGTTCCTTGAGCTGTGACCAGTCCCTTAGTGAAGAACATTTTCCCTATCTGAAATTGCCCGTATGCATCTTCATTTGATTTCCTCGTGTCCTGTTGCTGGTCACCAAAGAGAGGATGTTTCTATACTAAGTCCATGTTGCATAAGTTATTTTGGGACGGGGTAGCTCTTTTTGTAACTAGTTTGTATGGTGTTAAACTGGTGAATAATCTTATCTCCAGATTAAGGAGATACTTCTCCAGAAATGTAGTGAATACTGAGAGTGCATTAATTAAAAAGTATGCTAGCAACTAACTGGTACAAGCCAATTCATGCCATGGAGATATACCAAATACACCTTCTTTGGAAAACATGCTGCAGGTAGGCTTAGAAGGAACTTTATCCCAATTGCTTGTCTGTCTAATAGACTTTGGGCTCTCAATAAGGCTATTCCAGATTTATGTTCTAAAAGTAAGTAGAAATAACACTAGAAATGACAGAGATTTTGTCCTCTCAGTAATTTCTGTGAGGGATCAGACTAGAGAGGGAAGATTAACCCTGTAATTATTTTTCATGTTATTCATATTATTTTTCATGCATTATCGATGAAGGAAAAACTAGAGAAAACTGCGCATCTGGTTTTGCCTAGACAGTGTTCATAAAAGAATGGGAACTCTGTCTGCAGTAATCTCATTAAAAAGAGACTGGAAGTTTGTAAAAGTTAAAATACTTGGGTAGGAGAGTTGTGTCTTGGTTTTTAATGAGAAATATAAGGTATGATTTAAAGACTGTTTTAGAAAGCACTTGAAATTCCTAATACTGGTGGAGGGAGGTGGGAGGAGACCTGATATTCTTCTGTAATAGGAATCTAAGAACTATTGCTGGAGAGCTTAGAAGGAAAGAAATTAAAATGACAAGTTTTCTTTTCATGTTCAAATCTAACCAAAAGTTATAAAGTGAACAAGTGGCAAAAAATTATAAGTTAATATGTTTTTTACTATGTAAAGCTTTTTTAATACAAAGGGGTAGGTGGAGCAAGGAAATTTCAGTCTTTGTAATTCTTGGAGATAGATCAGACTTTGTAACTATTTGCAATTGATCCTACTATCTTAGGTTTTCAAGATCAAAGCAGTGCAACTGGCAGGAAAACTTCTTCCAGCCTTCAACACACCTACGGGTATACCATGGGCAATGGTGAATCTGAAAAGGTAATGAGTTTTCTTTTGTGAAGTGTGTTCCTCCCCCTCCCTCCAACTTAAAATTAGTAATAGCATACATCACTTTTTCTTAGTAGTGGAACTGTAGAAAATGCAGACAAATTGTCATTCCTGGCATGTTAATTTTGATAGAGTTCAGCACATTCTAACTCATTAACTGCAATAAATTTTGATCATGTTTTTTTTACTTCTGATTATGCAATAAGCATTCAACCTGCCATTGGACCACGCTGAGCGTATTATTCTGTGTGTTGCTTTAGAGCTTAATAATTGTTTCTTTAGTCATTACAAAATCTATTGAAAACCACAATTGTTTGCAGGGCATGGTTGAACTTACTGGGTTTTCTGTACTGTGTGAGCTGTATATTACCTTTAGAAGATTCCCAGCATTTGAGATGATGATGGGACTCTGAAGATACTGTGCATTTTACATTTTAGCTTAGGTATCAAGTCTGATGTGCTGAAGCCAACTATTGTGTGTGCAGATGGAGAGGTTCCTTTAGATGAATGCTCAGATCAGACTGAACTTCGATGGTCTGCATTACCTCATGGAAGACAACTGCCTTGTCTAATTTATTGCTTGCTCAGTGCTGGGATTTCCCTCAGATTTTGAGAGAGCTTTTTTAATGCAAGGCATTCTTTACATTTTTCACTATGTCCTTAAACAGTAGCTGATTTTGGATGTATATCTAGATTGTGTGTACACTTACTCATAACTGAAATATTTTATGAGAGGAAGTAAAATTAATCTTCAGAAATATGTAGTTAACTCCAGAAATTAGAAGACCCAATCCTGAAAGGTGATGAAAACTCCCAAATTAGAACAAACCAGAGGTAATTTAGGAGTTAGGACTTAGCAAGATGGTATCTCTTAGAGTGCAAAAGGTAGGAGGTATGTGGCACTTTCTGCTGATTCTTTAAGTGAGCCTGAGGAACTCATGTGTTGTGCCAACAGTAAACATCCTGTATTCCTATGTAGACACAAGATAGGGATGCACATCCCCCACAGATAAAGGGAAGACAGATCCCTTAAAGATCGGCGGGGTAAAGATTGACAGGACAAGGAAGCGAACGCTGCGACCTTCAGAACTTGTGTTATCTTGATTCTTGTCTTAGGAACATATGGTGAATAAAGAACAGCTGAGACTGAGCCCAGTGTTAAGTCATCAGATTTGTGTGACATCAAGGTATTATATTTTTTAATCGTAGGACTTCTTGCTGATGTGGTTATGGCGCCTTTTTTCCCAAAAGACCAACCAGTGAACCAATTGATCGATCAAATCACAACTCCTGTAATCTTAAGTGTGGGTTAAAGTGTTGTTGCTACTTGTCTGATTGGCTGTGGTAGTTGTGCTGTGTGCAGTAATTCTGAATTTTCTGTTGTTTTCTCCCCTTTTTTATGCATATTTTTGGAATTCAGTGGTGTTGGTCGAAACTGGGGCTGGGCTTCTGCTGGCAGTAGCATCCTCGCTGAGTTTGGTACTCTGCACATGGAATTTGTCCACCTCAGCTATTTGACAGGGGACCCTGTATATTACAACAAGGTGAGTCTCAAAAATGAGTATTTTTATCATGTTTTTCATCATAAATTGCATTAAAGGGGAAGTACTTTCTGTATTGAATTCTACTTCCCTTCTTGGTAGCAGGTAAATTTTTTCTTGCATGTATTTCTGTTACCAAATAGATATCTTTTTCAAGTAGAAATATATGACAACCCAGGTTTTCTTATTTGTTTCAGAATACATTTAAAAATCATAATTTTTAAGCATGTTTATATAAGCAGTCCTTTAAAACCAAAACTATGCAAATCTGAAGAAAGCCCTCAAGAGAGCTTGTGGTTCAGATTAATAAAATTTGCTACTAAAAATGAAAGGAAAATAAAAAAGATTTTAGATTTAACTATGTGCACAGGGCAGATGAATGTTGTTAGCGGTGAACCTGATTCTTGATTTAATTTAGGTCATGCACATTCGGAAGTTACTTCAAAAAATGGATCGTCCTAATGGACTTTATCCAAATTATTTGAATCCAAGAACAGGCCGGTGGGGTCAGCGTAAGTATTCTTATTTTATTAATTCCTAATTAGAAGTCTACTTCTTACTTTGTTGCTGAGTTGCAGATCAGAACGCTTATTCTGTAGGGCACAAACAGCGTTGCTTGAAAACACAGAACACAGAAGGATTGCTTGAACTTGAGATCTCCTGAAACAAATCTTTGCCTGTCGCTGTCTGAAGTCACAGAGCTCACATTTTAGGGTACTTCCTGAAAACAGCTTCTGATGCCTGTCATTATGTGTATCGGTCAATAAAATCTTAAGTAATAAAGAATAAGGCTGAAAGTATTTCCTCATTTTAATCCTGTTCCTGGTTTTGTTCTGCAAACCATCTGGTAAGTGGATTATTGTAGGGTGATGTGCATTGCTGTAAGTTAATGCATGTTTGTGGTGGTTAAATTGTGTTAGGCACTGACATCTACAAACATAATTCATCTACTTATTGGGACGTGAAATGGCATGATGAACCTCCTTATTGATGTGAAAAAAAAAAGCCTTGGAATGAAAAGAAAAAGCAGGTTTTGTTGCTGACAATGTAAGAGGAGAGATAAAACATCAAGAGCGAGACACAAACATGATTCCTTTCTTGAAGTGGTTCTTTCAAAAAAAGTCGAGTGGTTTTGTGCTTTGATAGTGATGGTGATAAAAGAGAATTTTTTTCTTCAAGATTTCTATTTCTTTTATAAATGCAGGTCTATTTAGGAAAAACAAGCAAGATGATCTATTTCTGTCCTGTTTGACATCATTGATAGGTTTTGGGGATTTCAGTGGCTGGCTCTAAATATCCAGGGGAACATGTTCTGGCTTGCAAACTGAGAATCTGCTTCTGACTTTGAATCTGATATGAGAGGGAGATGAATACAGCTGTCATTGCAGTCATTGTGAAATACTTGTCTAATCCCATCTTTAAAGCCAAAATTCTCTCCAAAGCATCTTATATCTTTGAGTGAATCATGACCCATCTGAGATGGGCAAATGGATTGATGGGACAAATTCTTCTGGTAAATTTAACAATGCATTCAGAAATAAGAAAATACGCAAATACAAATACTCAGGTGTTATTTATTCAAAAGGCAATTTTATATTGTTGCTTTGGAACAATTTTTTCTATTGATTTTTTTTTTTTGTATTCCTAACCATCTGCTTGTGCTGGTTTTATCAAAAGTAGTCTAATTTGACATATCACCAGCATTCTTTAGGGGCTGTTTCATAGAATCATGGAATGGCTTGGGTTGGAAGGAGCAGTAAAGATCGTCTAGTTCTGACCCTCCTGCTGTGGGCAGGGACACCTTCCACTGGATCAGGCTGCTCAAAGACTCTAATCCAGCCTTGAACACTTCCAGGGATGGGGCATACACAACTTCTCTGGGCAACCTGTTCCTCACTCACCCCACAGTAAAGAATTTCTTTCTAATACCTAATTTTAACCTAGTCTCTTTCAGTTTGAATCCATCTCCCCTTGTCCTGTCACCACAAGCCCTTGTAAAAAGTCCCTCTCCAGCTTTCTTCTAATAACAATGCACAGAATTAGTATCTCTTGGGAATAAAATACTTCTCATCACTAAAAATAAACATACAGTGAAAAGTTTAACTTTGCAGAAGTTTGGTGGAGCTCAAACATACTATTAAATGAATTTTGCAAGATAATACATTTGGGACTCAAGTTTAGGATTATAAACTGAGACTTAAGTTCTGAGGATAAAAAGAAATACAAATTTATAGAGCTTTTAATTTTTCTGTGCTGCTTATGAGTCATAAATTTATTTCCTGGAATTTGGTGGTTGGGATTTGGGGGGTTTTTTTGAGCAAATAACGTTCCAAATGCAGATTCAGATGTTCTGGTAGTATTTCTAGGATTTTCCCAGTGCAGCAATGTTGTGGCTTAGGATGGTAGTCTCCAATTTAGTTCCCCTAAAACCACACAGCCGCTCCCTCCACCTCCTCCTGCCTTCTGTTGGAAGCACAAAAAACAATGATCACTGGTTGAGATAAGAACAATTTGCTGGAAACAGCAATGAGATAAGAAACTGAACAATAACAGCAACAATATTAATAACAAAACATATAAGACAAAGAAACTATTTACATAGAAGACCTGTTCTTCCCAACCACTTTCTTCTCCATGACCAGAAAGGATGCCCTTCTCCTGAGAGAAGAGTCATTTTCCCTGTCCCTGGCAATGACCTGAGGTGGTATTGAATAACATTAGGGTCTGGCCATGTCCCCTCCCAGCTACTGTAAAAAATGAACCCTGTTCTGGCTACAACTAGGACAAACAAGCATTTGTAAATCTAATACTGATTTTGTGGGGACTAGATAGCAGGAATCCGTATTTCACTATTTCCTTTCACAAACCTGGGTGGAATGGTGAGAAAATGTCTCTGTTGTATCCCTGGTAGATCACTCTTCAGTCAATCTATTTGCAAAAATTTAAGAAGTTACAGTAAAGGAGCACGTGGTCTGAAACACTGGACAGATGAGATGGAATAGCTGAGGCTTAGGCAGGAATTTCTTTCTGCCTTGCAGAGATTGTGTTCTGCTACGTGTAAGTGAGTCGAGTGAGGATGATGCCTTCACACACAACATCCCAATTCACTAGAGGACTCGTGTCGAAGTCCCCTACACTGTTACTGGCTTGAGTCCCATGGTTGGTATTAAGGGCAGGCAAGGCTTTTATGTTCTTCTCAGAAGGTAATTTCAAAGAGCATTGTATTTGGCTTGTTATATACTTTTGTACTGGAAAGACTGAGACAATGGGAAGAGTATCAAAGCATAACTTTTCTTTTTTCAGCTTCTGGGAAGGCTGCCCTTCTCATCTTCGCTGTGACCTTTAGTTCGATGCATCTTATCTTGGACAAAGTACTTTCTGCAGATAGTTTCTGAGCATTATTTCAGAACACTTTATTAGCCTAGATACAAGTAACTCTTCACTCTGTCCTTTCTGGTGTTGCTTTTCTTTCTTTTTTTTCTTTCTTTCTTGCTTTCAACAATTTTTTCCCTCCTCAAACTTTTTTTGGTTCAATTCTAGTTAGGTTTTCTGTTAATCTGTACAGTATTCCCACTAAATCATGAGGGGTGTGAAATAGATAAAATAAACTGGCATAAATACATACCTAAATGCACTGCTGAAGAACTATGTGATATAGCTGCAATATAGCATCTTTCTAGTGGGGGGGTTTTTTTCTGTTTCTGTACCTTCCATTCTAGTGGTGAGTACCTTTATTCAAAGTAATAAAAACATCAGTGGTGATGTAAACTTAGCAGTCAGAGCAATTAATGCTATTAGTACCAGTTGATTCTTAGTATTTGACAAAATATATAGTAGAAGAATTCATTTAGGTCAAGTTTTCTCTGCAGGTATATTTTGTCTTTGCTTTTTAATTTTTTCTTTTTTAAAGAAAAAATGTACATTATTTGAATAGAAGAAGAATTGTACCCTTCTAGAAGTGTTGCTGTTTTGTTTAATTTTGTTCTAACAAGATGATAGGTAAACTTGAATATTTAAAGGAAATTCCTGTTGCAAGATCATGGAAGAAAAGAAAAGCATCGGTTTCTGTGGCTTTGGTGTGGCCCCATAGGGCTGTAAATTGGATCGATCTCTACTTGCAAAAAGAACCTTGTGGAAAATTCTTGATACCTTCTACCTTGATATTTGATAGGCTATATTGATACCTTCTCAGAGCTGTTTGCACAAGGAGCCTAGGCACACCCTAATTTTGTGGGGTTTAACCAAAGGTACATTTGGTTCAATGTACTTTTACGTTTACATTTGGTTCAATGTACCCCCCAGCCCTCTTTGCATATCCAGGGTTCTTAAATGGTGATGAGCTAGCTTTTGTAAAGGTCTTTCAAGCCTTTTGGGGGTCAGCAATTGTTATGGGGTTTTTCTGTGCCTCAGAATATTTCTGTCTTAGCCTCCATGAATGTTTGGCCATGTTGCTTTTTCTTGTCTGGTTTGCCTTGTTTAAATGTATGCTCAAAATGCTCTTCTTGGGTTAGGAGAAGGGGAGTGGTGTATGTGATATGCTGCAACCTTGTCGACATACTTCTGATGTGAGGATGCAGGGCCCAGTGAGTCATTTCTGCTGGGGTTTGATTTATCAGAGTGCAGGCCTTTTGATCTCAGTATAAATAGCACGTTCTGCGGTTTCACTGCTGGGAATGATGTGCTGGGGACACTGCCCTCAGACATGCAGACCATCTTCTTCACTTGTTCTTTTGCTGGAGCTTAGAAAGACAGGCTTTTTCATTTAAACCAGTCAATGTTTCTGTTACACATCCCTGAAAAGTTATAATCAGTGAAGTAACTTACCAGTCAATTAGTAATAATGATTTCATCAAGAAGGATGTGACCATTGCTTCCAGGTTCTTAACAAGTTGTAGAGATGAGTCAAATCATTATGTCGGTGTGACATTAATCTATAGCCATGTCTTTGAAGTAATTACAATTTAATTAATATGAATTTTCATTTGCATTTAATGCACTTGACATAGCCCTTGCAGAAGGATTCTGGTGACAGATTACTTCCTTTCTTTTTTTGCCTGCCTCAGGAGGCAGCAGCAGCCAGGGTCTGAAGCCACAGCAGGCAGGACTGAGCAGGGACTACTACTTCATCCCATCATTTCTTTCCTCTTGAATGCTGTAAACCCCAGTCCTAAAAACTACTGGGTGAATGGCTTACTGGTCATTGCTAAATCCCCATCCTTTCCAATCCAAGTGCTTTGTAATACAACTGGACACTTAACGCTGTGTAGCAGCAAAGGGGTTCATTATACCCAGGAGGAGGAAAATGATGGGTAAATATTTGGGTTTAAGCTTATAATGTGCAGGTATTATTACAGCATAGGGGTCATGACAGCTTTTGAATGGGTTCAGCTCAGGATTTGTCAGCTCACTGGGGCATTTCCTAGAAGGCAGAGCTATAATGCCCACAGGAATGTTGACAGATTCCATTTTTACTTATGGGCTAAGGTGATGGTCCAGTAGGAACAAGTTCTTTATGACAATTCTGCTTTGGGGTTTCAGTTTCTCTAAGACTGAAAGGAAAATAGCTGGCAGGAAGCATTTTCTAACCTCTCACATTAACCTTCAGTTGACTTTGTTAGCTTTTTGTTTACACATGGTGAGTGGTTGGTTTGGTGTGAGCATCAGAACTTCGAATTAGATTATTTTCAAAAGCAGTAACTGTACTTTCTAGAGAAGCCTCCTAAGCAGATACAACAGAAAGTTGATTAAAAGCAGGGATTTCAGAATTATGGAAATTGATTTGAACTGAAGGAAAGTGATTTCTTAAAAAATTAAAATATGTTGCGAAAATTTAATTTGCATTTGGAAACACGTTAGATCAGCATACCAACTAGAAGAGCAATAACAAAAGAAATGCCAAATCTGTATAGTATTGCAAAGTCAGGGCACGCCACTCATGTTTGCACATTTCTGTAAATTGGGCATTCTTCCTTTTTGCTTTCCAACACTGAGAATAAACTACTGAATTTCATCTGGTTCCAACATCTCTTGCAAATAATAATGTTACTGAAGGGGAACTCTAATTACTCTTGACTTCAAATCTCATTTCCTGCACCTGGGCTACGTATGGAGTTACCTGGATTGGTTACTAAGAGAGTTGTCAGTTTAACTAAAGTTGGGGTTTAGGCCAAATATGGCTTCCATATGCAAGAAAACAAGCAGAAATGTCATTCTGTGTTAATCTTATGTGTTTACTACACCTTAGTTTATTACACAGTAACAAGCTGCTGTGAAGTAAGCTAGCATGTGAATTTACAGTGCATGGGTGGAGCACCGCTATTAGGAATGTAGCAGCAGACACTGAATTTGTCACCACTAAATGCTGATGTGATGAACATTCAGGCTGCAGTCTATTCTCTGGTGCTTTATTCATGTCTCTTTACAGAAAACACGCCCCTCCATCAGACTTGCAAGTAGCCGAAGTTAAAAGCCTGGTGGGGGACACTCTGTCACCATCTTTACAAGGACTCACTGACAATGTGATACTGATCACGTGTAATATGAGTATTAAATGCACTAAATTTAAATGGTGTCTTCCAGGTCAAAGTGACAGCTTTCCTTTAAAGACAGTAAGAAGATTCACGCAGGTATTTAGCCTGTTACATGCACTACCTTAGCACCTTCTGGTGATGTTCTCACTTTCTTGCAGCGTCCTGCACAGAGTAGGTAGAGGCACAACCCAGGTGGCTGAATGGGAGGAACTTACATCCTCTGTTTCCCAGTTGCTTGTATTGGAGACTGGCCTTTAAATAAACCTAAGCAAATACCTTGTTGGATGTGCATATTGCATTTTCTTCAGGTGGTCTTTGATTTTCAACAATAATTGCTTAAGTTAAACCAAGCACTTTTGATTTTAAAATACTACTTGTAGAAGGCTTCTATGCATTTAATTTATTTGTGTTAGATTTACACTTCTTTTAAAATGGTGCAATTTTCAAACATGGAAAAAAAAAAAACCAAAATGATTTTAAATTACTGTCATTAAATCAGTGGAAATGCTGGGCAATTATTCCAGGTTTTTTATGCCTGCCCGTACAGCTGGTTTTAGGCTAATGCCCTTGGGCTGAGCTAAGTAATTAACCAAACTGCTTAATTTAAACTCTTGCAGGTAATAGACAAACCATGAGCAATACATCCTATCTATTTTCATTTGTGATGTGGTATTGTATCAAATACATAGCACCATCTGTCTATATTTACTTTTCAGAATTTAAAGGAAAAGTGAAAATTAATTTGTTGTAAATATATGTAACGCAGTTAAAGATGGTAAGAAAACTGCTGCATTCAGTAGGCTCCAAGACCTGGGGATTCCTCCTTCCCAGCTCTTGAAGCCCAGCCAAGTCCAGGTCTCTCCATCCCTGTCTGATGGATGTGACTGCTGAAGTTCCTGTTTGCAGTTTGGCTGTGGCGAAGCTCAGGACGTGTTGCAGAGAGGTGCACACATGCATTAAGAGGACACTGCTGCAGCTGCCCACACAGACAGCCACCAACAGCCCCGCCTTTGTAGCACCCCTGTGTAGTACTGCCACAACTCACCTGCAACATACCCACAGATAGCCAGGTTTTGATCTTCCTCCTTATGTTCACTGTCAAACAGATGCAGGGGATTGCACCCTTCACAAGTCTCCTCATGCTCATGGACCCTTCAAACATTAGCAAAGGCTCTCAGTCTGTCCAATACCTGTGCTTGCACCCTGGACCTCTTATGCAGCGATCAGCACAGCGCTTGGGTTGTTTCTGATGCAGGTCTCCTGCTGTCCAGCTGGGAGTTTGCTAATGAGCTACACATGCACTCAGGATTAAATTCACTGGGAAAAACAAGCACACACGGGTGTTTTCAGTTACTGGCGCATAAACCTAGGGCCCTGTGACCCACCATCAGCCCCTGAGCTCTGCCATTCAGCTCTACCAGCCCCTTTCATCTGCAGACACTTTTGGATGAGGAAGGTGCTGTCACATTCTGCGTATCCCCTGTGTGAGAGTGTGAACACTGAGAATAATCAGCATGTTAGCTGAAGGGTATTGTCCTGACAGTGTGAGCTCTAGCTGATCCATAGGGAGAGTGGGTCTCTTGAATGCAAGCTTTCAAGGGTGCTACAGAGATAGAACTCCAGATACTGATTTATTTATCAGTTATTGGGCCTTTCATTTTTAAAATTAATCAAGAAACCTTTTCAGTCTTTACACCTGCCTCTGGGAGATGAAAACCCTTGCAGATTGCAAGGTGAAGTGAATCATACTGAAGAATGAAGTAGTCTTTCAAAAGATTAAAGAAATACTGCAGATAAATATTTCAGATAAAAATGTAATTGTATCATAAATTAACAGGTTAATAATGTAGTTAGAGATAGTGAAAAGATGCTAGTATTGGAAAACCTGTCTTTGCCAGCTGAAGCTGCTCATAATCTCCTTTAACTATGAAGATACTTTGCATTCTCTCTCCTACCCTTATTTATTTATTACATGCCTTGCTTAGCACAAGGGGTATCTTAAATTATGTCTATTAATACCTGTACCTTCTTTAAAGAAACTAGCGATGCCATGAGTCAGGAAAAATAAAAATGTGAAGCGTAATGTCAAGTTCTGGCAAAACATCCAGAACCTAAGAAGCAGCAAAGGGAATTGAGTCAAGTAACCCTGTATATTCCAAAGTATTTTCCAAAACTCATCAGATAACTACTTGCTATTTGGACTTGTGAATAAAAATTTCTAATACTTTAACTCTCAGATGATTATTTTTCCCCTTCAGTGCAAGGAAAAGATTTTCTCTCACTTAAGTAGAAATGGTCCAGAATTAAAATAATTGCATATTGTAAAAATACTTGTAGAGTAGTTCCCAACCTGACTGCATTTTTGCACAGTTATTCGATTTAGCAAGTAAATTGCTTTTTTAAATTTGTGTTTGGAACATCATTTATAGAACTTGAGATATGTGATAGTTAGTGTGTGATAGTTAGTTCGGCCATTGGTGTAAGCATTTATTTATGTAGATTCTTCAATTTGAAATCTGCTTTCAGGTTATCACATTATGAACAAATAAAATTACAACATTATTTCTTGGCTTCCAGCAGTAGGCTTGCTGTTGCAGATGAGGAGGTGGGGGGGGGGTTGGTTCTTTGCATTTTTTTTCCTATCTTGGCAGGTGTCCTTAATTTTACTCTCCAATTTATTTTGTGGTGTTCTGTCTTTAGAAACATGCATGTGTTTTGAATAGAAAATAATCTGTGTAATCTCTGCTGGGGAATTCCCCTTGCCCTTTTGCTTTGCACCCTTGTACAAATGTAATTAGCTGTGTTCCAAGAAAAAGCTGCATTCAAATTTGTTTATTCATTAGAAGCCAAGAGCAAGATAATCTGTTAAAACTTTATTTTACAAAATGCAACAGAACTGTGCATTACAGGGAACATGCTTTTATAAGACTAAACTTAAGACATTTTGTTGGTCTGCTGAGCAAGATGCTGAAAAAGGTGAACAAATAAAAGCTTTGTTTAGTGTGTTAAAGATTCTAGTGTTATTGGAAGGTTAAACATGTATATGAATTACGCATTTGAAAAGGAGTGTCTATAAATAGTTCCTAAAGAAAGGATATGGATATGGTATAACTGGGTTTTGAGAATGCTTGCATATGTAGCTGGGCAAAGAGATGAATATTTCATTTTGATGTACCACCAAGCTGTACTCTTAGAGCATGATCTTGGTGGGGAGTGCATCAATATCCAGAATTTGTAATTTGTCCCACAGCAGCTTTTCCATTTATTTTTCTCACTGTGAATTCAGTAAATTCACCTGTATTAAAGAAATCGGACATGTTTAGGGTACTGCCTGATATTTTTGAAAGTTTACATTGATGGCTTTGAAGACATTCACTTAAAATGATTGGGGAGTAAAAAATTATCCTTTGACACATGCTCTGTGAGTTTTTAGAGTTTGATTTCCTGTGGAATCTCATTATTTCTTTGATAATTATATGCCTAAAGCTGCATTTTTGAACCATTCTTGACTTACTATTTCTTACAAAAGGGAAGCCTATCAAAGTCCAGTTACAAACTTGTTACAGCCTTATTAAACTTCCTTGTTTTTATTTTATTCCTTCTCTATCACTTGTTGGAGGCTGTGCACCTGAGTGTTTCTATCAATGCTCTCTAGACGACTGGCAAATTTGGATGACTCATCTATTGTCACATCTGACATGTTTCTTTTCATTCTGTCTTCAGTACGTGAGACTTCATATTCTGCGTTCTACGTGGAGATGTACCTGTTGGTGGTCACATGAGAAACATTTCCAGTTAGGTGACATTGAGAAGAGAGGGTCTATAGCTCTGTTCAGTGAACATTGAATGTATCTTACCAATGGCTTCTTTTAATCCTGAAGTTCCATTGGAAGCTGGACTATCCTTGTAGCAGCAAGCTAAAATACCATCTCAACGTGGAGATCTGTGTGATCTTGCAGATATGGTCCCATATGACCTATCTGGTCAGAAGTAAGAGAGGGGTGGTGATGAATGCAGTCCACATACAGTGTGGTAGCTCCGTCTCAGTCACAGAGCATGGGCTGAACAAGTCTTACAATTAGCACAATTTCCCAGCACGTACAGAGTGATCAAAACTTCAGGTGGCTGCGTGTGCCATTTCAGGCATCTGTCATGAGAAGAAAAATAAGAGATACATAGACTGAAGTTTAGGAGAAAGAAACAGGAAGAGTAGCCTGGGTTCATATTGCATGTGGTGTAATCCAAAAGTGCATCAAAAATGAGGAGTGTCTTTCCTTGCTTCTTGGAATCACTTTTGACTGTCAGCTTCCATGTGGGATATATATACATACATACATATGTAAATATATAAACTGCCATGTCTTTATACAACTTGAAGGGAGAGGGTGAAGTTGTTGACAGTAGGTTTGCCAGCTGATTTGGTACAGATGAGCGTTGGACTAGATTTAATCTAATAAAGGTTTCCCTCTCTCATGTTCTTTTTAATCTTCAAGAGGAGAATTGAGCTCTTCAGGGAATATTAAGGTGAATAAACTAAAGGGTGTAATGATCTTAAGAGCTTGTCAATCCCCCTATGTATGGTCTCTTATTAAAAAGGGACTCCTTGGGTTGTGGGCACATTTGCAGCAGGTGATGTTATCCCTTTTAGCTGCTTTTTGCAGCCACCTTGTCAAGTAAAAAAAAGTCATCAGAGACAAACATGCATGTGACTTCCCATCAACCCACTGCAAATCCCAGTGGCTTCATTAAGGCTTCCCACACAGTTGGGATTTACAGTGACTCTACACTTGGCTGAGAAGCAGGTGTGCTTCATTTGGGTGGCTCTGTGGGCGAGTGTAATAATCTTGAAAAGACAACTTCAGGTGATAAAAGACCACTTCTCAGTAAACACACTGAGGTAAGGATTTAATGTGTTTCTAATTTTAGCATGTGGACTTGGTGTATTTAGTTGATTGTTGTTTAATTCCTGAACATGTCTTCTGAGAGATGACCTAAATCTTTACAGAATTATAAATAACAGCTGGAATGTTTTGATGTTTCAGGAAGGTTTGAATACAAAAAAAAAAAAAAAAAAAGAAAATGTTTGTTCCAGCTGTGAATTCCTGGGAGTGAAAGTGCAGTCTGTTGTAGATACCAAATTAGGATACTCCTTTGACATCATAGAATCATAAATTACATTCAGTCTAAAGAAGTGTTTTGATTCTGAGAACATTAGTTACCTAAATATGTGTATTAGTTAGGTGTAGTTATACTTGCTGGTCTGTTTCAAAGTACTTTTGTTGTCTTTGGACACACTTGAATTGTGAAAGCTTAGCCATTTTTAATCTTTAGTTTGATAGTCCTTACAGTTCTAGGAAGTCATTTTGCTTATTCTATGAGAAACTGGTAGCACTTATAATTAAGATTGCTTAATGCTTTTCATTAAGTGATTGTGTTTTCAGTTTCTTGTAGCTGTCAGACTTCAGTTCTTCCAACTGGAGTATTCTGTCTGCCTCAAGCTGTTTTGTTTGGATTTCTTTAAACAACTTTGACAAAAATGCTTTAGCCATCTCTAAGTGAAGCTAGAAATGGAATGTGATTCTATTCAGATTAAAGTTTGTTTTTTCAAAGAGTACAGTTAAGGAACTCAAGAACCATCCATATTTTTCCAAGCCTTGTTAAAATATTCACATCTAGTTTCTCCATCTGGAGTATTTAGAGTTCAGTTGCTCTGTTCTCCAGAGCTGTGTGTGCTGAGCAGTCGTGATCTGCACCCCCAGGCTGGGAGGAGCAGAGCGAGGTGTTTCGTGTTGCTTGCTTCTGTTGTGGCACGAGGCTGTAGAATGGGAAGCAGTGTCTGTTCAGCTTCCTCCCAACTGATAAATGCTTTACTTACTTTCTTCAAATGCAGTTCTGTTATGTGAGACCTTGTTTTCAGAAAAATTCTCATGCTGGTAATGTGTTCCTTAGTGATAAATAGTTTATATTTGACTAAAACTGCACCTCCACCTCCTTTTATCAGGGCTGCCTCTGCTGCAGTTAGTTTACAAGTGTTTGCACTTTTAAGCCAACCACTATGGCTTATGACATCCTTAGGTTGAATTTCTGCTGTGAATTGCAACAGCTGCAATTTCCAGGGCCTCAGCTTTCTGGATTAAAGGATTAGAAGGAGAGCTTGCACCTATTTAGAGCAGCTGAGGAGAAGTAAACCCAACTACATGAAGTAAAGATTGAACTGAAATTTAATCAGAGCCAGTCTGAAGACAAAGAGACAAACAATTCTTTGAAAGTTTCCTGCATGGAGAAAGAGGTCTCCTGCAGTGTAAGGCCAGTTGGTGCAGGCCAGAACAACTAATGGTGATGGGCTGTGTGGGTTTCTTAATGAAAGTTAATATTAGCTTAATCACTTTGCTACCCCCTCCTGGTCACTTAACTTTTCCACTCTTGAACTTCTTCTCTGATGTATTTCTTGTCAGTTTGTGATCCTTGAGTAATATCAGCCTCCCTTTTTATTGCTTCCTTCTTTTGTTGCCGAGTAGTTCTGTACTACTACTCTTGGTTGAAATGAATCAGTGATTTGTTTATCTTGGCATTTCCAGTCTACTGAGTATAGCACAAGTTTTAGTGAGTTCTACTTTATTTTAAAGTCACAAGTGACTATTACAGTTCCAAGATTGGAATTTACAAATAGCCAAATTACTATTTTTTTGCTTAGTTGTTCTCTCTCTGTCTCTAGTTCAAAACACTGAATCAGTGTTGTAGTTGCCGTTTGTGAATTCAATATACTGTGGGCATAGTCGATCCTCATCTCCACCTGCTTGTGCTTATGCACTGCTCCAGTGTTATCTCACTGTCTTGCTTTCCCGTAGGGCAGCCTATGCATACTAAACATACTTCTGCTCAGTATTGTATTTCATCTTTTTTATTCCATGTGCAGTAAGCGATGCAGAAGCTTTCTGCCTCGGGCGGATGTGCCCTGCGGTCAGGGAGGGGCAGTGGCTTGCTCCCAGTGTGCTCCTGGCTAGCAGGAAGCCTCACCCTCAGGTGTTGGGACTACAGCATCAGCCCTGACATGACGTGCTGTCTTTAAAACAATGCCTGGCTTCTTTCTTTATTCTTGCTCCTTGCCAAGAAATGACAATTGAACAATTAAGGCACAAAGCAGAGAGGGTTTAGCAAATCATGAACTGTTTTTAATTTGCCTCATTAAGCTGCTGTTAACTACTTGAAGCCATCTGCTTAAAAATAATTTGCACAACTTCAGTTTGCTCTAGAGAGCAGGTAGACCTTCATTAGAGCAGGCTTCATTATTAATGTTATCTTTAGGGGGCTTTCAGTTGTTGTGGGAAACATGCTGTTGCTCACTGAACCAAACTTTCCCTGTAAACAAAAGAAAGTGGCACGTGTTGGTAACTTGCAGTTTGTGGCCGTAACCATATTCTTGGGAACCACTGCCATTCATGTGGAAACTGGCTTGCTGTGGAGGAAGTTATTTACAGATATTAGGTAGGTCTGGATATGAGAAATGAGAATGAGCTGTGTGATGCATAATATCCATGTTATCTGCAACTGAACCCAAAAATTAGTCCTGTAGAGAAAGAACAGCCAGATCCATCTCAGTGCATCACCTGTCGTTGAGGAGGGGGAACCTTGTTGCCTATGCTTTGAAGAGCTGTTTGTGGAAAAAAAAGTCTCCCCAGATTTGTAAAGAAAGAATTTCGCTTACAGGGAACAAATCACCAGAGCATTGCAGATCCTCCCTCCTCTCTGGAGCTGAGATCCAGTGGCATTTCAGTGAGACTGCGTGCACCCTTGTCTGACCTCCTGCTGCTGTGGTTTAGTGCTGTTCTGCTTCTTGTCAGGGGAGACTGTGTCAGCAGAGAGCTCAGGGATTGCTGATACCAATAAGATCATTTGGAGTGAAACTATCTTTAGGAATATTAGATAATGATGGTGTGAGATTTTAAAAGAAGGTCCCCCTCTCAGTCTGTGGGAAAGAGATCTGGTTTTTGGCATATTAGCTGAGACACAACATGTTACTAAGTATAGATCTTTTATCAATACATTAAAAACTCATCAAAGTATTGCTCTGAAATTGATTGTTGTTCATTGAGGGTTTTTTGTTTACAGCTGAGTGGTGTTTATTAAGAAGAAAAGTGCCAATATTTAACAGGATGCAAATCTTTTGTGGTAGCTGAGCAAAACTATTGCTATAAACTTGAAATATCATTGTCTTTTTATGAAGGTTTTATTTGTCTCTTTTTGGCAAGAAGAATCCTTACAAACAGACCGACTGCACAGGTTTGCACACAGTATGCTTTCAAGTGTGACAAATGAGAAAAAGTACAGGGTTTCTTGTAATTGCTTTTGCTTGCAAAGTTGAAGGTATTCTTTCCAACTGCAGCTACTGTGTCTTTCAGTTTTAAAAGAATTCCAAAGCAATCCTTGACTGGAATCCTTTTATGTTTGCCCAGTCATCTGGGCCTACATTTGAAAAAATGAGGACTGAAGAAAATATCTGAATTTGTCTTGATTTGAAGGAACAAATGGTCTAAAAATGTATACATTGAACAGAATATGTGGCTTCAGCCACATTTGTTGTGCTATCATACTTGTTTTTGCTATATTTGTCTTAATCTGGAATGAATTCTACTTCAGGATTTCACTGTAAAAATAATAAAAATCTTTATGTGACAAAGAGGTAATTAAATGATTCTTGTAGATCAAATATGTGAAAAACAAATCCATTTTTAAATGTTCAAAGTGCTTATAAACTTAATGCTTATCTTCTCAGTTGTTTACTGAGGAGAGTACTCAGTGCCAAGATGCTATTGTAAGCTCAGTCCTTGAATTCACAGGTTGTTCTTTTTTAGTACTCTGGATTGACAGGTAAGGTTAGGGCCAGTTTGAAAATATCAGTATATTTTATGTGTGAAACATTTTTCTGAGCAAAACATTTTGAGTTGAGCTGAGTTAAATCTTTGAATCCATCTGATCTATAGCTTAAATAGCAGGAGAAGGTGATAATCACCATGGACCTTCTGATAAGTTTGGGTAGGGAGCTTTCTTTTTAGGAGAGAATGATATGCAATGACCCAAATCTACAGTTTCCACCAGTTATATATTTGCTAAGGAATCTTGGAAATATTTCTTAAGCATTTCCACTCTAGGTGAGAGCAAGTTGTCAAAGACCCACAATCTGTCACAAACTGTGTTTTAAGTCATTTCTACTTATAGTTCTTATAAAATGCAGCAAATTCTGCTTTAGCAACACCTTCAGACACTAGGCAGAAAACCTGAAGAAGACCTTGCCAGGGCACAGTTAATGCACCTGCAGAAGTTGGAAAACTCACTGCATTTAAACCTCAGTTCAGCTGCTGCATTGGCCTCCTTTTCACTTCTATCACTTTTCATTTCCATCCTCTTTTGTCTATTTTTGTGGATGAGGAGGGGTCAGGGACATAAAGACAGCTGTATCTTGATGCAGCCAGCTCCCTTGAAATACTGTCATGTGTTCCCACCAGAAATATTTCGTATGTCCCTTTCCTGCTGCTGAAGAGAAGGAACAGGATCAGTTTGCCTTTTCTGACAGGTCTTCCCTCTGGTCCAGCTGTGAAAGGCATCAGCTGGGGTGTGGAGTAGCCCACTGCTGAGTGAGAGAGGAGCCTTGAAAAGTCTTGGCAGGTCAGAGCTGGAGTGAGGTATGCAAAAAAGGAGTAAGGAAAACACTGCTGCTGGGAGTTTCCAGGCCTTTGAAAGGCCTTAGTTTCTTACCATGTGCTTCTCTACTTGCTGAGTGGTAGGAGGATCTGAATCTGAGAGGCTTGAGCAGCCCTGTTCTCTGCACAAAGAAGGTGCAAAAAAAGGCTCTCTAGGGGATGGCTCTGAGTCCTGTGTCCCCTGATGCTTCTGGTTACTATGTTCCCTATACTGTTGTCTGAGATGAGAAGCAATGTGGAGGAGAAGAGCTGCTGACAGAAGAGAAGGACAGTTCTCAAATGATTGGCTGAAGAAGTAGACGTGAAATGGGACATGTTGCTGATAATTGACTTTTGAAACACACCTGGAATGTGAATTTCTCTGTTTAGGAAGTAAACCTTTTCCACTCATTTTCCTGCTTTTTCCTGTCCCAAACCCAGCTAGAGCCTACTACAAGACGAACCCTGCTGAGGGTTCAACAGCCTGTCCTTGTTGGGACCTGAGTGCACCTGTCAAGGAGATGTGGCTGAGGATCATCCCTGACTCAAGTGACAAAGCTCAGCTTGGGAGGAGGCAGCAGCTTAACAGAAGTAGTTTTAAACTGCCTCTTGTGAAGTCAGTCCCTGAGCAGTGCTGGCATGAGTTGTAGCTTTGAAGTCTTGGGATAGTCTGTGGTTTTAAATTTTCTTTTTCTGAAAACCACAGACCCTTGCTTCTTGTGTCTACTTAAGAATGTAGTTGTACACTGAAGGAGTAATTTCTAGCCCTTGTGTTTATGTAAGAGACTCACGACCTGGATGTCCTCTTACAGCTCAGAGTGAGAAAGCTTAAGAAAACTCATAATCACTGAGTAACTGCGCGTGAAAAGGCAGTGAAGGAGATGCTGTCGTCTAAGAGAAGGGCATGAAGTAATTTGCTTCACATTTACAACTCGAAACTAAATGGGAAAGCTACAGGCTCTCCACTTGACCATTCCTTTGTTTAGAAATCCATTTTTAAGTAGCAGAGGAGCCAAGAGGAGCCAAGAGGCAGCTAGAAGAGTTAGGTTAGCAACATCTACCAGCTCTAACCTCCTACTCACATCTTCAGAGATGAGCAGACATGCTGTGGTAGGGTGGTGCTTGAAGGAAAAAAGAACAGAAGGAGAGTTCAACCTCTCTTTTACACCTTTATCCCAGAAGAACTGTGAATAATACCGCTTTTTTGAGGTATTTTGTAAAAGGAAGTACCAAATCTTTTCTTTACCTGGTAAAAGGGTACTTGCATGACTCAACCAGCCATGCTTAGGGCAGTGAATTTCTGGCATTGTGACAATGTTGGTGTTAAACATTTCCCTCGCCTAGCTTCAGGAATCTAAGACTCTTCTGGTGCCACTGTTTTGAGGGCTGTAACATTAGGAAGGAAAAGGTTATGTGTATTCTGGTTGGAGTCATTTAGTAAATCTCACAGAGTGCTGCTTTTTGAATGAAGAGTGTACTGAGTGCTTACCCTGGTTGGAATAGGAGCTCCAAGGCTGTCAGACCGTCAGTAGGCTTTTTGTGGGGATGTATGATAGTTCAGCCAAAGAGAAACAAATAGTTCTCAAGTGGTCTGTCAGCACAGAATAGCAGTGACACTATTTCTGAAAGGCAACCTCTGCAAGAAAAAAAAAAGAAAAAGGAAAAAAAGGGGACAAAAAAGAAACCTGTGTGTTAGGCAGTTCGGTTTATGTGCTGGTGGATTCTAATAGTGAATCAGCCTTACCCTGTGGCACATGGCACAGCTCTGCATAGCTGCTTAGGCACAGTGGAACAGAGCAGGGCTTGTGTTGTACATGGCAAAGGTAGTTTATTTCCCTTTTGACTAAAATAATTTCAGTAAGAACATTTAGTTTGAGGAATTCATTAGTCTGTCAAGTAACTACCCTGTTAGAAATAAACATCTCCTGGAAAGATCGGATTCTGTGTTGTTCATGGCAGTTTGTAGCCAGCCACATGACCTGGTTGCATCCTGGATACAGAGGTCTTAGGAGGTTTTCTACATACTTTTTTCACATATACCTTAAAAAAACCTGAAAACTAAACCCCCCAAACCCTAGCAGCAAAACTGTTAGGTTCTTTGGAATGAACTAAGAACAGAGGTTAAAGTACATTTTTGATATGAAGGGTAGCCTGTGCACAATGACAAATAGGGAACACGTACAAGAAGGTTCTACGCCTATGATGTAAGTTTGGAGGGGAAAGAGTGCAGTGCAGCTTTGTCCTGCTAAACAGGCTAAAAATGTTTATAATTCTACAACAGTAGGCCTTAAAAACATAAGTTTATGTTTTGAATAAATTTAAGGTGCTATTACATAACAACTTCAACCTTTTTTTGTTTTCTTCCCTCTTTTCCTTCTACAGATCACACATCCGTGGGCGGGCTGGGAGACAGTTTTTATGAATATTTATTGAAAGCCTGGCTTATGTCAGACAAGACGGACACGGAGGCAAGGAAAATGTACGACGATGCAATTGAGGTGATTATAATTCATTGAGTTTTCCAATACAGTGGAACCATCTTTAATGATTTTAAGAAAAATAAATTTTTAAATAAAAAACCCCAAAAAACTAGGCAGGAAAACCACCACCAACCACAGGACTTGTTTTGATTATGTAAGTTTAAGAAATCAAGTGATGAATAATACTAGCTTTCACTCTGAGTAGTTCAAAAAGTATTATTGTGGAATACATGTGATGCAGATTATTGTGCTAAAAATAATCAGCTTGTCCCAAATGATGTAATGTAAAAGCCCAAGCTCTCATTTATTAGATCCAGCAACCTTGAGATGTGTGCAGAACAATCAAGTCACTTTTTTCCAGTGTTGAGAATTCATCATTCTAGGACCTGAAGTCCCAAATTGTTTTATTCTTTGCATTATTTTCTAAGGCATTTACATGTTATATTCCATATTTATCTTGTAAAATACAGTCCATAGCGCTTTCTTGCTCTGTGGTTCTTTTGTGATACGGTCTTACTCCCTGTCACAGATCAAGACGTGCTTCCCCAAGCAGGGCAGTACTGCAGGATGGTTCCATGGGATTTGGGGTGGGGGCCTTTCTGTGGTGGCTCTGAGCTTTTTGCTGCCCAGCTCCTACTTTCCCAGTTTCCCCATCCTCTCTTAGCAGCATCTCTTAGTGGTGCCCACTATGCCACCATTCCTCTGCTGCAGTTTAGACACATAGAGAGCAACTGAGCTGGTTTGAGTCACATGCTGTGGTACCAACAGCAGCAGGGACTGTGTAGTCTCATCCAATTGCAGACGTGTGGTTGGTGCCTAATGTATTCCATGATCTGTGCATGCCCTGTTGCTTTCAACATAAGTTTTTAAAGCCTAGTTGTAGTGCAGTCAGACTTCTAAAGGAAAACACCTGTTCCTGGAGTTCTCAAAAGTCACATTTTTAAAGATATATAGTGAAAGTTGTAGTACAAAATTGCTTTGAAGCTGTAATATTTCTTATTCCTGATCTGAATCTGATTACATTTGACTTCCAGGTGCTTTGACTTTTTCCTTCTCTGCATTGTTTTAGTGGGTTATCTGCACCATGTAGCTGGTTACTATCAAGTAGGCATTCTCTCCTGAAGGAAAAATGCTGTTTTTTTTATTTTTGGTCTCACAATATAAAACAGATTTTGAATTATTTCTTAACCTTTTTTCTATGTACTTTCCAGCATCTTCAGTATGGAGACAGCAATGTAAGCGTTCTTCTAATGTGATTCTTCTAACTGATTCCTTCTCAGTTTTCTCCTCTTCATCCAGCCAGGAGCGCTATTTGCACTCTTAACCTTTGCCTCACACAATCATCCACTTTCCAGTTGCTTTATTCTGAAGCTGGTTATAATCTTTTTGATTTACTGCTTCCCTACCACTGTGATTTACATTCCTGATTCCTCAGTGTTTGACCTTACACTTATCTCTATTACAACACATTGTTCAGGCAAAACCCGTTTTGTCACCTGTTTTGAGTGATTTTACAGAACTGACTTTTTCTTTGTCATTATCTATAGTTCCATCAATTTTTGTGTTATCTGCAATTTTTTTCTAGCATTTTTCTTGGAGATCATTGTTAGAAATACCGGCCAGTGTTGAATAAAGTATCTATGCAGAATCTTCATGGGATAAGGATTTTTTCACATTTTTTTTTTTTTTTTTTTACTTTGAACCGTTCTAGCAAACCAGCTTTTAATCCACTTCATATTTGCTGCCTTGAATTTGTTTAGGACTAATATTTTGTAAAATGCCAAGAAATTCCCCAAATCCATGATATTCCTAGTATCAGCATGCACACACCAATCAAACATTTATTTTTGAAACCACATCATTCATTTTATTTGATTGTTGTATTAACTTTTTAAACTACTGATAAAGCATTGTCTGCTTCCCAGTCCTTTTGAACTTCCTTAGTTTTCCAGGGTTTGTTAAATTCTACATTACTAGTTCAAAACATTAGTTGTGTATTTTTAATAGACTAAAATACAGCTTATTGGGTCCTGTGTGTTTAAAAATGTTTAGCAGTTGATATCTAACATCCATTGTGGTTACTGTTGAAATATTTTACTCTGATTCTTGAACTGTGAGCACTTCAAAATTAGAGGAAATAAACTCTCCTATTCATCTTCTTCCCTGTAAACCATCTTGCAGACATTTTGCATGGGCAAATCTGAATGGAGACAGAGCAAAGCAAATTTGGGATCAGGTTGCAAACACAGTGTGGATAGGAGGGAGAAAAAGCCAAGCTGCCCCTGCTTCATGTGTGGAATTACCTGCATCAGAGGGTTCCTTCAGCTTTTTCTCAGCTAAATCCACCCTGTACATTTGAGTCTGCATGAACTGTACTGATTCATGTGCTGTGGAACATACTCTGTTTCAGAGTTTGTGTCTCTCCCAGGTCCTACTTGACATTGAAAGACATGGGCAAAGAGTCATTAAGTAGGATTTGCTTTGCATAACTGCAATGTGAGCTTTTATTTTAAATATTTTTAAGAGGCCATGCCCTTAACATTCTTTTGTTCTTGCCTATAATATAGGCCTTCCTCCACAGTCCATAGCTAACGCTTCTTATTCTTTGTTTTTCAAAATGTGGAGCAGAAGTTCTTTGCATCATTTATGCAAGCAAGGGGAAAGGTGTAGCATGCATTCCTCCCACTCACAGCACAGTGTTGGAAATGTTCTCATCACCCACCAGTCTAAAAGAATGTCCCTGTCCAGCCACACTTCACTCCCTTATCTTATTACAGCAGGATGAGTGGAAGATGGACAACATAACCTCACTCCAAAGTCTTGCAGCAGACAGTGATATCTCATTCCTTGGAGCTATCATGGGGAAGAAAAATGCAGCATCTGTTCTTCAGATGTCATGGTTTCCGATCCATGGCATATGAAGTCTTATCCAGGTGACCACATACTTCCTAACAGGAATACAAACAAGTTGCATATCCAAAACCCTTTTGTGTATAACATGGGCGCAGTCTTCCACTGTAAAGGACACTTCATTGCCATGTCCCAGTATGTAAATTCACAGCTGTGATAAAAGCTGAAATAGTGAAACTAGTTGGGAAATTTTTGTGGTAATAAAAACTGAGGATGGGCCTCTTAACTTTGCTTTCAACATCATCATGTGGGCCTTCCAGCTAGTCTGGTTTCAAGTGTTTTTCTCACATCAGCTGGAGCATAGGTAAGCTTCCCTTTGATCTGCTGCCTTGAGTAGTCTAATCTGTTAGGCTCATAAATTTGATCCTCAGTCTTTCTTACTGCACAGCATTAGGTAGCTAAAAGAAGGATTCAGCAGTGTGCTTGGCTGTCACAACATAGCAAGTACTGCTGCAAGACAGCTCAGAAAATGCTATTTTTTGTAGTCATGAAAAGCACATGAACTTCAGATAGAGAACATTGAGTTTTTGCATAGAATCACAGAATGTCCTGAATAGCAAGGGACCCTCAGGAATCATCGAGTCCAGCTCCTGGCCCTGCACAGGACACCCCAAGGGTCACACCGTGTGCCTGAGTGTTGTCAAAACACTTCCTGAACTCTGTCAGGGTTGGTGCTGTGACCGTTTCCCTGGGGAACCTGTTTCAGTGCCCAACCACCCTCTGGGTGAAGAACCTTTTCCTGCTATCCAACCTAAACCTCCACTGCCACAGCTTCAGGCCATTCCCTCACATCCTGTCACTGGTCACAAGAGTGAAGAGGTCAGTGCCTTTTCCTCTGCTGCCCCTCGTGAGGATGTTGAAGACTGCAATGAGGTGTCCCCTCAGTCTCTTCTCTAGGCTGAACAAACCAAGTGACCTCAGCCACCCCTATGGCTCAGGCATTTCACAGACTGAGGAAACATCTTCCATTAGTTAATCTCTTAGTTGATGTGAATTAAATCTTCTCTTTGGGAATTGGGGTATACATGTCCACTCTGGTACGTGTGTACTCCTTGTAGTCCAGCTGGCTGTCATTGCTTTGCAGTACCTATTGCAGTGCTCTGTGGCCCCAGCCATCCAGCCCAGGATGCAAATGCCACATCTATCCCAACCTGCACAAACTTTTCTTATCTGCTAGGCAGTGCTCTGAACAATGCCCAGCTGTCCCTTGTTAATTACTGTAAATATTAATTTTCATTTTTCTGCAGTTGGTAGGCAGCGGGTTGTTGAATATTAAAGTATTTTGAGAGAATTGCATTTATTTTCTTCTTGAGATGCTTCCTTTGTGACTCTCAGAAGCGAACCTAGTAATTAAGTAGCTGATAGAACTTGATTTTCAGATTTCAAAAACTACCCCTTCTACCAGGCAGTTATTTTCAAATTCAGAAGATGTGTTTTCTGCTTAGAAGAGGAGCATGTTGCACCTAAAACATGCTCTTCAGTCAAACCATGAAAGCAAGTCTGGAGTAGAGGAGTAGCTCATGGAGAAGGGTATAAATTAAGCCTTTGTTGGCTATCCTGGTGCTAACCACAGCAATTTTGTCCCACTGGAAATGCTTCTGCAACCATTTACTCCTCAAGAGTTACGAAGTTATGGGAAGATACAATTGAAAAAGAAACCATAACACTTAACATTTTAACCATTAACCACTTAACATTTGGGGAAAAATGCTTTCCTCTAAGAAATAAAGAATCCATATGCTTTTGTGCCTTCTTGCTCTTCATGGTTAAAGTGGCTTTCTTTCAAAGAGGACTCAATTTTATGTACCGTATGGTCGAGAAACATCAGTTTTGTCACAGTCTAGAGTAATGGAATCAATGGAGTTAATGCTCCAGATCTTAGAATCCTTCTCAGTGGCAGTTTTCAGCAGATCAAATATTTCCTGTACCAGTACTTTCAGAACCAATGAGGCTTGTACATTTAACCACACCAGGCTCCTTTAGCAGCAGAAGGCAGTCATCAATGCCAGTTTGCATGATGGTTAGACAACCACCCTGGCTGCTGTCAGAGCCCTACTGGTTTCTGCTCTGTCAGTAATTTCTGCGTTCTTCTTGCTGGATCCTGCCATGAGCACAAATCTCAGATCTGTCAGTGGTATTAGTGAAGGAATTAACCCAATAGGAATGCAGACCAGCACTTCTCTTTCATTGCTTTCTCATTGTCTAATGCTAGACATAGTAAATACTGCAGTAGGTTGGTGGGAATTGTGATCCTCTCTGAAAGAGGCTTAAGCAAATGTTGTTCCATCTAGTTTGCAAACTCTGGAAAGTTAGGTCAGCTATTCTCCTTCTAAGAGAAGGATGCCATTTATAAGTCACAAGCAACAACATATATTGGTACAAAAGTGCAAAAAGAAAGCAGCAGTTGCCTCACATATAAAATAATAAAGTTTTTTGTTAACAGCTGCTCTAACACCCATTGTTTGAGAATGTGCAATCAGAAAGCTGCTATGGAGAAGCTAGAAAGGGGCTGGAGCATTCCTGTCACCTCCTGTTAAAGACTGACTGAGAGTACAGATTTGCATATATTGCTGACCAAAAGTTTCCAATATGAATGTGTTTTCTGAGTACTCACAGAGCGCACAGAACAACAAATAGGTACTTCCCAGAGTTAACATTTAGACAAATACTGTTTGAGCCATCAAATAAGTGTGAATTCTCTACTAAAAGTACAGTGTTTTCTATGTTGTGATTTTCCTATGTTAGATGTCATTAGCATTATTAGCAGTTAGGGTATTATTTTGTGTGCTTTGAAATTATATTCTTATAGCTGTTTGTTCCTGTAGGGCTCAGAAGTGAATTTGAAAGAAAACTACTCTTGTTTTGAAAACAGTACTTTGTTCTATAAAGGAATGTTAATGTGTAAAACTTGGATGTGAAACAGCATTTGAAAGTTCTCTTAATCTCTTTGTAGGCCATAGAAAAACATCTCATCAGAAAGTCCAATGGAGGACTGACCTTCATTGGGGAGTGGAAGAACGGGCATCTTGAAAGAAAGATGGGCCATTTGACCTGTTTTGCAGGGGGAATGTTTGCCCTTGGAGCAGATGGTTCCAGAGATGATAAAGCTGGACATTATTTGCAGCTTGGAGCTGAAATTGCACATACATGTCATGAGTCATATGACAGGACAAGTAAGACCTATTGTTAATCTAACCATTTCAATAGTTGGAATACAGCAACTGTTGTAATTATTTTTAGGATTTGTTATGGACCTTGTCTAACATACACTGGTTTTATACCAGTATGAATTTTTAATATTCTTGTATTTACTTCTGCTCTACATCATGGTGAGTAAATGTAAACCCAGACTTTATGGTTCCTTCATGCATGTTTGTCCTTATTTTTGGATCAGTCAGCTAAGATGGGTTATATGGGTATGGGGAGGAAAGAATTTGTGTGAGCTCTTGTCACACAGATATATAGGGAAGTGTTTCATTTCATATATACTCTTCTTACAGTTGAGGGAAAAATTTGAAAATAGGCTTTTTCCTGGTTTTAGTAATAGTGCATTCTGGGTAAGTACAATTAAATAAGAGAGGATGAAGACTACTGTGTGGACTGTGAGGTCAAAGGCTTGACTAGTGAGGAGGCAGCATCAGACTTCATTGTTGGGCTGGAAGTTTCTCAAGGTCAGTCTTTTGGACCAGGATTATTTTAGATCTTTAGTAGTGACCTTGATGCTTGAAGTTGAAATGTACTGATTATGCTTAGGGTGGCCATAAAGTTGTAAGACATAATTAAAATGGAAGAGTCTCAGAACAGTAAGCAGGAAGATCTTGAGAACTGGACTATCAGAAATAAGAAGTTCACTAGAAAAAGTCAGGAGCTCTTTGTCTGAATGTGAGTTGAAAAATGTCCTGGTCTGTATCAGATGAAGAATTTTCAGCAGAGATTAGATAATATTAAGACTGCCTTAGAAGACGTGTAATTTGTCACCCAGAATACTCGGTATAAATCTGAATTTCTAGCAGAACAAATGCAGAAAAGGAACAACAGAATGAATAGAGCGACAGAGCTTTTACGTTACAGTGGGGAAAATATGAGAGATTGGTCTGCTCAGGCTAGAAAAATAATACTGAAGAAAGGAAAAAATTTATTGCCATCTCAAGGGGTAAACACTGAAGAGAAATAGTTATTTTAAGACATAAAAGAACACAGTTGTAACAAGAGCAAGATTTTTAAGCTTGCTGTGAATAAATGTAGGTTGGAAATTGGAAATGGTTTTGCATAGCCATCAGAGAAGTGAGCTTCTGAAATACCTCCCCAGTAGAAATAATGGTAACTAAAACGAAAGCAGTTTTAAGATGAGAATTCATGTATTTATTCACAGGATTACATTGTATCGTTGTATAGTTGCCTGTCTTTTTAAATAATTCAGTCACACAAGCGATAATTTCGTTTGGGTAGCAACAGCATTTAAAAAAGGAAAAGAAAAAAATATGAGTATGCTTAAGAAGAAAGGTGGGACATAGTAGCTATTGTTGCATTCTGAAAAAATGCATTTAAATGTTTAATTTGACATTTAAAAATAAGCAATGTTAAATTTACAGTTGTTTGAGCAGACCTAATTTTATTCCTTCAGATGTTTATTCTGTACCCTAAATAAGTCAAAAGATGGGGGAGATAAATTTTTTGATTACATATTTAATGACTGCATAAGAACACATGAGCAAGAAAGACTGAAAGCTGTACAGAGAGCTATATATTTACAGTGCCCTCATTTTCTTTTGTTCAGTCATGCAGTCCCAGGAATGTGGATTGTTTGTGTTTGGATGTTTTGGTTTTAGTTTTCTGGACTGATTTTTCAAAGAAAATTAAGAACTTATATGTGCCAAATGTCAATTTCTTCATTCTGTTTTAACAGCAGTATTTGAGATGTAGGTGTACACTTTAATGACAGAACTGGCTGATGGCAGAAAAAACATCTTTAAGAGGGCAGACAGTCATCCTGGTTCAGCTAACAGGTTTATGGTTCAGCAGGGGAAGAGGATTGCCTGATCTCTTTCTCCTACAGATTTGAGAGAACTTGCCCTGTTTGGCATCCCCAGAGGACAGAGAAGGGTGCTGAGACTGAGTGCAAGGGATAGGCAGCTCTTTCTTTATAAACCAGCAGAGATGCCCTTTCCTGTGTCATCCCACAGTTGCTCATAATAAACTACAGTATGTAGCTGGTGATGTAATGCTTTATTATGAAAATACCGCTTTGTGAAGCAACCTAAATTTCCATAGCTGAGCATGAGTCTCAGCAAAATTGAAACAGAATTTTACAGAATAAAAGCATTTCCGGAAAATGAGGGCATTATATTGCCAACTGTCATCAACCTGTTGACATATTGCAGGTTTGAAAGCCTGTTAAAAAAAACCCTGATGTTTCAGAAAGCTGGTTATTTCAGTGCTGACTAGTACAGAGAAGCTGGAAAGTCCTTGAAATTATTCCTGATGTATTTTCTTGTGGGTTATGTCCCAGTGGCAACTGGCATCACTGCCATGTAATTGAGAAGTTTATGCAGGGACATAGTCTTGCTGATAATCTGAGTCACCTATCAGTGTTCTCCAGGAATATCTGAGAGAAGACCTTAGACTCCAGAGTCAGAGGCTGGAGAAGTGACTAGGTATGTTGTGAGAAGCTTGGGCCCTTGCCATGGCTCTGTGAAAACCCCTGTAGATTCTGCTTAAGCTGAAGGTCAGTCTGTAGCGCTCCTCAAAGGATGCCTTTCTAATTCAACAGCTGGAGGAAGCTGGTGGTCTTTGGAAGGTGAAGGCAGGGGGTGTAGTCGTGGTTCTGGTCTGCCTCTGAGCAAGGGATTTGTGTTTCCAGGATTGAACTAGACAGCATGAAAGCTCCCCCAAGGCTCTTCCCCTCTTCAGGAAATTGGGAATGCATGTGACACCCCTTAGAAACACCAAGGATTCGAAAAGGGTTATTGATGGTCAATTAGAAAACTTAACTGTAACCAGAATAGTCTTATGATGTGTAATCTAGACATGCCTCTGCTTCCTACTTACTCTACTATTTTTTTGTACCATAAACTATCAATAGATTAATGCTGCAGCCATCCTCAATCTCCAGTCCTATGACAGGAGGTTTCAGGATTTTTCTGTAGTCCAGTGTGCTCTCAGTTTGGAGAGAATATTGAGAAAAACAAAGATAGAAAGCATGTTCTGATCTGTATGCCCATGTAGCAGCACAAGAAATCATAATGCTGTCAGTGGGCCCAAGTAAGGATACAAAAATACAGCTTCATGTGCTCATGGTGCAAGGTTTCTTGATGTTTAAGCTTATGTGAGTACTGCACATCTTGAGGTGTTCCAGTTTCTGGGGAATAGTTCTTTGTTTTCATGCTTAACGTGCACCACTGAGAAACATGGCACAGGCATAAAATAATTGGCAATGCGAAATTTGTAAATGGCAACAAGAAAGAAGTCCAATGAAATTGAAAGAATAGAAAGATCACTAGTAAATCAGTCTGAATAATCAGCTTTCATAGGTATTGCGGAGGCTAGATAAATAAGCAAAATTATCTGTATAACGGCATTGTGTGATGATGTATAGCGCACAGTATTTTTAGTACATTATACCATCCCTTGTGCATAAGAATTTTCCTAGCCATTAGCTGATAGTGTGTAAAGTATTGACTGACTACAGAGAGCTTATTTTAGGTTGAAATTTTTTGCACTTCTTTAAGTTTCTTGACAAGAGCTGTCCTCAGAATCGTGGTACAGCTTTAGCTGGTATGTGTGACAATTCTAGTGCAGAATAAGCCAGATGACTAAGAATTCAGTTGAGACATATGCAAGGCTGTGAGTAGATGCTATCTCTGTCCCAAGACTCTCAGTAAGCAGCTAAACAGGCAAAGCTGAAGAAACGAGAATAATTACATGTTTTTGTGAGAAGTATGAAATAGCAATGGTTTGGAGTCTCAAACAGAAGTACCTTGGAGGTTCTCTTCCTCCTATTTTGTATCAGTTAGAGCCTAGCAAGTATTATTACAATTATGAATCCTTTCTTACTTTCAGGAAATTTATTAAATTAAAGGAACATACAAAACATTAAACAATGTTTTCAAAAATATTTCTAAAATTAGAAATATATTTATCAAAAAGTATAAGGATTTGTCCTTTTTTTTGGCAGTGCTAAATACAGCTCTCATTGAAGTCAACTTTGTGTCAGTTAAAATCTTTTAAAATGGTGCTAGTTTAGCTTTGCAGTTTTGCACTTGTATGAAATTGTTTCTCATCTGCTCTCCCTGCCTAGACTATAACCTACCAGCGCTATTAATATGAAAATATCTGGATTATATTGTGAGCACTATAGCATTGTAAAATGGCCTTAGATGGTTCTTGGCTTAGAAGAATGGCCCCTGAAAGGTACTGTGCCCATAATAGCTTCTTTTCTTTAGTCGACTATTAGTAGAAGTGCTGTGATTAATTTTACATCCTTGGTTTCAGATAAGGGTTCGGTGAAATCATCACAATGTGCAGAGGTCACCCATCCTTGGGTAGTTTAATTTCTTGTAGTGCCCAATAGTATTAACAGTGGGTGTGAGTAAATAACTAAAGATTTAATGCATGAGCAGGCTACAAAGCAAGAGAAGACATCACAATTTCTGTAGGTGGTGGTCACCAGAACTGCCTGAAATCCAGCTTCTTTGGTGGATAAGACTAACATAGCTATTGTGTTTCCCTGATTTCTAAACAGCTTTTTCACAAGTATTTTACCAAGGCCAATTAGGGACATTAAGCAGTTACTATCTAAGCAGCAAGTACCTGTACGGAGGAATAAAATAGGCATAATATAGAAAACAGGATAGAGGTAAATAGTCCACTCTTGCAATGGATAAATGCTGGTTAACCAGTGGTACTCTGAAATATTTGATATATATTTACACATATGTTTATAGGTGTATAAAATGTATACTGTATTTATACACATTATGTATATTTCCATTTCATATTTTAATATGTGTTATATATAAATAAAACATACACATATATAAATGATGAGGAAAGGGCAGGAACAGTAAGGTAAGTGTGCTGATAATAGCAAAAAAAAGCGCTACACAAGGACCTTATGAGTAATTGCATAATAAATTACTAAATTAAATTCAGTGTAGTTAAATGCAAAGTGAGGCACCTATGAAAAAATTATTCCTAAACTCATATTAGATGATGAGTGTTAACTGACCATTGCAATTCAGGAAATTGCTCTTAAGATTATGAAAATGTCAACTCAGTAACACTCAGGAAAAACAAAATGAGAAAGAGCAAAATAGAAAATGTCGTTATGTCACTGTATTAATCTTGTCCGCACTTTTGTTTGCTCTATTCAGGCTGGTCCTCTCATTTTACAAAGGATATAGTAGAATTGGAAGAGTTGCAGAGAAAGGCAAGAAGATTAACTAAGGGCATGGAACAGTTTCCATTCAAGGCACAACTAAATTGGATAGTATTATTCAGGGTGGAAAAGGAACATTCTAGGTACGATTCAGCAGATTTGCAGAATTGCACAGGGACTGGAGAGTGGTTCTGCATCTAATAGGTGTTAGAGATGTGGAACTCCTTAGCAGAGGTTGTTTTGGATGCTCAAGGCTTACACAGATTTAAGGAAGCACCAGATAAGTACTTGGGAAATCAATCTATTAAGAATTACTGACCACCTAAAAAAGTATGTCTAGTTTGGGAGAAGTCTTGAGCTCAAAAACATTAGAGGCTGGTAGAAAAGATGGGAAAAGGTATCTCATATACTTGATGGGCGCTTCCACGTGCCCATCCATGTTTGATTTTGGCCATTGTTGGAGATGTTATTCTGGAGCAGACAAAATTCCATCTGGTTCACTATGACCATTCTTATATTCAGAATTTTGGATAGGTAGAATGCTGTATCTGATCTCCTCCATTTTATAGTGAGATTTGTTTAATTTTTTAACTGAAACTGATAAAACTGGCCTATTTTGAAAGAAGTAAAATAAACATTTCTTGATGGAGTTTCCCTTACCATTCATGTGGCTGAAGCAGAGTGATGCTTTTTCTTTTGGCATCCAGAGCCATAGTCCCTTGAAAACAAAAAGATTAAGGAACATTTTTGGAGATTTTCTGTTGGGGCATGCACTGAGAGTTGCTCGTATTTTTCTTTATAGTATTCTAAGGTTTCCCTTCCAGACCCATGAGACCATGGTTAATTTGAACCTCTAGCCCATAGGAATTACATGATTAATTGCTTTGATAATTTTTAAAGCTTGAGTGCAGCTTCAGAGTTCAGTGCCTTAAAAATTCTCTGCCAAAACAAATGGTGAGGTGCAGCTGTAGATAAGAGTACATTATTAATGTTAAATTTGAGGACTAATGTGCAGCTGTCTAATACAAAATATGTGTAATTGCAACTTCACATTGTAGACAGTTTTTCTACAGGTGTGTTGTTCTTACATGAGTAGTCTTCCAGGTGCCAGCACAGGGCCTTTACAGGTTCCTTTAGGGGCTTAAATAGTGAATCTCTTAGTTCAGAGATTTATTTTCAGGTGTAGTTAAGACTTCATTGCCAGTTGTAAGCCCTTTACTTGAAGATCACAGTATATCACTTACAGTGGCCTGACAGCATGTCCTTAAACCAACAGTTTGGATAAAGATACAGATTATTTGGGATGATGCTACTTGGTTTAGTTGCAAGATCTTTTCCTGCTGTGCTGGGTGGGATCAAAGGACAACATCAAAACCTGTGTTGACCGTTCTTTTCTTTTTGTGTTTTGCTTGTAAAGAACTGATGTCGGTCACTTCAATTTTATGCTAAAATTGAATGTGTTCGTGTGTTTATATTCTTAGTGTTTCATTAGTTTTCAAGAGGATTATTGTAGTCCTGTCAAAATAGGTAGTTTTCTCACAGGAATTGGATAAATTATTGGATAAATAAGAAAAATTGTAGTTCTCAACAGTAGGAAATATTTATGAGACTGCTTAACGACAGGCTAGTTTCTGTTTTTTTAACAAGTTTGGCATATAGCAGTCTCCTACCCATCCTTCACGCAAAGATTGGTTTGGAATAAATTTTTTCTTACTTTTTTGTTGTTTGTTTCCTCTGCAGCACTAAAGCTGGGCCCGGAAGCGTTCAAATTTGATGGTGGCGTGGAGGCGGTGGCAGTACGGCAAAATGAGAAGTATTACATCCTAAGGCCAGAGGTGATTGAGACCTACTGGTATATGTGGAGATTCACCCACGATCCCAAGTACAGGCAGTGGGGCTGGGAGGCAACACAGGTAACTATTAATTGTCGTCAGTAACTTAATTCCGTGCATTTTCCCTTTGAAGCCACTTCAGTCTCATGGTTCTGAAACACTTCAACTGTAATTGATTTTCAACAGGTTCCTGAAAACTGGGGTACATATGAGGGTGCACATAGTTGTTGCTGTTTGACATCTGCTGAGTCAGGTGCTCAGCTGAGAGGTACATTCAGCACAGCTCGTGAGTTTTAGACATGGAAATAGAACCCGCTAGTCATGACTCCTACTGTTATCAGTAGTCCACAGCCCCTGAGAGTTCCTCCACTTCCCTGCTATCACTCCAGCAGTCTTTGGAAACAGCTCAAAACCAGTTTCAGAGATGAGAATAAGCATTAAAGATAACAAGACAGTAATGAAATATTTTGACTACAGCCAAAGGAGATGAGGGAGGAGCAAAGGAAGAGACAAACCAGGAGTCTGGATAAGTTTATTCTGTGGCTGAAACTCAGTTTTGGCCCAGAAGCAAGAGACCAGGAAAAAGTAGGAAGAGATCTTCTGAGATGCCTGTATTTATTGGGTGGAAGATAGTTAAGACAGGTTCAGAATATTTAGCCGAGCTCATTCCTATCCATCTCTCAGCACAGCTGCAACCACATAGAAGAGACCAAGTATTTTAAGGCTGCAACTCAGTGCAGTTTTGCCTTTTAGTCTGTTTCGTTCCAACCAGAATTACATTGTTCTGGAGACAGGTTCCACATTTGTAGCATTTGTATTCCAGAATGCATTGCCGCTGTCTCCGAAACATTGAACATTGAGTCTCATCATCCCCCTCCCCAAACTATGCATGTTTCTAATATGACAAAGTTCATAACCTACTCCTAGCCTGTGTAGATACTACAAATGCTTGCTGATCTAACACCAGCTCCTTTCAGAAGCTATCGCTGGATGATTCAAACTGAGGTCAGGTCCTTTGTAATAGGTTAAAGAATTTACAAATATAAAGATTTTCAGGCCAGGATCGGTCTCTTAAGCACACTGCAAAGCATATCTTTTAATTGCATTTTGTTCAGTTTTTTCATTTGCTTTCATTATCTTGGTCCTCATTAATGCTTTCATAACAAACCCTCCCTTCCTCCTCCCCTGCCTCCAATTTTCTCTGTGTGTGGGGTAGGATTTTATTTTATCCTTCTGTCAACCTCCGTCGAAGCTGTAAATCAAGCAGCCCATGTGCTTAATTGCCTCTGTCCTTACAGACTTCTTCTGCTTGTTTCCTTGATAAAAGATTTCTTTATTGAACATAGCCATAAAATATTTTTGACTTCTTCATAAATGGTTTTGCAAACCCCTCCTTCCCACAATTAGGAATTTTCTTACCCCACCATCATACTGACACAGAAGCTTGAAGCTTTTTGTTCCTCAGGGTTTTCTGTTCATTGCATGTAGATAATAAGTTCTTGTGTTTATTCCTCACACCTACTCACTACTTTTCCTTCTTTCCTGTCACACACAGCTCTGGCTGTGTTTATTCTGTCACTTATAAATAGAGAAGAATCTGGTGTGACACGCAGAGCAGTTGGCTTACTGCTATTGTACGACACTGTCTGAATTTGTCTTCCTTTTGCCTTCCAACCTCTGAAACATACTTGGATTTATTACCTATATTTTTTGGCAAAACTTAGGCACTTTAATGCAAAAGCTATGCTTTTTCCAAGGCATGTTTTGTTACATCTCTCCAAATCCAGTATCTGTGGAGGAAAAAACAGGAAGTTCAATCTTACATTCCTTCAGTGATCATAAATCCCTGTGACAGGGTCTCTATCTCTTTCCTAACGAAAAAAAGGCTAATTCTCCCTAATACTATACTTAGCACAAGAGACAACATTCATCTCAATTGTATTGGGCCAGTCAAATTGGATGATGGTGTGCTGGAGGGCTGGCTGAAGTATTACAGAAATATGCATGCAGGATACTCAGGGTAAATACAGAAAATGACTAAAATCCTTTTTAGGCTAATTATTTGAAAGTAGTAAGAGCCACCACTTCACAATAGGCATGTAAAGCCAATTACTAATCTGAGCTGTGTGAATGAAGGGTTCAACTGTTTGCTGTGGACTTGTGTATCTCACTAAGCAGGATTGCACCACAGAGGCTGCTCAGTTCGTCAGAGCTTCTACTAACAGTGAAAATAGTAGACAAGACCTGAAGCTCGGGCTAACTTCAGGCAAATTGAGGATTGATAGTAAGATGGAGTGGACAGACCTGTAGCTCTCTGCCCTCATGAGACCTCACCTGCATCCAGATCTTGGGTCCTCAGCACAAGAAGGACATGGACCTGTTAGAGCAGTTCCAGGCAGGGACACAAATGTGATCCAAGGATGGGAGCACTTCTCCTACAAAGACAGGCTGAGAGAGCTGAGATTGTTCAGCCTGGGGAAGGGAAGCCCACAGGGAGAGCTCACTGCAGCCTTCTAGTACCTAAAGGGGGCTTATTAAAAGAAGTGAGATGGTGTTTTTATATGGGCATATAGTGACAGGTCAAGAGGCAATGGTTTTAAACTGAAAAGGACAGATTTATATTGGATGTTAGGAAGAAGTTCTTTACTGAGAGGCTGGTGAAGCACTGGAAAAGGTTGCCTGGAGAAGCTGTGGATGTAAGTGTTCAAGGCCAGGTTGGATGGAGCCCTGAGCAACCTAGTCTAGTGAGTGGCATCCCTGCCCATGGCAGTGAGGTTGGAACTAGATGATCTTTGAGGTCCTTTCCAACCCAAACCATTCTGTGATTCTACTTAGTGAATTACAGTAGACAGAAAAGAGCCAGACATAGGCTGGAGGTAAAAGAAATATGGTTTCACAGTTTCATGGGTTAGAAGCTGTGAGTATGACAGCTGGTGAAGAAACTGGCACAGTTTTTATGGGTATGTTGTTGGCACAGTCAAGAAAAGTCACATATGCCACAAAAAACACCCTCAAAGAAACTGAGGGAGCTGGGGTCCAATCTAGAGGCACATCAAATTTTATTTCCAAGGAACTTAGGTTCACGTTGACCTCCCTGTATGTTACAGGCACTGAAATTTCACTTTGTGTCACTTTTGAGTAGTGACACGTGTATTTGACAGGAGCGCACTGTTGAATATTTTCCTGTTCTATTTGGTACTTGAATAAAGGAAACTAGAAAATCCACTACTTCTTGTAGTTTGTTCCATTATTTATTTACTCTTGCTGTTAAAAAAAACATGTTTTATTTCCCGTTTGAATTTGCCTAGTTTCAGCTCTCAATCACTGGATTTTCCTATGACTTCCTATGCCATTTTAAAATGTCTTTTCTCCCATGTTTTCTTTCCAAAGGGTTTTCATAGATTGTCATAAGCTTGCTACTGACTCTACTGAAGATACTAAACAAATTGTATTGTCTCTCACTGTAAAACATTTTGTCCAAATACCTGAACCTACATTAGTTCATCATCCTTCCATAAAAATGAATTCTAGAATTGCATACTCCAGTTTTGAGTTCAGCAAAAAAAAAAATTCAGCCTGTGCAAAAATAAAACTGTGTCCCTGCTACCGTGTCCCTGTTTACTGTCCCTGTGCGTGCATCTGCCACAATGTCAGGAACTCAGACTGAATTCTTACATGGCCATGGAAGTCTTTGAAGTGTCTCTGTGTTCCAGAGGTTGTCTCTACCTTCCAGGCTAGCCTGGATCTGCAGTTACACAGTCTTGATGACTAGATTTAGAAGTATGTGCCTGGTTTTATGAAACTCATTTTGTCTGGCACCCAGTTACCAGCAGATTACACTGTCTGCTGTTATTTACGTATGTCATTTTAGCCAGCAGCAGTGTTGCAGCGATTGATAAAACTTCAGACTGCTCCTTGTGGATCTCTGTGAGAAGCAGCTCTATTTTGTGATGATTTTGCATTGCCAGTTCCTTCTTAGAGCACTGTCAGTCAGTTTTAAATTGAATTATATTGATATAGTATAGTGCTGCCTTGTCTTCCCATAACATGTTAAAGTACCCTGTCAATTGCCTTAGAAGCTTTTAAGCTTATATTACAGCTCTGCAGTTATCTTTATTTGTCAAATTTGTAGCTCTCAAGGAATTAAATCAAGCTTGTGACCAAGATAGATGCTGATTGGTGTAAATTATCCTCTAATTCTTCTATATTTTTCCATGTGTTTCTGTAATTGATTGGAACTAACATCAGGTATGCCATCCTAAAATTATTCAGTTTGCCAGTGCCTCATAATGGTAGCATTACCTTAATACCCTTCCAGTCATCTTGGAGCTTCCCTGTATTCTGGGGTGCAATAAATTTAGCGTTGTTTTTATCGGGGAGACTGGTCTTCAACTTTGGATTGAAAGTGTATCCAGGTGGCAAATCCAATGCCACTACACCAAATACTCTGAGGTCTGTGTGAAGACAGAACACTGAAATTTTCAAGTAGCATTTAAGCAGCTTGTCTATGACACCAGGCTTTTCAGCCAGTGTCCTGAAGTTCTGTACACCTCTGAATCAAGGTCAATTATTTGTTTGTATTTTAAAATTTTCTGTTTGGATGAATAGCTCTATAGCAATCTTTCAGAGGCTTTTTTTCCTGTACAGTTCATTACTACCTGTACTGTGTAGAGCTCTGATCAGCTAGGGTAAATCCTTTGCCTATTCTGAGCATGAGTCTGCCTTCCCAAGGAAAAATTTCTGAAGATACAAGGTTACTTGGTAATTGTAAGGAAAAAAAAGTTAATATAGATCATACATTTTCTTTCTCCAAGCTTGCAGGCCTGCTGGCTTCACCAGTGTTGCACTTAGTTAGCCAAGCATGAGACCTTTGCAGCACAGAGCAGGATCTCAGTGCTGTCCATTAACTACAGTTTCCAAAATAAGCAAGTTTTGTCTCTTACACTGACTTGAGGATTTAATTCTTCTGGAGGAAGGAGATGGTGTCCTAACAGTGGTACCATTTATTCCTTGTTTTCATTTTGCCACAGTCACTAGCAGGTTTCTCCTGTCCAAGCTGTGGCACACAGCATCAGGGTTGCTGACTGGTTCACCAGAGAAACACCTGCATGGTCAGGCTCTGCATGCTGAAAATTCTGGCAGGAGTTGTAACCACTGGGGCTTCCTCCTCCATCTTGCCATGCTTTAGAGCAGACACAAGGTCATGTTCTGCTATATTATAAAAGGGGATAGTGGCAAGAGGAGGCACTTTATTTTCTGCCTATAAAGCAAAAGTGCTTTGGCTCTTGTTTATTTATGTAACACCTGCCTAGTGGCTGTAGGGGAGGAACATGCAAATGTGTTACTTCTTCAGAAGCTGGCTAAGCAATTAATTTTTTTCTTTCCTTTTTGTTGTTGTTGGTTGGTTGGTCTGGTTTGATTTTGTGTGAGGAGGGTGGCGTTGTAGTTTTTTGTTTTGTTGATGTTATTTGGCTGCTATGTAGTAGGTGCATTACTTTTGATGTGCAAGAGCATGCAAAGAGATTGTCATGCATTTGGTGCTGTTGGGTTAGATGTGTCACATACACCTTTCTCTTCACAGTAGGGAAAATCTGGTCAACCCAGATCTCAGCATGTGAATAGTCTCAGTGTAGCCCTAGCTTGCACAAGCAACCAAATCTGAAAAGAATTCATCCAGACACTTTCTTCTTTTAGACTCAAGTCCCAACAAAAAATGGAGTGTTGCCATCCAAACTTGGAGGAAGCAGTGCTTGAGATAAGGAATTACAGCAAGAATTAGATTTTGCCAAGAAAGACTGTACCTTTCTTGGCATAAGCTCAGGCTCTAGAGCCACAGCCATTCCAATAAAATCCTTTTGTCAGTCTCTCCAGTTGCTTTTCTAAAAACCTTGCTTTTCAGAAATTTGAAAGAACTTTGTACAGTCTGGATTATTCTTCAGTTCATGAACAGTCTCACATTTCCACAGGGCAAGAGTGTATTCTAGGAGGAGGTCAGCTGTAGTACTACTGCTCTGTGACTTACTTTCCTGAGTATCTTGCTCAACTTTCTGCTTTTCCTCCCAATTTCAGTGACAGCATCTGCTGACATTATTTGTGCATTTGTCCAGTGGAAAATTCTTCTTTGTCTCCCAGTATTTCTAATATGCAAAGGCGATAGTGAGGTCCTTGAAGAGTTAGTTCTGATTGAATCTGTTTTCTGTGCATAAAAAGGGCATCATTCAAAACTTATTTGCTCCCCTGCCTTGACTCCCCTCAGCTTCTGTTGAGTATAACTAGCAAAAATCAAAATTAACAAAAATCTGGGCCTAAAGCACCATGTGGAGAGGAGCTTCACACAGGCTATCAGGCTGAACCATAGATTACTGAACTACAGGTAGCTACGTTCAGTCATTGGTAATGACAGGCATCCTGAGACAAACATTTTCCTTCATCCCTGCTTCTTTTCTGTCCCTGCATGAATCTATTAAAAGAGTTGGTGTCTGCTGAGGAAGCACAGTCAAAGCAGCAGGGAAGCACAAATAACCTGTGAATCATTTCAGAGTCGTTTCTTCGGAGCCAGTTTTAATGGCTGATATCCTTGTGTGCTGTAAGGTCGTGTGTGCGAGTGGAATAATGAAAGTGTAGGTGAGAGGTGCTCCGAGCTGCTAATGCTTTCTTTCCAGTCTCCTCCTCTTCCATTGTGCTTTTCACAGTACTGTGTTGGAGCTGGGGGGCAGGGGGAATCCATTGGCCCCTTCCTTCTTGGAAGATGTATGGATTTAAACTCCATCCTTTGAAGATAAAGAGCTCTGCTGCAGTCCAGCACACAAGCTGACTTGAGTTTCAACTGTATAAAGGGGAAACAGAGAATAGCATACGTAGGAGAGGGAGATGAGGGGAGAAAGCAGCAGCTAGAAGAGTTTATAGGATGAAATCAACAGTCCACAAAGATGAGTACAGTATTTTGTTTCTACTTCCAGTAAGTCTCCGTGACTAGATGCTAGTCAAAGAATTCCTGTAACTCTTCAGACTCTTCCAGCTCCAAAATCCAGGGATGTTTGTTACTTCCTGTGCACGTCATAGCCCATATTGCATTGATTTGAGTGATGGATGTTCCACTCGGTGTTACTTACGAGGAGCTGTATGAGCTCAGAGAAAAAGTCTATGGAGTCCTTGTCATGTCATCAATATCAGCCAACAGTAAAACCCAGGAAGGAAAGGGTTCTTCCCCAGAATACTTTCTTAGCATGTAGCAGTTTGCCATATGTGGTGTTATTAATAACCCTGGAAGAATGCTACTTCTGTATGTGTCCAGTCTGGTTTTTATTCTTTTCAGCATAAACTGTTAATGTCCATAGCATCCTCCAACAAAGAGATTCACGGCAGAATAATGCAATGTGAAAAGAACCACCTTCTTTGTTGATCAAGCCTGATGCTTTACAGTTTCCAAATTTTGTTCTACAATTAAATTCTGTGTGTCTTTTCCCTTCCTTTTTGCAGGCAATTGAGAAGTATTGCCGAGTTAGTGGTGGCTTTTCTGGTGTCAAGGATGTCTATTCCTCATCTCCTACATATGACGATGTACAGCAGAGCTTTTTCCTTGCTGAAACTTTGAAGTAAGTCCTTTTCATTCCTGCATCTTTCTGTGAAAGCTCTCATCTAAATTCTAGAAGAATATAGTGGCTCCACAGGTAGCTGATGGAAGCAAAGAGTGATTTTGAGTATTAGGAGCACAAAATGGAACAGGGAGAAAGCAGGTCCTGAAAATGGCAGTTCTTGTGCCTAATTTAGGCATCACAGCGTGTTTCACTGGGAAGAAGGAGCTCTGAGTTCATCATGTGTAAGGGGATAGTGTGGCTATTCTATCCTTCTGCTGGCTCCTTATCAAATTCCTCTACGCAATCACAATACTTTGTTGCCTCGCATTACCATTATAAAAAGAAAGTCAGCCACTGCTACCTCCTCTGTTGTCTTCTTTAATTTTATTTCACTTACTTCTTCAAGTTCATTTTCTGGGGACTAAAAGCAATGGTCCCAAAGAGAGAGGCAGCAGTTTCAAACAGGTCAGGTCAGAGAAACAGTACCTCTCCAGGACCCAATGTTATTTGATTGATCTGCCTATAAAAGCCAAATGGGAGAATGAAATCTGCTCCTAAGGGATTTCTGTGGTGACAAGGCTGACTTTTGCTGTATCACCAGAATCCTGTCTGCATCTTAAATAATCACAAGGAGATCTGAAAATTCACTGATGCATCATTCAGTAACTGGATATACTACAGTGCAAGGATTGCAGAAGGTGGCAGTTCTAGGAGAGAACTCAGAAATTTTTACTGACGTTTGGGTTGGGGCATTTCCTGCTTGTGGGACAAAACAAAGGTATACTGAAGAGCTGGATATTAGATGTTTCGACATTGATGCAATTGGCATAGCCAAACCGGAAACTGGTTTCACATTGGGATAAAGCAAAGAACATAAGGTCAAGCAAGATAGCCCAAATGAAAATAAAGGCAGAAGGGTTGGGTGTGATGTCATGAGGAAAATGCAGATGTTCCTCAGAAGAGGGGCATGAAATGTGTCTTATGGAATACTTGCTGTAATCTTTTCTGCTATTGATGATTACTTCTGCATCTTTGTTCCTCTCAAATTCAAATTTCGTAACTGTCCCAAATACGCTTTTTTGCTGCTTGGATACTTCAATTCATTGAAGATACACCGCAGATTATGACAGTTTTGGGCAGTACCTGGCATGAAGGTACCTGTTGAGTGGAAAGGAGCAAGATGGAGAAATAGGTTGCTTAAGTTATTCAAAGGGAAAGCATGAATCAAATGAGGAAGGTGAGTTTGAGTAAGATGAAATATTGCTGCTGTGGTGAGAAAGAGCTCAGAGAGCTCCAGCAGGAGAGAGCAAGGCAGAAGTATTGAGGAAAGGAAGGGCCTGGTGCTTCAAAGACAAATGAAGAGGGTGGAGAAAGAGATGAGATAGGTGTGACAAAACTGAATCATCTCTGGAAAAATTTTTATCTGTAAACAGTTAATTGATGAGGAAGGAAAGAAAAAGTAGAGCCCCACTGACTGGATTGTGGATAGAGCTGGTAAATAAAGGCAGCAGGAGAATTGATCAGGCAGTGACACATGGCTGCAAGCAGCAGACACTGCCAGTGTCTGACGGAGAGAGAACGAAGGAACAACAGAACAAGTGTGCACATTCTGGACGTGTCAGAGTCCACTAACGGGAATGACACCCTTTCTTTGTCGGTTGCAGCAAGAGCTGTCTTTTTCTGGATGGCAGGAAAGCAAGCAGGAGCTGAGAGATCCTGTACGCCCACGCTGTTGCGCTTGCACTCACACAGTCAGGTTTTCTGTAACAAGGGAAATGTCTTGAGTTTTAGCAGTTGGGTTAGGAAACTTTGACAGATCCCTACTACCAGTATGTCCTACAGAGTACAGCACAACCACATTCAAAAATGTGCATTAAGAAAAAAGGAACATCAAATACTTTTTTTCCTGCATATGTCCAGTAACCCTTATTTTGTTACATCCTTGATGTCCTCTGCATTGTATTATAAAGTACAACATCTGTAAAACCCCTCTCCACAATCTATTGTCTCATCTCCTCTCACCAGAAGCTGACCCAGCTTCCGGAACAGTGATGACAAATCAGATATCTGCCACAGTTTACTAGCTTCTCTTGTGCTGTTATGAAATCTTTGGTTCGGATTAGAGGTTTACTCCATTAAGAAAAGTTTTTTGACAACTTCTTCTCTGCTCTCCTGTCCCCCAAATACTTGTGGTTGGTGTCTTGATGTTTATTTTACACTGCAAGTCTTTGACAGGAGACTTGAAAAACAAGTTTCCTGGAAAGATTAAAATGCTGTCTTTATAACAACTTTTCATTGAAGGGCTTGATCATAATAACAATGACTTTAGATCATCGTAATAGGGAAGGTTGTGTGTGTGCTGTACAAAGATTGAAAGCAAGTAATTTGTATATAGCTGTAGGTGCTGAACTGTGGGGCCTGAAGCTGCTCTGTTGCCCCTGCCTGCCTGTGCTCTGCTTTAATACCCGTGTTTTTCATCTCTGTCTTGGTATCCAGGTATTTGTATCTGCTTTTCTCCAATGATGATCTTCTACCATTAGACAACTGGGTTTTTAACACAGAAGCTCATCCTCTGCCTGTTTTACATTTAGCCAACACCACACTGTCAGGAAATCCTGCATATCGATAAAAACAGCTCTATGAAGAGGAAAAGAGACTGTTTTCAGCTCTGTTTTGTTTACATGGACCACTTGAGACTTTAAGCAGGAGAGGAGACAGACAGACACTTGGTAAACCTAGACCCCCGAGTCAAGCAAGTATTGGCATGGGAAACGAAGCTCTTCAACATATAAATAAGTTAAAAGTTCTGTTTTATACATGACCAAAACACGTGAGTGTGATTTTTGCAGGACAGAGACTTCACGCGCTTTGAACCCTGGCAAGACATGGAATCTACAGATAATATCAGTGCAGCAGCACAAGGAAGAAGAAGCTTTCCTATCCAGGGAGAGGAACTTGCTGCTTGCTGTTGCAAGGAGCAGCACACAGTCACCTCTTCAGATTGGGTGGGTTCCAAATACCTAGGTTTTCTTTTTCTTTTTTTTTTTTTTTATGATGGCATGAACAAAGCAACAACAAAAAGCAACACCACTGCACCAGCAGCATCAGGGTTTGAATTTCTTTCTGTACCTGTCCAAATTTTCTAAGGAGTGTCTGTTTATCCAGACTGGCAGCCATTCTCAGAGCCTCTAAGCTGTTAGAGTGCAAAAAGTATTGCCTCCTCATTTTCCCTTTTCAAAATAATGTTTCTATCCAAAAAGAAAAATCAATTAGTAAGCATTTGGTTTGTAGTTCACTGTCAGCAGGGTGGGCTTAGTTCATTTGGCAAGCTCAGCCAGAGTCTGGAGTATATCATAGCAGTAGGAAGGAGCCTAAGTTTCTCTTCCTCCCAAATTATGTCACATGAAAAAAACCATTCTCTTCTTAGTCCTGGTTCTTTTATCTAAATAAACAGAGATGACAACATGAGCATAACAGTCTCATGATTTATATAGGAGGATACTGGATATGGAACTAAAAGAAGCTCCCCTTAAGCTAAGCAGCAAGAGTTTGCTGCTTTGTATTTTTCTACACAAGCTGGATTTTTCCTAAAAGTTTCATTCTTTGGACTATTCACAGAACCTTCTTTACACTTACATGTGTGTGTGTGTGTGTGTATATATATATGTATATATATATATATATATGTGTCTGACAGAAGCCTAAAACTGCCTTTGATTTACTTTACAAAACTTGCTTTTCTTCTGGGTGCCCCAGTACAAATCCAACACGCTCTTTGGAAACAGCGTAACATCTCTTACATGTGACTGGGAAAAGAAACTGAAGAGTCTCTTCTTTCATTAAGTTATGATGCTGCTACCTGCATGGGGTTTTTTTCAAGTACTTCATGGCTGGCTGGACAGTATTACTTAAATGGGGTCTTTTTCAGTCATTTATTTGCTAAAAAAAGTTGAATCTTTCCAGATTTTTCGTCTTTTCTGTTTTGTCTTCCTCAATCTCTTTTTACTGTTGTTCAGAACCCTTACAGCTCAAATTATTCTTTTTATTCTCCTATATAGCTCTCAAATCTTTTTGCCATGGTGATTGGCCCCTTTGCTGAAAAACAGCCTTTAGGTGCTGGTTTCTCTCCTAATTAGTGCACAGGCTGAGTCCTTAAAAAATCTTGATGATGGTTTTGTACTGAAGCAAGTGGAAGAACTCTTCAGTGGACTACAGCAAAGGGAGTGAGTGCTATTTTTCCCCTCAAAAATGTTTTTATATGAAGTTTTATACAAAAAAACTTTTTTCCATATCATAATACATCTGACCGTAGAGTTTCCCCCTAAAATTATTCTTCATTTGTCTGTGACACTAACTTAGACATAGAAATCATCATATGATCTAAGTAAAAATGCTATCAGATGCTTTTTTCCAGACAGTTACTTTAGTTTAAGAGAAGTAAAACATGGAGCTTGGAAAAAGTTCCAGTCTCAATGTTTGTATCTTAATCCCAGTTACTTTGTTACTGTAATTTGCAGCAGTATCTTAAGAATAATTTGAGAATTTACAAAGGAATTGATATAGTAAATAGTACTGATTTCAGTAATTGTTTATTTAAAATTAGAAGTAGCTTAATAAATGGCTTCTTATTACTGGCCCCACATAAATTTATTTTTCTAATTGTTATTCAGTGACTTACTGAAGAACTAGTAATTTTTCATTTTCCCAAGTTCAGTTATGTTGTGTTTTCAAATTGTTTTTCTGATCCTGTGAGAACTCTTACTAGTTTAAAACTGCACTTGATTGCCTTGTTCTCCTAAATCTCTCTGGGTGTAAAGGAGAAAGAGGAAAAGCTAACTCTTCTGTTAAAAAAAAAAAAAGAGTTAAAAATAATAGAAGCATTTCCACCCCATACACCCATCCCTGTACACCTCCTGATAAATGCAGGTGTAGAATGGCTGCCAGTCTGTTCAGAGGAAGGTCAAGGACAGAATTCTGGAGTCCCAGAAGCAGCAAACTTCTTATCATTGCTGCTCCTCCTCCATCCCCTTCTTGTGAATTAAAGAGGAACCCTTCAAATTTAACTTCTCCATGAATCCCAGTGGGTTAACTTACTGCCATAAGGATGCCTGAATTGAGGACTAAGCCATTTCATGTTATGGGATGGTGTTTTTCTCAAAGCAGATGTACAGTACTTCTATTTCTTTGTGTAGATAGCAGCAGGTACCAAATAAAGGAGACTCGTGTCTCGTTTTCCGGTTTCCCCAACAACAGTCAGTTCATACTCCATCACTCTTTAAAATACCAACTATCCTTTTCCTCCAGAAGCTAATGGTGTGCAGAGTCTATCAAAAATAATGCATTTTAAGGACTAATTGCTGTGTCTTTCATAAATTTCATCCTGAGATTTCCTAGATCAAGCAGAGTTTGGAGGTAATGGGTTCTGGGTGAGGTATGTGCTTAATTACCAAGCACCACAGATGCTGAAACTTCTGACTGAAGTGATGTGCCCTCGTTCTGAGTCCTTCACAGAAAAGTAGGTTCTGATCTACAAAATGGCAGTATGTGCAACCCAAAGTTCAGACTGTTTTCCCTCTGGGTACATAAGGTACAGTGAATATTGCCATTTTCATTCTGTTGCTGCTGTCTTACTTTCTTGAAGATAAGAGTGTAAATTTAAGCACAAAAAAGACTTTTTAGTCCTAGCTGTTTCTGAGTCTTGCACTGTACTCTCTAACAAAACAATCCTCATTTTGTTTAGGTAGCTGTCCCATTTTACAATTTCTACAATACCCTCTCCCCTTACAGAATAAAATAAAAACCAAAATCATGCACATTTTTGGCACACTGGATTTGGGCAAGAGCCTGGAAATCCCAGAATTGTCTGTTTCCTGTTTGCATGCAGTCAAAACAAGGATGTATGGTTCTTTTCTTATTCCAAGCCTCAAACTTGCCTGTTGGTCAGGATCTGCCAACAGTAAATTTTTTTTTAACAGTTAGAGCTTGACTTTTCAAAGAGGCCAGATTTCTGCAGCTTCCATTAACAACCCCGGAGCTGTGTGTGTCCTGCAGTCAAGAAGTCAACTTCTTAGCTTTGTCCTCTAAATAAAAACAAAACCCTTGAATGATACTCTGAGTGTTAATTTTGCTGCACAATATAGCCCTTAAAAGGGAATGTTCAAGAAAAGTATAGAAAATAGCAAGTGCCCTGGAGCATAAGGAAAAGCAAGTAGTTCCATGTGCCAGTCACACCTTTGCTGTTCTTTCATCTGCCTGCTCCAAATTTGTGGATCACTGTGTTCTAGCTCCCAAGCACTGACATATTCCCACCCAGTATTTTACAAGATTTGAATGTTGCCTGCGTTCTGATAAGTGACAGTAATTACACATTCCCTGTAATACCATCCTTTAAGGTTAGAGGTGCACCCCCTAAGCAAAGCCCATTGGGCTGTCGTTTATGATCCCCTCTTCTGTCCATGGGAAAATGCCATTCCAAACCTTCAAAACGTGACTCTCCTCAGTGTGAATGGAGAAGAGGTTGACAGCATGAACACTGAAAGAATCAACAGTGTGATGGCACCCACAGAAGATGGTGAGGCAGTCTACGTTTTAAGGGCTCTAGGAGCAGGCTTTTAGAAAATTGAGCCTGATATTTACACTATTAAGCCTAGTCCGTGTTTATAAGGGGACAAATAAGAAACAGGCTTCTTGATACCAGAGAAAAATGAAAGCAAGCTCTTGATCCATACTGTAGTTGGGAGATCCGTTCACCCTGAGTAAGACATCCCTCTTGAATTCCTTGAATTTTGAGAAACAGTCTTCTGACTCAAGAGTTGGAGTTGCCATACAAAGAGGAAACCCAGGCTCTTTTGCAAGTTGTGTGCGTCCAACTGTAGCAGAGATGATAAGCACGAGCTGCTTCAGCTGTCAGCACCTTCTAACAAACTGCTCTGTAATTGCCCAGGAAAGTTGGGAGCCACCAATGTTGGAGGAGACAGCCTGACCTGTTACAGTGAATTGTTGCCTTTAATCCTAATCGCTTGGTGGAAGTTGGATTTGCATTCTGCCTTTATTCTTGCTTTGTCTAAAACTGACAGATTATTTTTTCCTCCAAAATAAAAAAAGGGCGAAAGTCTATCTTCTGATGTGGAAATCTTCTGCCTCTGACCTGGAATCCTGCATATGTACTTTTTACAGATTAAAAAATAATATTGTATATAAAAAAGATTGAATAAAGAATGTCTTTAAGTGAAAAGGGTATGGTTTTTGTCCTTTGCCTCCAATGGCAGCATCCTGCAGTAACACTGGACTGTGAAGCTGTCCGTATTCCAAAGGCTTGGTGGTGCTGCAACTTTTATTTGCACTGCAATTCTACTAAGGACTTTGTCAACTTAAACATGCATAAAGACCCCCTAATGCAAAATTAACCCCCGTTCCCCGTACGTGCTTCTAACAGGTCCCTGTAGTGCTCAGATTGTTCTCACAATGCAGCTTCATCCACAACAGTTTCAGACTGTTCCTGTGTGCCATTGTGAAAACCACCAAACCTCACAAAAGTTTGAAATTTCTCCCCATTTTTCAAATTGTGTGAAAGTGGCTGAAAGGTTCAAAGATCCTTTAGATGAGTGTAAAGGGACAGGCAGGCAAGCAGTGGTACTAAATAAATTTCTTAAGCCACCGGGTTAAACTCCTAGCTTTTCTTGAGACTTAAGTAGAAACAATTGGGCAATAAAACCTGTCCATCCATTGCTCTGCTGTCTGTGAAATGGAGAAAGTTTGCAGTTGTTTAAGCGTTATTCACAGGGAAATTGGCATGAGGAAATGGCTTCAGCTGAGCTTGTTTTCCCCCTACACCTTGAAATTCCCTGGAACTGCTGCTATAGCTATTACTTTTCACAATACAGCTTGTAAATAACCAGATTTGCTTTGTGATTCATGTTAACTGTAGATAATCCTTTCTGTCTGACGACACCCACGTTGTTCACATGTGGCACCTTGTTTTCGTGGTGTGCCATGTCCTGTTTCAGTGCTTTATATCCAATGCCCAGCCTTCCCAGGGTGCTTGAGCCTCAGGATGTAATGATCCTAAGAGGAAATTGCTTCCGAAGTGCCGTAACTGAGTGCAACTCATGACCCCTGCTGTACTGCCACGCTATCCACCTTGAGATCCAGTTTTCCATCCGGTTGTTGCTCCCTAGCTTTTTGCATGCAGCTTTTGCATCCGTTGATCTCCCTGTGGTGTCCTCAGCCCCTAAGCCACCTCACTGGAATTCACTTGGTGTTATCAAAGCATGTCCTGTCCTTTGTGGTTGCACTGCATTGTCTCTGCCTCTTCAACAGTGAAGTGCTTCACCCCTCTGCTTCTATCTCGTCTGAGACAGACTTTCTTTCGCATGTTTTCTGCCCAAGGGATATATATATAGGGAATATCCTCTTTTATCTCTCCGTTGGCACTCTGCCTGCATGTCACCCGCCCCCCCTCCCTTCCCTTGCAGACTCTGTGATTGTGTGTGCTCCTTCCTGGAGACCATGTGCCTTTCCTAGGCATATTAATTAGCTGTATTTAAAAATCCTGAAATTAATCCTTTAATGGGTTATTTTTAGCCTTTGTCTTGTAGCTCTGGGAGCTGGCTTCTCTCAGTGCAAAGTCATAGGCTTTCTGTGGGCTTTGGAAAGGAAGCATTACTCTATCTGTGCTGCTTCACGTGTGGGATGTGTGAAGGCTGGTGATGGTGTGCTTTTTTTTAAATGTGAAGAGCAGGAGTCTTTTTGACAATATTTCAGGCTGAGCCAACTGCCATGCAAAAAGGTTTGAGAAAGAGCAGTCACTCATGTAGCCAAACTTACTTGCAGGTAAGAATTCAGGGAATAATTTGGGGAGGAGGGAAAAACCACTATGTCCATGTGTACCAACAGTGGCGCTGTTTGCTTTCTTAGATGGTTTCCATTGTACAAGTAGTCACAGGCAACAGGTACGATGTCTGTCTGCAATGGTAAGAAGAATTTGTTTGTAGAAAAAACCAGAAAGAATTGTCAGTACAGAGAATGAAGGATCAGATATTGCTGAGGCCTGGAACAGCAGAAGACAAATTTAAAAAGTCGAAGTGCAAAGTTGTTCCTCCTGGGACGAGGAACAAAACCTTCCACTATAATCTGGGATGTTAGTCTGAAATCAGTAACAGAAAAAATGGAACATACAGTCAGCCACAATACACAGATCACCAATGCAGGCTGAAAAAAGTGAGTGAAAATAAAAGAATGGTTGTGCTGAGTCAAAACTAAGGTCTGTCTGACCTTGTATCTTGACTCAACTCTGATCAAGAGCAAATTCCAACAGAAGAGCAGGAAAGTGAATTTTGGTACTTCACAAATGTACCCCGAAGTGATCTGCAGCTTCCTGAGCCATAGGTGGTTATCTTGGTATTTAATAGGCCTTGACATCCATGGAGAGGGGGCTGTTCTTTGGAATGAGTCCAGTCACTTATCGAATCAATAGCGGCTGTCAGGGAGCAGAGCAAGCTCTGCCAAGGAGCCTCATGGTGCTGGCAAAGCATTCACACACTGAGAGGGTGTTTCTGATGAAACAAAAAGCATGTCAGTGCTATGTGGAGATGGGTGAACACATCTGAGATGTGGGGTGGGGTTCTGGTCGGAGCGCTTGTCTCAGTGGAGACAGGAGAATTGAGGCTTACCAGGGAATGGAGTGTTGGCTAGATGTGAGAAGAGTTCAGCCTGGCAAACTGAAAAGCTGACAGAGGGGATAACTGCTGTCCACAACACATCAAGTGGTTGGTCATGCTGGGAGAAAAAAAAGCTGGTTTTCCTGGAGGAGAAACCTGACACAAAAGCCCCCCACAAAATGATACCTGCAATGCCTGAATAATTTCTGACAATGAGGTCCTAGAAGTAGAAGACATGTTTATATCTGCTAAATAAAAGGATGATGTTTTGTGCTTGCCTGCGGTTTCATGTACCTGAATCAAGGATGTAGGAGGTCCTTTCCTGTCATGCATTCCAGAGCTCCTGTGGGATCTCTAAGTCTAGGGTTGAATTTATAAAAGCTCTTTCCTTTCCTCTGTTACCTGCTTCTAGGGCAGGACAAGTGTAAAATGCCATTGAATCAGGAAGTAAAAAGCTTTCATAACTTCATGGATGGGAGTAATTCATTCACATTTGTTATGCTGCTTGAGTAATGAATAGAAATTCACCAAAATACTTCCTTATTAAGTTTTCTAACACAGATATCCAAAGACCCTTCACCACTGGATTTGCTGTGGAGAAATCAGAAACAGATTGCAGTGTGTTGGAGCACAGTGTTAACAACATAAGGGCACCAGTCTCTTTTGATCTAAAGATTGTTAATTGAACAAACCCCAAGTAACTAAGAATATGATATTAAAACAGAAGAGCTGTACAGTCTACAAATAAAGTCCTTTGTGCAGTGATTCTTACACAGCAAAATAAGCGAAGATCATCAGTACCCTCAAGAGAATCTCCTAAGATACTCTCTGGTGCATGCATTTAAATTCTTTTTGCCCCCAGTTGTAAATGGCTCGTCTTGTCCTTTGTTTGGGTACACATCCCATTATTGCTTGAGGTGCTTTATGCCTGTGGGCTATTTCTACACTAATTAATGTTCACATCAAGGGATATCCCTGGCAGTTCTCTGGCATTTTTGCAAGTGTTCTCTTTGCTCTGCACTGATACGTGGTCATGCATTTTAGCCAGGCAAGTAATTTCAAAGAATCTATAGATTCTTGCAGTTAGTGTGCTCAAATCTTAGAACCAGTGTAACTTGGGCGACCATTTATGTCAAACCAGTACTACAGTCTGCTAAACCTTATGCCAAGCTCCCATACTGTACTTTTATTTGTATCACAGCAAGGTTAGGTTTTCAGGTTCTCATTAGGTATTTTGCAACTGAAGTGGAAATTTTCCACAGGAAAAGAATCCTCCAAACCTTTCAATACACACCAGCCATCAACTTGTGGAATTAATTGCTTCGCTGTGAAGCAGGCTTTGATGAGTTCAGTGACAACAGTGAAAAATTCACTGCCACATCCAGGTGACATCGTTACATTGATTTTTTATTAGCTTAAATAATACACAAATGCTTCTTTTTCAAGTGTGTCCCTTAGGAAAACCTTTCAATATAGCGCCTCAAATTTCCTCCAGATCCTGCTCATGCTATTTCTTAATAGAAGTCTGTGGGTAAAGCACCTCCACCCCTTCACAGAACAGTGTAGTCCTGGAGATGTTCCCTCTGAACAGGTTATTTTCAGTGCCAGATCCTTGTTAGCTGCATCAGGAAGATGCTCTGCCCACATCCTTTTTTTACCCCTGCAGTAGAACCTTCTTGCCAGCTCGAGCTGTTGGGAAAGGGCAAGGATGTGCTCTGGTGCTGGTCAGCTCAGAATTGGAAAGTCATTATTTGTTTTCAATAATAGTATCAGACCGACTCCCAGAACGGTGACATTTGAACATTAAGGTTCAAATGTCAGACACTCACAGTGTCTCCCAAATTCTGAACAACCTTTGCCCATCCCTGTGTGTGTAACTCTCCAGGATGTGCGAAGTTCCCTGTTTGAGGAGTCAGCGAGGCTGAGCAGAGTCAGCCAAGCAACAGGGGGCACAGCAGTCTGCCCTGAACAGATCAGAAAATCAATACAAAGGATGAAAATGAATTTGTGATGTGGGATGTGAACAGTGACTGTGAGGAGCCTTCTTCCTGGAGGGAAAAATATCGCCTGATGTGGAGGGTCTGTAACCTCTGTGGGCACCGTGAGATTTTAACTGGCTCCTGTTGAGAAAAGACTGCACTTTAGCTGCTTGACAAGCCTGATTTTTAGAAACTGATGAGGCAGGCTGTAAGAATTATGAGATTGCTTCTAAATAATAAGTTTCAGGGTCTTTTTCTGTGTCTGCAGCTGTGGGGTTTTTTTAAATCTCGAGCCTTCGGGTCACTCATAGTTTAATATTTCCAAGCCCTGGCCTTTTCTTTCAGAATGGTGAGAACCACTCTTAAAAATAAAGAAAAAGAAAACTTGGCTTGTCTCCTGATCTGGCAGAAGTTCCAGCATCATGAGATGATCAAGAGTGGGCACTGCTGCATTAAGCTCACCCTGAGCATTGCTACAAATGCTTTAGTAAGGGCAACTTGCTTTTTGGAAAACAAAATTTTTTGCAACTTAAATGTGAAGCAGACATGGATCTTCATTTTGTAGCCATACCAGGCAATTTATCCTGTTGACTGCTCTGGTTCAAACAGTTGGCAACATCCTGGTTTCAGTGTGATGGCTCACAGTAACCAAGTACAACACTCAAAAACAGGACATCCAAGTCAAATGTTCCTGTGATATAAATGTGAACTTCTCAATTACTTTTGGATCCTTGAACTGGTCTTTACAGGGACAGAATAATTTTTGCACACCAAAGTGAATAATGAATTATGAATAATGAATAATGAAAAATGAATGGGATTCATACACTTGACTCTTATCACCAGTGGTTCTTCCACCACTTGATGCAGGAGTGCTGGAGGGAGGAAAGAAGGGAGAAACTCAGGGGATTTTTTTAATCCTGTGCTACTTATCTGCTTGTACAGAGAGACCCAGCAGACTTCCAGTGTATTAACCAATTTGTTCTCAGACAGGAACAAAAAGCTAGACAGTGACACTCTGGTTTTGGAAGCTTCTTCCAGACACTATCTCAGCTATGCTGTAGTTCTTGTGTTGTCACAGCTAAGCATGGCATCACTCCCACTGGAGCAGTGTTCAGAGGATGAACCTGAGACCTTTTCTTGAAATACATTTATCAAGTCATTCCCTTAAAACAACATTGTGAAATTTTGACTTGTAAGAGGAGTTGTCTTGGGTTGCAAAGCACCCAAGAGTGTTAGCAGGAGAGGAGGTGAGATGAATACCTACTTCTGTGATGTATCAGGGTGGATCATTTGTCTCTGTTTGTCTGGATCCCCCGTACTCAGCAGCAGGCAGCCCACACCAGCAACCTTGCACTGTGTTTTTTGTGATAAAAGTGCACACTTTGTGAAGACAGAAACTCTGCAGTCAGAATATTAAGCTGGGCTTTGCAGAGCAAGTGAGGGGAAACCATCGCTGAAGATACCATCTTGTGGCAGTAAGAGGCACAGACCAACGAGCCGGCAGATCTAAACTGTGTGAAGCAAAGCGTCCATCCTGCCGAACAGCTGGTCATACACTCCTTCCTCTCCAGGCGAAGGATGCCATCGAGGAGCAAGTCCTGCTCCTATGCCCCGATCCCGCTCTGCCCGCTGTGTCCTCGCCCAGGAGCTGCGGGAGGGGGACGCACAGGGTAAGTGCCAGGTTTACACTGCGCTTACCCCACCCAGCGGCCGCTCCAGGACATCCCTTGCCCAAAACACCTTCCCTGGGAAAGGATGGCGAGATCAGAGTGCGGATCCGGTCCTTAGCCCGGGACCTCTCCCAGATGTTTCCGTGGCCACTTCCCACGAGCCTTTCCAGTATAGCAGGGAGCTTTGCCCTCTGCCACCAGCACCCTGATGCCCAGCAGGGCTTCCAGAGCTCCCGGCTGCTCCCAGAGCCTAAGACCAGGCATAGAGGCACTGTCGGGCAGGAGATTGCAGCCGCGATCTGGATCCTGCGGGAGGACCCGGTCAGTTTGCAGTTGATCACAGTCCTTGTTACAAGAGGTGGTCAAGCTCCTGCTGTGAAGTTTTCCTAGTTCCTTTCCCTCATTTACAGCAATGCCAGGAACAGAGAGTTCAATTTAAATGAGACCATTGTAAAAGTAACTACTTCCTCTGTAACCAGTACATTGAAGGGGGCTAGTCCCTAGAAGCAGGAAAAGCTGAGCACTGCAGAATGGCCGCCTCAACCACTTTGTAGAGGCAAAATCTACTGAGCCACGATCGGGGTCAAACAGTTTTCATCTCTCGATTCTTCCTCGTGGCTGACCAGAGACACCATTGCTGCAGCAATACCTGTGGGCCAGAGTTTATTTCAAGAGCCATGTAGAGAAGAGACATTAATTGCAAGATGGACCAAAAGCAGCATGCCCTGAAGGTGAACTCTCTTGGACTTAGTGGTGAGTGTGCAGCATTCCTTACATCATCAGCACTTGCAAACGAAGCATGTAGAAAGCCCAAATAAAGCATGTAAACAATCCACTGTGCTTTTGGTCTGGATAAATCAAACCTAAATGGATGACTAAAACTGCATGTGGGATTATCAGAAAAATATATGTCTACCTTCTGATGAAATCACCACATTGAAGAATTTGAGGTGCAAGACTATTTGAAAAAGAAAATGGAGAAATTGAAGATGCTTCATTCCTGCATTTTTTTTTTTTTTTTTTTACAAAAAATACAAAAGGATGAGATGATTATAGAGTATATAAGTACCTTCAAAGCAATTTTTGCCCTCAGGTATCTTGTTTTCTTTTAACTTTCTAGGCTGTCTTTCCACATTTTAGTCAGCAAAACCCCCTAATCTTTCTTTCTTTCAGTAGTCTTCCACAATGCATATCAAGCATTTTGAGTGGCACCTGGTATAGAACCACGCTGGAGATTTAATAATTCTTTGTTTTTGATTAATGTTCTTTTCCCTTTTGCAGATTAGTCCTTAACTACTTAATATTCAGTGCTTGCTGCCGGCACTGGAGAGACACATCTTATTTAAGAAATGTGACAAGTTTAGTTATGTGAATGAGGAATGTCTAGAAATAGCAAGCATTGGTCTGAGTAAGAAATCCATTGCACAGCCATACATGAATTCCAGTTATCCAGTGGTTTTTGAACTGAGATGGAGATGCAGATGGAGAGTTTTCAGGAGGGAGAAGAGTATTACATGGGACTGCAGGGGTCACAACAAGGAGTGGTGAAACTGGTCTTTGGGAACGTACCTGACTGTACTCCCACTTCCTAAATTAGCTTTACAGCCACTAAAATCTATTATATCTACATGTATAAGTGGCAGGTTTTTCAGGTCAAGAAACAATTGTTACTTTTGGTTTCCAATGTAACAGGGGCTGTACATAACATTTCCCATTGAGCCAAAGCTTTTTTTAAAATGCCTATTAATTGAGCCAAAGCTTTTTTTTAAAAAAAAATTTAAACATCATAATTGAGAAAGTTAACATTAATTTTATTATTCTTATAATTTAGTCTGTACTAATTCACTTCATAACGTAAAAAAACTTTATTGTTATTTGAAGTCTGCAATCTACTCAGAATACCAGTGTCATATTTGTCTGATAAAATGATAAAATGGGTTTTGCACAAAAACATGCTCATTGGCGTTAACTACCCAACTGTCTCCCACTGACTGTATCCTATGGTAATGGAACCAATTTCAGACATGGATTTCTGGTACTGACATGATAGCCACTTTTGCTTCTGTTCCTCTGGAGCTTCTTCATTATTCCTGTATCTATTCAAAATGTGCATTCTTATAGTTCCTGGTCCATTTTAGCAAGCAAAAGTCTGCTCTTCTTCAGTGACAAAATATTTAACAGCATATGGTCATCTCTATAAACGTAGGTTTTTGTACCTGCTGGAACCAGAAGTCGTTAATTTACCTGTAGCATGTAAGTATCACTGATACATATTTGCTATTTCTTCCTTTTTTGCATGCCTGAAGGGTAAATAAACACCTTCCCTTAAGGCAAAGCAGCCTTAATGCTTTGGGATTTTTTCTTTTCCATTGTTCATACAGAAGTAAAGTTCTTCTTACTGACTGTTGTCCTGTTGATGGTGGAGCTTCATTGATAACCAATAGTTTGCTTTACCGATTGCCAGACAAACTAATTAGATCAGAAGAATGGTCCTGATATAAAAACAATAAGGCTTGTCCTGATCAAGTACATTTGGTAGCCATTTTGGTAACCTGCTAAGAGTAAGGGTGTAGAAACAAGCTACTGCAAAGTAGAACTTGCAGCAAATCAACCCTCTGCAGTAAGTCTTCCTGTTCTCCCTCTTGGTATCCTTGGAATATCTTTATTGGCTTGTGTTTGTTACTGAGTAACAGCACACACAGCGCTGGTGCCTGCTGAGCAGCAGGATAAATGTGTGCAGGTATCTACTCCCTTGGGCTTCCAGGATGTTTTATTGCAGGCACTCCACTGTTTTGGGCAGCCACCTGAAGCAAAAGACAGCACAGATGCCAACCCAAGGGGGCTCAGGGAGGGGCAGAAATGGGCAATAAGCTTCCTGTCAGCAGGGATGGCTTGTCATGGGATTGAAGGAAGGGACGTGGTAGCAAGACACAGGGAGGAAGTTCAACAAAGGAGGAATTTGGCACTTAGAAATCTGGTTGTTGGGAGCAATGCTCTTGGAGAGATGAAAAGATCCCACTCTCTTCCTGAGAAGGCAAAAATTGCAAAGAAATCTCCAGCAATGGGAGCTTGCACTTGAGAAGTCACTGAACTGTGGAAGAAAAATTGTCCTTTATTCTCCCTGGCAGCATCTGTGGATATTTTAGGACCTCAGTTAAACCTGGGGAAAGATGTCCCAGTTTTTTGGTATGTGTTTTAATATCCCAGCCCTCTGATGTGTTAAGTGTCTCCCCCTATTAAATAGCAGCTTTGCTACTGTTGTTCTCCCTCTTCTTTTCCTGCTCTATTTCCCTGTGCCCGGATTGCCCTTCCTACTCCTACTTCAGTGACAGAGCAGCCATGGCTGCACCCATTGCTTGGTACTCACTGAGCATTAGGATGAAATATCATTAGCCTAGAAAAACTGTGGATGTTACTGTGTGAAAGACATTTTTGCTGTTCTAGGGTTGTGCGGAGAGCAGAATAAATAAAATAAGAGTGTGCGTGCAGGGGAGAGAAGAGGAGCAGTGTCCATGGAAGGGAATGGAGAGGAAGAAATCACAGAGATTTCAGTGCAGTGTCACAGCTGCAGGGCGAGGTGAGGCCTGACAGGACCAGCTGATGCTCCGGTAGGGCCTAAAGCAGCAGCACCCAAAGTGGTTGTGCCCCTTCCTTCTCTCCTCAAACCTCTGTGGGAAGTCACCCTGTGTTCCTTCAGGATGTTTGGCAATGTCACCATGGCAGAAAAGGTGAATCATCACACGTCTGAAGGGAGGGGGGATTAAGTAATCTCCTCACAAGCAGATGGAAACCAAAGCCCATACCCTTGTGGAGGGTCTGTGTCCCCAGAATTTGACTGGAAGTTCGGGAGTCTGGTATTCTACCACTTCAGATCTTACATAGTTAACCAAAGATTACTAAAGCACACAGTAATATTTGCATTGGGACTATCAAATGTCTAGGGCACTGAATAATTAAACTCAGCACAGACTTCGAGCTGTCAGCATCCCTGGAAATGTGATTTATTTACATTAGTACTGAGTCAGGTAAAATGTTTCTGTTCACACTGTCCAAAACAGAACAGAGAAATTCCCATCTTTTAGAGTTGTTTCCAGCAAGTGAGATGTATGTTTAAGAAACAACCATCTGTTTGTTCAGACAAGGTCTGCGTTTTTGCCCAAAAGTCAAATTACACATTCTGCAGAAGCTCCTGTGGCCATCAGAGAAGCACAGGGGCAGCACATGTGTACCTATCAGCTAAAGTTAGCCTTTGTTCCCAGCTGAAATGTGGTAAGAGCATGATTTTTTTCAGCACTGTTTATTTTTCCTCAGTGTTCACAAATACGTTGACTCTGCAGTGGGAACCCCTCCGTGACCAAGGCTGTCCTGCAATATTTTTCTCCCTTTCATTTTCTTGAAGATGTTCTGCTGGGCACCCACCAGATTTATTGCAAAAATTATCTCAAAATCAGTATAAAGAAGTATTCACCTGGCCAAATCTGTCCCTTCTCTCCCTGCACACACTGTCCTAACTAAAACTGTATTGCACTTATATTGTACTTTTGATCTCTCTTTGCTTACAGTGCTCAAAGTTTGACTGTTGGGTGAACAGCACATGAAATGCACAACACCCTTGAAAAAGTGAGCAAGATTTGTTACGGCTTTTCCAATCAGGTGGCTTCTGCCTGCTGCCTGTCCAGTGAGGCTGGCAAGCACTGAGTGAATAGGGTGTAGCTGAGTGGTGCACATTTGTAAAGTGCAATCATACTTCTAGGAGGAGTTGTGTTTTACAAGAGCCTTAGAGGTGGTGTGGAGTGAAAGAAGAGCTGAAGTGTTCACACCACAGACTTTGTGGAGTCTTACTAAAATAAGTCTTTGTGCTACAAAGATGTAGAAGTGGGTGTGGACTATGCAGTACAGTTACCCTCATCAGCCTGTACTCAACAAACAAATGAACATTTCACTTTTATTTATTCCGAGGTTGGGGGCAGGGGGTGTCAGTGGGCTCTTACACAAAGTATTCATTTAAATGCTTTGTAGAGATCTGCTGCTGCTGCTCACCGAGCTCGCCCCTGGCTCAAGGCCCTACTTGCTTAGCTGGGTTTCAGCTTCTCTTCAGGCTTAGGCAGTGCTGCTTTGCAAGTACAGCCTTCTCTGGGGGATGACAGAGGCGATCCACTCACCAGTGCCCTGCTTGGCCTCCTCCCACGTGTAGCGGGGCACGTAGCCAAAATCCTGCTGTGCTTTTCTGTAAGAAAAGGTGAACGGGGTGTTCAGCAGCGTGACCAGGTGGCGGTTGGTGGAGGGGATGTAGCGGACGAAGGGCCGCAGCAAGAAGCTCACGATCTCCAGCAGCAGCGAGAAGTAGTAGAGCACTGTCAGAGGCATGGGCAGCTGGGGCTCAATGCCAAACCCCAGGTCCTTGGTCAGCTCGTAGTTCAGATCAGCGTAGCTCATGTGAGGAGTGTCATCTGAGATGTAGTAAAACTTGCCCCTGATGTGCTTGGCTTTCTGCGGGGCTCGCAGGGCTTTGGCTGCCTGCACATGTGCCCAGGCGATGTTCCCCACGTACACAGGGTTCACCAGAGCCTCCTTCCTGGAGAAGCGCAGGTAGACGTTCTTGTTCAACAGGCACTTATCCAGATGGCCCTGGAGAAATGGGCACCCTTCCCCAAAAATGTACATGGATCTTAGGGCACAAGTCATCAGCGTGCCACCATCCTTCAGCACCTGGCCATCTGCTTTCAGCACAGAATCCTCTGCCAGTCTTTTGCTTTGGGCATAAGGAAATTTTGATGTGCTCTCATAAGGTGTATCTTCGTCCCCATTGAAAATGGGGTCACCTTTGCAGTTTGGACCTGTCACTTCTATGGTGCTGGTGTATATGAAGTGCTGGACGTTACAGCGGACACATGCCTCCAGCAGCAGCTGAGTACCTTCAAAAAGAAACATGCAAGGCAGTCTAGAGCTCCCCAGCCAGGAAGAAGTGGGCTTTTCAAGTCAGAAACAGCACCTCTGGCCTGAGCTTGGCCAGATCTCCCCTCCCTGCAGCTGGAAGAATCCTGTCCTGAACTGGACAGTATATTCAATGACACTGAACCTGCTCTGAATCTGTATTTAAGTAGCATCAGTGCACCTTCCAGAGCTAAACAAGGGTGAACATTTGGTCCTAATTGCATGCTGTGGGGTTTTTTTATGCCAAGAATAAAATTTTTGCCCTTCCTTAACTTAGCATGGGTACTGACCACAGATTCAGGAACTCGTGCCTCTTGGTTGGATTGACTTGGCTTAAGGCAGAGGACCTTCAGAAGCTGCCCCTCTCCTTAGGCATCATCCATGCTCTATGCTGAAGCCTGTGTTTTTCAGGCATGAGGATGCTCTTGGGTTGTTTGCTAAGAAGGGACAGAATTAATACAAGACCTGAAGGTTTGCCCCAAAATCCATCACAGCCAGTGCAAATCTATCCAATATTCAATTGACTTAAGAGAAGGGCTTGAAGAGAAACATGGTAAAGCAAGGCACAATAACATGAAGTCAAAGATCATAAAGTGCAGTGAGAAAAGTGATGTTTATGTGTGTATGCCTCCTTTTCTGGCATCTTCTGTCTTTTCTTTGCAGTAGTACAGGATTTCTTACTTTTAAAATCCTATCATAATGCTTTCACTGGGGGCAGCAGAGGTCAACTGTTCAAAGTCTTTCAAATAGTCAAGAAGGTTAAACAAGGAAAGCACACTGAAGGGGGAAATAAATACTTTAATGTGTTGCATTTAGAGTCTTCTTTTTCCACCCAGCTTTGAGGCAGAAATTGCCTTATTTGCTGTGCATGGTGTAATGGGAGAAATTGAGTGTAAAAAGGCCAGTGGACTTTGGAAGAGAAGACACAGCTCAAAGACATTTGGAAACATCTTTGGCAAAGGAACATTAAACTAAAATGACTGATATAGTATCAGAAGAGTGTAGCCTAAAATCTAGGGGATGAATTCAAACACCAGCAATGAGGCACATAAATTATCTTCCAATTCTGCTCAGTCTGTCACAGCAACAAGTGAAGGCAGCACAATGCAGATCAGACTAGTGTGACTGAAACGAATATAATGAATTAAAGAGGTTCAGAACAGCCAAGAACATGGACTCGTGAATGAGTGAAAAATAGGAAGCATTATTAAACTGAATATTGTTAGGGCACCAAAATTCCTCTTTCTAAGCTTGAACAAGAAAAAGAAAGAAATTGAAACAAATGGAAAACAAATCTAGATAAGCCTTTCAAAAACATTAAGGAAGTGCACTGAAAAAAAGTTACACAGACAGGAATAAATGAATGTGAAAAATGAGTTCATGCAAGTCACTATGTTTAGATGACATACAAGCCAGGGTAATCTGGAAAAAATAATTTTTTTATATTATTTTAAAAATAATAGCTTAATTCCTGCTGTCAATACTGTTTAGAAAATGAGGGAAAGTAATAAAGTGCAGAAGGGCTTGATAAAATCAAATGAGATAGCAAGTTTTAAAAAAAGCAAACATAAAGTTATCTTGACAGTTGGTATCTGTTCAAGATGAATTTCACCCAAATAAAATGTGGTTTATTTGCAAATCAGAGTTGTATGTAAAAACTTTAAAGATTCCTAGAGTAATAGGAATCTGAGTGTCTTCCAAACAGCATGTAATAAAGTAAATTATTACTTTATTACATGCTTTATTCAGTGAGCGGGTCTCCGTGGTTTGCTTGCCCTTCTGGCTGAGGATCTGGTTCACAGAAGGTATTTTGTTCAGATTATAATAAATTATTTTCTCAATTCCCTCCCTTTTCAAAATTTGCTTCCCTTCCTTCCTAAAGAGATATTTTTGCTCTGAGATATTGTGTGGCAGTGGAGGAAAGCCCTGCATCAGGGCATGTTTAACTTGTTCTCTTCTGTCCTTTGTGGTTTGTGAACATCCACTTCTGATTCTTCAAACATTTATATTGTACAAGTTCTGTTTCCTAGGAGAAACAAAGCTTTCATCCTGCAAGACTGTGAAGTACATAGCAGTGCCCTGGCTGGTCAGAAAGCCAGAAGAGCATCAGAATGGAAATGGGAGGAAACAGGGAAGAGAGGGCAGCAGTATCCACTGACTGACCTTGTGGTCAGTTGGCTCTGGCAGCACGACTGTGGATGGTATTTAATTCTAGCAAATGTTATCAGCTAACCCTCACTGGCCCAGTGGGCTTTCTTCACCCATAGGCAGACCACTGTTGGCAGGGGAGTGAGTAGTGGGGAGTCAGAGCTAAAGAGCTTTCTGGGTCTGGGACATTTTAATATTTGTTTGATTTTTCTTTTTTCTGTAATTGTTTTTTAAATTATTTTTCCCCATGGAAAAATGTGTTTAGGCAACACATTCTGCTGTGAAAAACCAGATTGTAGCAGGAGTATCGTCAAAGACAGAGCTTTACAAATCCTCTTTCTGAGCTACCAACCATGTATATTTTCGTATTACCCAATGCACGGGTTTCCAGGAACTTGCCTTTCTGCTCCTCCCTCCTGACAGGGGCCTAAGAGGCTGCCCACTGGGCTCTATTTTTTGATCACTGACAATTTGTGGCTTTGATTGAGCAGAAATGAAAGGGTCTGGGAGCTAGTGGTACAGGCAGTGAGCCATGCTAAAACAGCTAAAATGCGATCCCACTGTTTTTAAGGTACATGTAAGAAACAACTCAACTACCAAGAATTCTCTGTTCCTCTGAACACTGGTGAGCAGCCAGTATTTGTGAAAGTGATGCCTCTACAGGTATGCTCCTTATTTTCCTGTGAGGAAGCCCCGTGTCTGTGGCAGAGAGGAACAAAGAACTGGGAAAGCCGTTCATGTAAATAAGAACATCTTCCCCAAATCTCCCCCAAGCTGTTGAAGCAACACAGCCAGGGAGGTCAGTGTGCATGCAGGTTAGGTTGTACCAGTTCTCTGAATGGCACTGAGGGTTTTGGCATCACAGATGGGGGGGTAAAGTCGTTCTTTAAGGAAATACATTTAAATTTCCTGGCAACTGTGATGCTACGCAGGCCATTCCTAAGTCTAAACCTTCTCCCTTCATCTGATCTTTCATGAAGAATGGGGGTTCCTTAGTAGAAGGGAACATCCCATCATTGAGTCACTGAAACCCCTCCCTCCCATAGCTTTGAGTCTGTTGGGGAATTTCAAATTATAAGCTCAGGGTGGGAGAGCTCTTGTTCCTATCAACTGCCTTCTGGCAAATGGGAGGAAAAGGAGAAGAGGAAGAAGAAAAGGAATAGCAAGGAGAGAACCACAAGCTGTGGATCAGTGCAACGTTTTTGTAATTGCAGACAGAGTCTGCAGTATTTGTAAAAATTGAAAAATGTACACAGGCAGGGATGCTATGTGGGGAGGGAGAACAAGAACCAATTTCTGAGGTGGGCATTGGGATTTGAAATGTGAATTCCTTTCAGAAAGTTCCACTGAGTGTGGGTTTATGACTGTCACTACTGAAGGCAGAGCCTGTGCAGATCTCAGGATGGGCGTATGTAAGTGTTGACAAGAGTGAATGGTCCTGCATTGCCTTGGAGTGGAAGGCTGGGTGTGGAGAGGCCCAGAACTGCTTGGGGCGGCACAGACACAGGCTTTGCACCCTTAGGTATCTCTGCACGAGATGCAGAACAACCCCCTTAACCTGGCTCATAACGAACACAGGACAGGTGCTCCCTTTCCTGAGCAGATGGTGATCAGGACATAGACGTGGGTTTGAGAGAGGTGCTTCACCTGCTCACCTGTTACATTGACTTCCCAGAGCAGCTTCTTCTCGATGAGGCCCAGGGTGTCAATGAGGGAAGCCGTGTGGATGACGAGGGACACCCCCTGGCAGGCACGGTGCAGGAATGTCACATCTCGGATGTCCCCTTCCAGGATTTTCACCTCAGTCTTACCCTTGAACTCTGCAGGGCAGCAGAAAACAGAGCACAAGACCTTACAGGCATCCTAAGAAGAGCATTGGAAGGAGTGGTGAAGGGCTGACCTTGCCTGGCAGGTGCTGACTGTCCAGGAACAGCAGGGATATTTTAAGGCTGTGAAACAGAAGGCATTTCCCAATTACTCTGTTGTCAAATGCTACTTACAGGGCTAAATAGAAATTTATTTTGCATTGCCTACCATAGGTCTGGAGCAACATGTTCCTTTCTGTTTTATTTTTTTAAGGAGAAATCTTTTCTGCTGCTATCAAGCTTCCTTTAGGTGTGACTGTTTTAAAGTTCACAGAGGAGTAGTTTTAGCTGTGCATGTTCTGGCGACTGGCTGGCTATAGATGTGCTAACCCAAGTGTACTGAACAGGCACTGCATGTTCCTGTCTTCAAGGTGATGAATGATCTCTCTCCACCCAGAGCATGTGAGCACAGGGATGTGTTCATACCTACTTTCTGCCCCTTTACCTTGCCTGTATTGCAGCTCTTCTAAGAAATTACATACAGCTCTTACACATCTTTTTCTTGTACCTTGGCCAGGACTTACAGTGCCTCTTCCAACTCCAGCTCCAGCTCCATTTCAGTGTCTGTGCTGTGGGGTCATTTTTAGCCTGCACATCTTTCTGGTTCATATTTGAACTCTCAAGTCTGTTCTCCTGAGCTACCTCAGCCCTGGCTTGATTAAATCCTGCTTTTTAAGCCCTCTCCCTCCACAGCAGCTGCTGTGTGTGATGCCAGTGGAGCTCTAGGTCTCAGAGCCATCCTTCCCTAAGCTGTGCTGGGCAGAAGCATTGTTTTTGCAGCCCAGAGCTACACAAACATGAGCCAGCACCAGATGATCACTTGGAAGAATTTACAGTCCAAGGCAATGCTGCTCTGCATTGCTCAGTCATCTGGCCTGGCTGCAGCCATACCATGGGAGAGGAGAGGACTATCTCAGCATGACCCACGGCTTGTAAGGAGGTGGTGTCATTGCAGCAAGTCCTCTGAGAGCCTCTGCTGTGGCTGCACTAGGTGGCTCCCCAGGCACAGCTACTGGGCAGGGACTCTGCACCACAGGCAGAGCCTCTGTCCTTCTTCCAGCACAATCAAATGCCCCTTTTAGATTAGAGAAAAACCTGATTAATTTGTACAGCTTTAGCTTCAGCCATGACTGAAATGTACCCAAGTGCTTTGTCACCAGCTCCAAAGCAGGCAGTATTTCATCCCATGTCCTTAATAGGAAACACTGAGAGAGACAGCTGTTGGGATCTGGAACTGAGTGGGAATATCTTTTAGAATGGTTTTATCTCATTTTCTCTGTAGCATGCTAGAATGTAACCCTGTATCAATTTAACAATTATTCTGATGCAACAGGCTTAAGAGGCTTTTTTTTTTTTCGCACCACACAGTTGGTCTGAGATTTAAGATTTGTGAAACATTTGCAAAACTGTTACTAAATCTAGAGTTCCTGCCCTCCCCAGCACAGTCATTGCCACATGCTCTCTTCTGCTCCTTTATTTTACAGACTGCATTCATTTCCTAGGACTCCATCTCCAGAAGGTTCACACTGACCTCTACTTGCATGGATGCAAAAGTGTCAGACTAGGGCTGGGCTTTTTATTAAGCACCTGGTAGTCAGATTTGCTCTAATAAATATTAGTCTTTTTACTGCCCTTAAGTTGATGTTCTCCATGAATAAGGCTTTGTGGGATTGCAATAATGCCAAGAACAGACAGAAAAAGTTTTCACAACATAAATTCTGACATGTGACCCCTTCAAAGTGATCACAGTGCCCAAGCAGGAGTTAGGAAAATGGAAGTTTTTCCACATATATATCAAAGCTTTTGGGAAACGTTCAGAAGAAGCCTGTCCCTTTTAAAGCTGATCACAAGAAATCTGCTGTCTAGGTGCTTTGTGCCTTGTTTGGGCTTGCTTTCTGTGTGTGTGATATGAATCAGGATATCTGCTCCTCTCTTCCATTTTAGCCAGCAGAAGTTACATGGTAAGTACAATATGGGCCTTGCTGACTTGAGCAGCATCAGCTGCATGCCAGGAATCAGCAGATTGATCTTGTTTTGCTCTGGGTGAAGAGAAAACTACAGGTGAGCTTGGAAGCAAAGAGAGGAAAGAAGCAGCGACTCACAGAGAGTGGTTTCAGTGTGAGGTGGACAGCAGAGAGAAACTTGATTTCTGTCTACACAAACCATTGCCCAAGCATCAAAAGAACACGTGTGGGTAGGTCAGAGGGGGAGGAACAGAATAAATTCAAGTCAGCTCTCCATTTTTGCATAAAGTGATTATGACAAAGTACCTACTCACTGGGAAAGCTTGTTCTTCTTCACCAGTGGTTTCTGTGTCCTCTGTGTGGTAAGTAAATTCCCTGCTTGCTATGGGGTAGTTTTTGCTTGAAAATGCAATAGTTTCTCAATGAAATTCAATGTCCTGTTGTGAGCAGTTTTTGACTCAGCAATACAGTCAGAACATTTGCCCTGAACTTAAGAACATAGGAATTTTGATTTCTCCAGAAGTGCCAATGCAACAGTAAACAACACAAAAAAGAATCATTTAAGTGGAAGCACAGGAAAGGCAGGAAGATAAATCAGAAGTGGAGATGGGAGGTAAGAAACCCAAGGCACCAAATACCATGTTCAATGTGACGTTCGTTCTCAACCACACAGTGTGACTGGATAAGCTCCAACTCACAGCACTCGACATGGACTGGATCATCCCCGACTCCCTGGGGCTGTGGGAGACCACAATTGCCACTCTCCTACTCAGACTGAGTGTGATGGTCAGGCTCTCAGCAGGAAAGTTCTTTGGACAATAGAGGAGTGCCCCTGAGCACCTTCTGGCATGAAGACCTGTGACTTGCACATACTTTTCTGTCATACTACCCACAGCCCTGACTCTGAGCAGATATTGCAAGTGCAAGGTGCTGAAGAGATTAGTGAGGAAAAAACCCACTCAGCTCTGCTCCTGGCTATTCCAGAAATCCAGACAACGTCTGCTAGCCAGTAAAAGTCCCTGTAGTAAAAATAATGCAGGTCAGAAGACTCCAGCCCCACCAACAGGTTTTGTGGCAGCCCCGCACCTGGAATAGGAGTCACTGTGATAGAGAAGGGCTTGAAAGGGAATGGTAGGGAAACATTCCAGGTAGTCCCGAGCACAGGGACTGGCAGGACACTAGAAGAGATGTAACCACAAGGGCTGATACAGACAGAGGAGCTGCCAGTCAAAGTGCAGGAGTTCAAATCTGTTTAAACACATCTGGAATGTCAATCTATGGTCCCTACTACCTGTTTGGGTAAATAGGGTAAAAAAGGCTTTGGTAACTGATTTTTCCCTACCTCCTGCACTCCTCAGATAGGCAGAAGGAATGTTAAAAGAATAGGAGAGGGGGTGTGTGGGCAGTGCTCAGTGGAGGAAGAAGGGAGGATAAGGAAAAAGGGCATAGAACTTGCCTATTAACAAAAACCCCAAAACCATCAAAACCTTTGCTGCAGTTCAGCCAAGTTTGTGCCCACACAAGCAATTGTTTTCACTCCCCAGGATGCTCCATTATCCCCAAAAAACTCATCTGGTTTAGAACAGTGTAGATGCCTCTGCACTGCTGCATCAGTGCTAAACCACACACACAGTCCTGCTGCTTCAGCCTCTACTGTAGCTGCAGGTTTTGGGTTTGTTTCTGTGGAAACTCTCTGGAACCCAGAGCAGGAAGGGCTGCTGCAAGGCTCAAGGGCATCTAGAAATCCTCAGTGAAATGCTGAGTCAGATTTAATGAGGAAGAAGTTTGAGTTGTAAAAAACCATGATAAAGGCTTGTGCAATTTGTACCACGTTTCTGGAGCACTGTTGCTATTCCTTGATGACACTTAAATGCTCTATAGAGTGATCAAGGCACTTTAGCAAATCATACAGAGATATTCCTCAAGGGTTCCCATATAGTTGCCTGTAGAGAAGAAGCCTTGCAGCGAAGATATGATGGAGGAAGTTATTGTCAAGTAAATATAATGTAAGGACTTATGAACCTGACTGAATTTAGCCCTCCTATGTGCCTTTTTATAGATGTGCTCAGTATCTCAATAAACAGGACATTTAAAATTAAACACTCTGAGATGCTTTCCCTGCCACAGACTGTCTCTGACACTGGGCACATCACTCACTTGTGCTGTCTCCAGTCCATTCAAGAAGGCAGAGTCCTGCCGTGCACTTTGCAAATGGGTCCTGTCTCTTCTGTGTTTAGCATTTGCTTAAACAGGAAACTGCAATAATGTTACCAACAAAAGCAGTTTTAAAAATACCTCACCACAGCTCTCAGCCAGAAGATCATTATTAATCTAATTAATCACAGGTTGAAGAAAACCATTAGAATTTGTACGCACAACTTTGTCACTGCCTTTTAGTCTGGCATACCAGAGCCCAGCACAGTATAGCAATGCTTGCATTTCCCTTTCCTCCAAGAAGAAGTGTGAGATTTTTGCACTAATTTTGCTCTGTGGGTTTTGTTGTAATATAAGTCAGGTTTAAGACAGCCTGTTTACTGCATGAACAGCATAAAGAAGCCTCAGGGCCTGACAAGAACACTCTTGTTTTCGTATTTTGCACCCTATTTTTGTGCTGGGGGGAGAGAGAGGGATAAAGCAAGGCTTCCTTGAGATAAAACCTCTATCTGCAAAGCTGGTTTGGATGAGAGGTAAAGGCTTCCAGGCTCCCCACGTGGGACAGCAACACACATAGCTGCACACACAGTCCTCATGGAATGGCACTTACTGTCGAATCTGCCGAGTGCCTCATCGCTGAAGGCTTTGTCCAGCAGTCGGATCTCAGTCAGCGCCTCCTTTTCTTCCAGCAGCAAGCACACAATCCTCTGGCCAAGAAATCCTCCTGCTCCTGTCACCAGGCAGCTTACCCCAGCCAGGGACATTGCTCTGGGTTGCTCCTCGGTGGTGAACTCACTGTGTCTTGAGCTTGGTTCTCCTGCTGGCTCTCCTCCTGCCTGAGAGAATGAACATATGACATCAACTTCTGGAGACTTTACAAATCAAAGGGTGTTACCAGAAGGAGACAATACTGAAAATCAAACTTTAACCCCTATATCAAACAATTTTTTAAGCATATTTTACTTTTGCTAGTTATTCCTATTCAGAAGTAGTCTATATTTTTTCCCATGCAAAGAAAAAATTTTTACAAATCATTACAAACCAATTAAATTAACAAATCTGAAAATGCTCAAAAACAACTTCAATGCCAAACAAACCCCACAAAGGTTTCCCACAAAAGTCTGCCTTGAGTCTCAGTTCCACCTCTCTAGCACTCAGAAGACTGTGCGGGAGATTTGCCTGTATTTATATACTGCAGAGCACCACCTCAGTCATTTTGCTCCCCTCCCTCTTGAATGGCTCCTTTGCTGCAAAAGAATGTGATGCTTCCACACCACTCCCACCGAAGTGGAAGGCTCTGGATGCAGTGAGGTCTGAGCCTAGATGTGGTCCTGCATCCCTAAATCCTCAGAGAATAAACCCTCATCTTGATAATTCTCTCTAGCTGCATTTCCTTGTGCAAAATTGTGCCAATATTGAAGGTAGGGAGCATTAAAATTAAATACAAATAGCAGGACAAGCTATTTAGAGTGGTTTGAGGAGTAGACTCTAGTGCTGTATATTTTCTGGGCTTCCATACTGGGTGTACTGGGCTTCCCCATTACAACATGGGTTTCTCACTCTCTCTGTGTGAGATCAAAACCTAAGCCCCAGGATTTTGTATTTGTTCAGTATACTAGAGGCATTTGAAGTGATGAAATTGTTTAATGTACCATCAGAGTTAAATTCAAGCTGCAGGAGGGAAAAGTTCACCTCTGGAAATGTCTTGTGCAAGAGTACCTAGTAAAAGTCAGGCTGTTTGTGTCTCTGCAGGGAAAATACCCAGGTGTTTCTCCCTGGCATTTCACTCCATTTCAAAACTGTTTTCTAGTGTGAGACCAGAGCAGGGCTTAGGCATTAGCCTGAAGCTCCTAGTGCCAGCTCTGCCTTCCTGGGTCTGTCAGCACACGCTGACTGCAGCTGTATTTTCTTTCTCTCACACACAGGGATAGGCTGACATCCCTGCTGAAGAAGGAAGATAAATAGGGAGCTGCCTTAAGTGAAAAGGCCTTGAGTTGCAAAGAAGAAATCTAGCAACACCATTAACTAGGCTGAAATCACTGGAAAAGGGATCCCTGATTTGGGGCATAGCTGGAATGGATCTCTAAAAATGCTTTGTTTCCATTCGTGCCACTAACTGCTAAGCTCCTTTTTTTATTCTATCATGGGTTTTGTTCACTCATTAAAGACAGCCCTGGAGAAAAGCTGTAGAAGAAGCATGCCACACTTTTTTAGGCAAAACTGGGCTTGCATGTGACAGGAAGAAAGCAAAACCATTTCTTTTGGGGGAGAAAGGTTTCTAGCTGACACAGATGATGAAGTTTTGGCAACTGTTTCAGTCTCAGCATCCTTGAAAATCTGTTCCTTACCCCAACAAAGCTTTAAAAAAATTGTTATCAGTGCTTCTTTCCTTGGCTTTTCACAGTCAAGACCTTGACATTGTATGCTCTTATCAGAAGCTGCTGCAAATTAATTTTGTGCACTTTCAAAGGAAAAATAACTGGCTAAAGCCTGATGCTGCAAGCAGCATTCTCTGAAACAGGGCTTCCTTTTGCTTTTAGAAAGGAAATAAAATGCTTTAAAGAGGCATTATAAAACCAGACAACACCACACAGCCTCTTAGGATAGAAAATGCTCTCTTACACCAAGCTTGCCTGTTAGAATAACCAAGTTTAGCAGGGGTAGTGCTTCTATGAGAATATGAGTGCTGCTTAGGGGACTGTAGGGAGATTTACTGCTGCTGTTCTTTTGTCCTCTTAGGTACTACTCGGACAAATGCTTGGTTTAGTTTGAGGGAATTTGATACATCACTACATAGCAGCCTTCATCTGAACTGCTGTTTGTGAATGTCAGTGGTCAGACAGCAGCAATTTGCTCAATTCCAGCTCAGACCTACTGGTGCTTCCTGCAGTCTCACCTACAGACAACATTTTCACCCCTTGTTTCTTGTTGACATTGCTGGTGGGATTGCTGGGTGGCATGACAGCTCCTCCTGTGCAGACAAGACTGGCTCTGGTGCTCCCCAAAGGACATGGAGGCAGATGCTGGAATGGGCTGTACACCCCAGACTGGTGCCAGTGAGCAACAAGGCCAAAGTCCACCAGACCCCAGACCACCAGGAACAACTTGATGAACTTCAGAGTTATTGCACAGGCAGGGGACTTGCAGACTAAAATATAACTGAGCAGTATCTAAAAAGTTTACCAACGCTGCATTCGGTGTTGAGGCATAGACATTTTTTAACTATGGTCTTGTCTTCCTTCTCTTTGACTTCATTATAAAACAAAGCTGCCACAATCTGATATTTTGCTGTAGAATGGACTGCATGACTAAGAGCATAATTTTAGAAAATCAGAGCTTGTACATTTTGGGGTGTGTTGGAGAAATGCTATACATGGATTAAGTGGATAGCTTAGTGTATGTGCAATGCCATGTCCCATCCCAGCTGTGTCCCTGATTTGCTGGCCCAGGAACAGTGTTGCTCCTCTGACTTTACTGCTGCTTACTGTGACAGAAACTTTGGGGCAATGACTGGCAGGTGTTAGAGAATGTGTTTTCTTAGCCTTGTCACAAGGAGAAAAAGGGACTGGGAGGGAGTGTAGTGGAGAAAACAGAAAGAGAAACAGTGAAGGGAAAATTCCCAGCAGCATCAGGAAAAAACTGTATCATGGTACTGGAATGATTATATGCAATAACATTGCAAGGAATGGAAGTTTTAGATAGGATAACATGTACTTTTGCAATGTTATCAATGCTGTTTATTATGGAATCAGGTAAAACAATTTTGCAATCAATCAGGCTATCCAGGATTGAGAATGGGAGAAGACATCTTTTTGTCCAGAAAGAATTTTAATTCAGGAAAGGGGTTTCTAAAGTCTGCCCTGTTGCCCAGAGTGATGAGAACTGAAGCAGGGAAAAGCAAAAGCATGCTCATTACTTAACTGGACCTTTTGATTTCAAAATATAGAGTAATTGTGACCAAAAAGACACACACACACAAAAAAAAAATTCATGTTTCTTCTGATGTGGAAAATTAATGTGTTTCTTACCACTGTATGCCTGTAAGCTCAAAATGCCTACATGGTGGCAGCTCTGGGAGAGAGGCTGTATTTTAAGCTGTAGATTTACTCAAGGAGAACTTCTGCCCTTCAGGGTGGGGGGCACTGTTCCCTCCTGGAAACATTTTCCTCTCTTCTAATTATACATTGACAAGAGGGAACAAGATTTAAATAATTAACCTTTGGACGACTGTCCTGCACCAGACTCTGAACTTCTTATAGTGGGGAACAGTTGTAAGACACTTTAATCAAGGTATGAAGAAAACCACCTTAAGGGGCTTCAGTGTTTCTGTGTCTTCAAATCTGACAAAGAAAATATCTCCTATTTCAGTACTACCAAAATTATTCCAGTAGAAAGGTGATTGTAAACATTTCAGACATTATCTCCAAGATCAAAAAAACCTTCTGGTAGTAGTCTTTGCTATATTAGAGAGCACATAAGTTGGGCAATTAAGTAGAAACAAAACTTTATCTCCTTTTCCCTTTACTATTTCCTCAGCTGAACTTGATGGGTGAATCATATATTTAAAGGCTGGAGAAATTTGCATCATATGCCAAAGAAAAATGTTTATATTTGGATCCATTTTGTAGATAAACTACCCTTGTAAGTAGACTGATTCTCTGTCCCGTCCTCCAGGGATGCAAGGAAGCAGCAGAGTTTGATTGCTCCTTAACCCACATGTTAACAATCTTCAGGGACAGTTTTTTGTAAGGTTTAACCTTGCTTGAATGTGTATCAGAGGTATTCACAACAGTCAAGTACAAAAAGCAGAACAGGGTGCAGACAAGGGGGCATAAAACTTTGGTAAGCTTTGGCACAGGCCTAATACAGACCATAGAAAACTCTCAATGTCTTGGAAAAACTGGGCTTGTTAAATAGACTCAGCCTGATTGAACCCTGTAATGTCTTAGTTTAAGTTCACTCACCAAATATCTTTGCTTTTCTCTCAGAAAATGCTTTCTTGCAGCCTTTCACAGAGATACATGTGCTGCCTCTGCAGCTCCATGTAGTTGATCATGGCAGCACAGTGGTATGGCAGAGTACACATCTCATATGCAGCTCTTATTTTATGATTCTGTGATATCCCCCAACAATTCAGATTAAAGGGAGCCTCTGGAGATCTCTGTGCCAACCTCTTCTCACAGCAGTGTCAGAGAGGTTGCTCTGGACCTTGACCAGTCAAGCTCTGAATATCACTTATGATGGAAGTTTCACAAACCCTATGTTGCAGTTATCTGACTGCCCTCATGGTGATTTTTTCCCCCCACTGATTTCTACTTGGAATTTTCCTCATTGCATCTTGTCCCCATTGCCTTTCACCCTTTTACTGTACACATCCAAGAAGCTGATCTGGATCCAAATGAGTGGTAAAAGACAGCGATGTGATCCCCCCTCCCCCTGCCTTTAGCCTTCTCGGGACTGAGCACTCCCAGTTGTCTCATTCTCTTCTTGTACATCCTTGGAATCCATCAACGTGTGTGATGTGCTGTAATTCCCAAGTCTTATCTGCCAGGCTGTCAGTCTGCTGACAAGGTTTATTGTTACTGGAACAGAGAGGAAGGCCTCTGTGTGAAGGCCTCTGGAAGATCACTGCAGACACTGTTATCTCTGAGAGAAATTAAAGTCTAAACAGAATGAGCTAACAGGGTTAGCTTCTTCCTTCTGCCTCCTTTGGGCCAATTTGAAGTAGGGTTTATGCAAAAGGTCACTTTTTGGTAGCATGGGTCCCCCGGCACATTCCAGGGAAATGGGTACCAGGGTATCTTCCAGCTCCAAAGCAGGGTGAGGCAGGGTCTCTGCACACTGAGAGCTGGCTCTTTGCCCCAGAAGTTGTACTCTGCTCCACTCTTTCATTGCTCTGCATTTAGAAGCAGTGGGCAAGAACTGTCCCCACCTTCAAAGGGTAGCTGGGGTCCCTGGTAGCTTATGCATCTTGTTTCTGTATCTGTTATGAATAGATCCAGGAAACACCAAACTATGGTCTTTCCATAAAGATAGCAGCCTGAACATTTACTGTCCCAGAGCAGGAGAGGTGTGTGGATTGAGTTACAGTGAGCGTTGCCATGACAAGTGGAAAAAGCAGGGCATGTAGTTTTCCATGTCTGGCTGTCCAGTGTAGCAGAACTTTGGAGGAAGACCCAACATAGGTAATGTATTTAAGCAAGTAATAATTACCCAAACTCTTAAGGAATTCATTGGTCTCAATAAAGGCAGAGTGCAGCCTGTGCGAACACAGAGCCTTTCCTAATCTCTTCAGAAGCTTCTGGAAGGCCTTATAAGGTACTTATTGCACCTCCTTTTTCATCTTCAGTCTGGCTGGGGCCTCAGCTTGAGCTGCCTCTATTTGGTGGGCACGGCAGGAGGCTGATCACAGCTTTGAGAACTGAACCAGGTGTTGGCCAATCTCTGAGACACTGGCACAGCCTGCAATAAATGAAACATTGGTGAGAGAGAAAGGTGTATGGATGAAGCTCGGAAGCCGCCCTGCTCTGAATCACAGTCTGGTATGAGCCAGGTTGGAATAGGTTGGTACTTTGATATCTCTACTCCTCAATGGCATCTTCAGCCTTGAGGTTTGGCACTGGACTCCCCCCACAAGAAGAGTTAGAATCACGAAAAAAATTATTTTTATAATAAACTGAGCAGGGTGAAATCTGGTCCAGTCAAGTCAGCAGAAAAATGTAGACAGGAAAGATACAGGGTTTGCTGTGTGCCAAGTGGCCAGAGGTGGAGATAGGCATTCCCATTTCATTTGGTCAAATAGGGGTGGGATAGGGGTGCTGTTGACAGCTGGCTGAACATGAGCCAGCCGTGTGCCCAGGTGTGATACAGGCATCCTGGCCTCTATCAGCAATGGTGTGGCCAGCAGGACCTGGGCTGGGCCCCCTGTGCTGGGCCCTGGTGAGGCTGCACCTCAAATCCTGTGTTCAGGAGAGGTTTAGATTGGAAATTGTTATCAAGCACTGGACTAGGCTGCCAGTGAAGTGGTGGAGTCACCAGGTCTGGATGCATTTAAAAGGCAGGCAGATGTGGCACTTAGGGACATGGTTTCATGGTGGAATTGGCAGTGCTGGGTTAACAGTTGGACTTGATGATCTTAAAGGTCTTTTCCAACCCAAAAGATTAAATGATTCAATGAATTTCATAGCTCCAGCAAAAGGATCTCAACCTGCTACTCTTGCTGAATCCTGTGCCCCTTTGCATGTAAAGAACTGTAAAAGTCTGCTGGAGAAAAAACCAGGAATCTTTACTGCTTGAAAAAGTAGCCCATAAAACCAGATTTCGGATTTCGGCTCCAATCTCCCAGTCAACATTGCTATCCACTTGAGTTCATGGCTGCTAGAGCATGCTGATGTCTGAATACTTCTACACTGGATCTGCATGTTATACTTACTGTCACAGAATATCCTGCATTAGAAGGAACCCACAAGGATCATCAAGTCCAATTCCTGGTCCTGCACAGGACACACCAAGAGTCACACCGTGTGCCTGAGAGCCTTGTCCAAATGCTTCTTGAACCATGCCAGGCTTGGTGCTGTGACCACTTCCCTGGCGAGCCTGTTCCAGTGCCCACCACCCACTTGTTCATGAGTAAAACTGGAGTTTGCACCGGGCTCTGCAAATTTGCTGTTTGGTGAGGGGTCAAACAGGGCAGGTACAGCTGGGAGCAGGAGTGAGAAATGCAGAGTGAGAGTAAAAGCTTGGAGGAGACTCAAAGGCTTTCAGAGCATGTGTAATTACCAACAGACTGTATTCTCCAACACACAGAGAAAAACTCTGCATCCATTTTTAATGACTTTTTCATGCAGAAAAAAAATCAGTTGCATTTTACCTTGATAAACACTAAGTAAGTCCTGAAAAACATATGCTGCCATTCCCAGGAGAACAGAAATTCCAAGTTTTGCTTGGCTATACTTAGGAGTTTTGCATCTCTTTACTTGGGTCACAAAGCTGCTCTAACCCACTCCCTCCATGCAAACTTGATGGCTGTGGCACCTGGAATGCCAAGTGGTTTCACAGGAAGCAGAGAATCTCCTCAAGTATAGCAACAAGAACCCGCACAGCTCCTGCAGATTCCCTTTTTGTGATCCATCCATCGCACTCCTGATTTTATAGGGCTTGCATGCAGAAACCTCTGTAACACCCATTACAAAAAAATACTTACCAGCCAAGGCCATAGACAAGCGAAACTCATCCTGCAGAATTCTCAAGACATCTTGAAGACCTTCTTCACCCTGCCCCAACAGAGAAAGCAGTCAGGGTAAAAGGAGCACTGGCACGGAGCAGTGCTGCAGGATGCCTGCACCCTGAGAGCTGGGATAGTCCCTTAAGTCCATGCCAATTCCAGTCTCTCATGCAGATGAATGATTAAAATGATATGATGGATGTGCTCAGTTCATCACAGATAAATTTAGATGCTTTTCCTTTTGGGATACATCTGAACAGGGAAAGAAAACAAAGCTGTTTTTCACTTCTGACATTTTGTAGCTGGCTCTTTTTTTAAGCTTTCTGTTTTCCCCCACCAGTGGGCTTGCTATTTAAAATGTCAAGCCTTACAATGCTGACAGTTTTTTATGAAGTAATGAGAGTTTTATATACTTCAGAAACTGTAGTTTATTCAAATACTGGACTGAATCTTTAAAAACAATAGACTATATGTTTTTCTCTGTATGACACCAAGAAGCTCAAAAGCCAACAAAATGTATATAAGACTTTGATCTCCCTATAAAATATTGGAGGAATTAAAAATGTTTTTTCTCTTAAATTTTCTTTTTATGTCTTGCAATAATGAATGCTTTGGGTGCAGACAATGTTAGCACGTGTTTGTGCCCTTCCTCTGTTGTATGCTATGGTAATGCCACTGAGATACATCTTTAGGAAGATTCCATGGAATACAATACCAAAGCACAACTGAACCCCCCAAATCGCATCTCCTTTCTGTTTGCATTGTGGAAAAAGTGCAGGCAACTCACAGGAACATCTTTTTCATCTTAGGCCCTTTTTTGATGTTTACTGGCAAAACAAACAGTACTGCCAACTCTTACAGGTTTTTTCAGAAGATACAGGCAATTCCTTCCACAAAGCCTAGCTACTGGAATCCACAGCAATCACACCACTGGACAAGAGTGCCATTTAAAAGAAAGAAAATGTTTCTAGACCATAAAAATAAGTATCTTTTCTTTTAGAGAAAATTCTGAAACGTTCCATCCAGAGTGTAAAAAGAAAAAAAAAATAGCAAAAAACCCAACCAGTACAATAATATTTTAATTTTAATTATATTGTGTTTACCTTCTGGATAAGACACCTAATTCATGACTCTGGATCATAGAAATATGCCAGGAGCTAAGCAGCAAAGCTGGAACTGAAATAGCAGTGGAAAACTCAGGCATCTCCAGGACAAAGTTTTGCTCAGCCTCGTCCAAAATATTTCAGCCATCAGTGGGATGGAGTTCTATGTGTATTTCTGAAGAATTCATAGCACTGCTATGAAACTGGTGTATCAAAACCATGTACTGTTCCCAAGTATTTGCTGAAAGCAAATAAAATTGTCAGACTCATCTTTCTGGCAAATAAGCCCAGCTCCAATTTTCTGAGTCCTACAGTATTTTAGTGCCAAACTGCAACACCAAGAAATCAGGTCCACAAAACAATGTTATCACCTTCAAAATCTCCTTGTTCAAAACCCCAGGAAATTGTGAAATTCAGTGATATTTTTAAATCACAGGAAATGTCAGGGTTTCATTCAATTTGGGATGATTCCACTTAAAACTCAGCAAAACAAAATTAAAAAATATATTCTGCACTGGTGAAAACCCTGTGACTTCAGTTGCAGGAGTGCTGGAGAGTGTGAGAAGCAGGCATATGAACTCAGAGCTCCTTACTCACCTTGTAAGCCAGGCCCCATAAAGCTGGTCTTCCAATAAAGACACATTTTGCTCCCAGTGCCAGTGCTTTTAATACGTCGCTTCCTTTTCGTATTCCACCATCCACATAAACTTCGACTCTGCCTCGTACTGCCTCCACAACCTCAACCAGAGCATCAATCTGCAAAGAAGCAGCCAGTCTCACCTTGAGGGCAGCTTTTGATTCCAAGAGAAGGAGGATATATTCCAAAGAGACAGGCAGGGATGCAATGCTTTAGTAGGATACCGTCTCCAAATGAAACGTGATGATGCATCACAAATAGTGAGCACCAGGAGCTGCAGAACAATGTGCAGCTTGCTGTTCTGTTTCCCAGATACTTAATGCCATTTTCCAGTGCTCTGCTTATGCTGATATTTTTTGCTATCACTTTTGATAAGTGAAAAAGTAACTTTTTCACTAGATTTATGAAAGATTTAGAACATAAATTTCAATGGGATAACTGTAATCAATATTTTACTTTCATTTGAGACAATGATGAATGATACAGCTGTTTGCAAAAAAGACTGATGTCAAACTTCTACTGCTCAAACTACCTAACCTTACATTTCAACTTAATCCTGGTGACCACTTGTTGAGTGCCTCCCCATAAAGCATCTGTGAAGAGTTTCATTTGCTGTGTAGTACAGTCAATCATTTCTTCCAGGTTAGGTCTCCTGATTCCCCAAGGTCTTTTCTGTAGAGTCCAGCATGAATTAGAGCCTAGGATGTTATTGCAGGGCAGCACCACACAGAGATGCTGACCCCAAAGGCAGTACAACCAGGGGCAGGACATTGCACTAAACATATTTAACTCTCCTTCAGAGCAAAGCCAAAAGGCTCTTTTCTGCAGTGTTTTATACCCTTTTGCCTTCTTTTAATCTTCTTTTTTTTTTTTTCTGAATGTCAAGCTGAAAACCTTCAGGCTGAAATTTTCTAGGACTAGCTCAGCAAGAGCCAGGCTTGGCACCAGAAGAATAGCAGAGCCCAACTAGGTATCTATTCCTTGTCTGTGTATGTAAAGCGACTTTTAAGGTAGAAGAGCAGCTAAATGTGGATGCCATTTCTGTTATTATGCCTTTAGCATTTGTTTTATTAATTTTTTTTATTCATTATTGTCAGCCTAGACGTAGAATAGAAGAGAATTCCCTGGTACCTATTTTTATTTTACAAAAGAAAACCGAGAAAAGAAAGTTCATAAGATACCGTGCAATGCAGAACTGTAAAATAAGAGCAATTGGAAAAACTGTCAGAAGCCAAATTACGCCAGTGAAATACACACACGTCCAAACAATGCATGATTTCTTTGTACAAATTAAAAAGCAGGGGAATTTTTCTCCAGATAAGTTATCCTTTTTCTGGCTCATGCAAGTCAATAAATTTCCACTTAGACTTGAGCCTGTAAATACGCAAGCAGACCTCTCACTAAGTCTAGCTGCATTGTTTTGCATGTTTTGACAGATGTGAACAATGAGAATACATTATGCTCTCATTTGTACATTTTTGGTTCCAGAGCTTTGTTTTCTTTTTGCTGCAGTGCGCAAGGAGTTTGTGTGCACTGCACCAGCTAATGGAGACACAGGCAGAAACTCTTCCTGACTTAGGCCAGTAGTTTATCTGCACTTACATGGGTCCTGTGATACTTACAGAACCCTCCCAAGAAGCTGAGGAAATACTTCAATAGGTAGTCCTTGTCAGGGCATGGACCTCACCAGTTTAAAGCTAAAGTACATCTGCACACATCCATGGCCACTGGACAAACTCAAGTCCACCAGAAGTGTACACACAAACCCGGGCACAGAGATACCCAGGTTAATGCAAACGTGCAGACCGTAAACAGGGAAAAGGTGGGACATGTGCTCTCTCACTTACAGTGGCAGGTCCTTCATCCAGTTGCCTTCCTCCATGATTGGACACAATAATTCCCTGAACTCCATGTCTCACTGCCAGCTCTGCATCTTCTCTTGTCAAGATGCCTTTGATGATGATGGGCAGGCGGGTCAGGCTCCGCAGCCAGTAGATATCATTCCAGGTGACCGAAGGGTCCAAGCTGTTGGGTGGCAGTCCATACTCAGACCAGTCATCTCCCTACACCCAAAAGGAAACAACAGGCTGAAACAATACACAGGTCCCTTGGTGTCCTTCCTTGCCCTAGAACAGACTAATCAAACTTGCCAACAGACATGTTCATCAGCTCCAGAAATGTCACGTCTCTGGAGGAGAATAATTACAATGGGGGTGGAGATCAGTGTCTCTAAGGCAGCTGGATGGGGATTTTGAAGACAGAATCCAGTCTGGCAGGAGGTCAAGCCAGGATGCTGCAGAACCAGCAGGGGAGAAGATACGCCCCGGTACAGCAAATGCCAAGGCAGCAGTTACCCAGTGGTTTTTGTCTCATGTGGTACGTGCCAGCGCAGTGAATGAAAGGACAGGCTCATTTTACAAACCTCAAAGGCTCGTTCCAAGTTCTTCACTTTCATGTGGGGAGGAAGACAGAAACCATTGCGGACATCGTCGCGTCTCTTGCCTGTGTAGGGCAGATCCGCGGTGAGGACGAGGCCCTGGAAGCCCGAGGCCTCCGCCCGCTGGACCAGCTGCTGGGACGCTGCCCTGTTGCGGTGGATGTAGAGCTGGAACCAGCGGAGGCCACCGGGCGCGGCTGCGGAGATCTCCTCCAGCGTGCAGGTGGAGTAGGTGCTGGCAATGTAGCAGGTGTTCATTGCTCTGGCCGCTTGGGAGGCGTTGGGAAGGAATCAGAAACAAAGGGATTTGAACATTCTTGCCAGACATCAGGTACAAAACCATGCACTGTTTGCAGAGACCACCCGAACTCCTGTTTCATGTGATCCTACAAAGCACAGGACAGCTGTGCCCCCGGAATTAACAGACTGTGTTTACCATGCACCCTTTTTGGTCCATGGTTAAGAAAGCAGAAAAGGGAGAGGTAATTAACCAAGCTGTGCTTTCATTTTGCAACTACATTTTTTTAAAAAGCATGAATTTTATCTTTATGACTGAGTCCTCACAGGAATGCACTGCTAAATCTACTCAGTGTACACAGATGAAAAAATATTTCTAGGGGTCAGCTCCCCAAACCCATCACAGAATTTGTGAAAAGGGGTATCTTTTTCTCCAAGGGAGACATTTCTTAACCATTAACAAGGAATTAACAGTCTGAGTCCCATTTACCACTTTCACAACACATATAGAGCCCCCAGGACTGAAAACCTTATGTGGTTTTTGGTGTGAGCCAAAAATGTGTCCACTGCCCTTGTTTTAAGTTTGCAGCAGACTCCATGGGGCTGAATTTGTATGGTGGTAGCTGGAGAAGAAGCACATCTATACTGCTTCCCATGCAGGGTGTCAGAAAGTGGGAACAGAGTTTGCCCCTTCAAGCCTGAAAATTTTTCTCAGTCACACTTCAAGTCATCCTAACAGCTTCTTGAGGCTTTTCTGCAACTCCCTTTTTGCTACATGGCACCAGAGCAGAAGAGTACCTCTGGCTGTGCTTTTCTCTCCATCAGGCCATGCTAGCTGGTGGAAGCCTGTAGGGGCGATTCCTACAGGAAAGCTGATTTCTGTTCCCAGGATTTTAGTCCTAATGTCCGTCACGGATACGTCCCGCAGCATACGTGGCCGGAAACGAATCCTGTAAGGCAAAAAAACCCCTTCAGGATAGTAGATGTTCAGTGAGTTTTCTGAAGTTTCATGGAAGGCAGGTCTTCATTCACCAATTGCAAAGCAGGTATGTGAGCCAATGAAGAGAACAGCACACAACAAAGACTCTTTGTCCTTTCTGTTTGCTTTTAGAGGTCAATTCAGCCAGCAGTTCAGTCACTTCTACTTTTCATTAATCCTGCTTTACTGGCCACAGTACTTAATTTCTGCATCTCCTGCCTCGGCTCACTGTGTCTTGTTCTCCCACTGTCCATCCCCAGGTTCCTTCTACTTGCAGCTGGGCTGAGCCTTCCACTTCACCAGGCCTCACTGTACAGTGTGTCTGCCCTCCGGCTCTGCAGCATGTTCCCCAAATCCCACCCTACTTGCGCATAGGCTTCCTGCTGTTCACAAGGAGCTCAGTGTTGTGTTTTATTCTATTATAGCTACTCGTGCCCCTTCCTGTCACGCCACACATACCATAGCACACTGTACCCTACCCTACCCTAGCACTTGCCTGTACCCTCAGCATCCCTAAAGCCTCATACAACCCGTGTCATACTCAGTCTGGCATCAGAACGTACAATATATGTCACTCAGGTTTTGCATTTAGCTTGGGGACCCCCTGGAAAGGACCCACCTGGAAAGGACAAGGTGTTAGGTGTCTTTGCTTGTGAAGTCCAAACACTTGCACAAAAACAGTTTAAAAGGTCCCCGTACAACCCCCTTCATTTCCTCCTCGCATTACCTTTTATATGCCAGGATGTTTTCATCTCGTGTGGTACAGTCGTCTGCTCCAGCTGCAAAATAATCCCAAGCAATCTTGGGTAAATACTTCTTAGCATAAGCTTCGAAGTCTGAAAGACACACCATAGCCATTGCCGAGAGAGGTGCAGGGGACCTTGAAGAAAAGAATAACATGGAGCAGAAATTAGATCCCTAAACTGTCATTCCCTCTTTCAGGGGCTCTTATGTCACTGAATACAAAACCTAGAGCCATCTGTCTTAGAAGAGCTGCTGAGAGGTTATCTCGGTCTATCTTGCACATCAGTCTATGAATCCTCTACCCTACTACAAAGAAAACTTGCAGATGCAGCCATGAGAGGCAGGAAGAAGCTTGCATCGCTGTGCCTCTCTTCATTCTGTTCTAAACAGCAGCCTGAAGAGGACATTTTAGGTCCTCTGCTATTTCAGTTGTGTAATTCTGCCATAAGTTCCATCTTAAAACAAGCTGCATTATTTGTTCCACTAATTCTGCTCAAAGGTTGTCCCAGAACATCATTTGTTAAATTACCCCTGAGGACAGCTCCATGACTGAACAATTAGTTACGGAGCACAGTGATGGAATTCAAGATCATGAAATCTGGAAACAGAGTCTACATCTAACCTGCTCCAGCATGAACACACTGTAAAACTATGTCCAGACTTTGAGTGCCAATCACTGTCAAGGCCAGTGCTGTGGAAAAAACAAAGCATTTTCTACAGATCTTCCTTTCTCTTCTCTAACAAATATCTTCGGGGCATTTGCATTACATGCTGGAGCATTGATATATACTATAAAAGGAACATACAGAATTTGGACAAACCATGAGAAAACACTGGCAAAAAACAAATTCCACAACATGAAACATGTTTCTGAGAACTACCCTCAGCTTTTCAGGGAATGGAAGTGAAGTTGTGTGACCCAGATGTCTAATCAAACCAACATAAATGCTGCCCAGAAAGTGCCTGCACTTACATACTTTTGAAGTAGCAAGAAATAAAAGCTATGCAAATTAATGTTTTAGCAAACCAACCCCGTATGTGCAGAAATATGTACAAAACACAGACAAAGTCAATTTTCTAAATTGTTTGTTGCAATTACTTCCATGGCACTGATTAAAATAGGAATTTAGCAAGGTATGTGGAAACATGAAGTTTTAAAACAGCTGTGGCTCAGTCTGACTTTTCTAAAAAATGTACAGGAAGAAGTAAGTATCCTAGTTTTCAGGATTAACCTCCCACTGCAGATTAGCCAGGGTTGCAAGCTTCACCAAAATCAGTCCCGTGTGTCCCATGCTGTACACTTCTGGCACAGATAAGCACACAGGTTATGTACACAGAAACAACCTGTCAAACTGCAGGTACCCTGTGTCTCACTGACTGAAGTACCCGTGTCTGCATCTGAAAATTAGGACTCACAGTTCTCTGCTAGTAAAGAGCCCAAGATGAGGAACTCGTTGGAAGAGGAAGAAGAAATGCAACTGATTTCTTCAGTATTTTTCTGTCTCCTCTGACAGGCATTAGGTAGCAGGGGGTGTAAGTATTCCAAGCCTGCTCTCTCTGACTTCAAGACATCAAACATTGCTGATAGTGCAAGTCTTCATATATAGATTGTGACGTTCTTTAAAACATCTGTCACAACTTCTTCTCTTCTGACTTTTAGAAAGGTCAGAACCATCATTAACCCATTAAGGTAAACCAAGTCCTCTCATGGCAGAATAAACATGAATCTTAAACAACCCAGGCCCAGTCCTGTCTTCCAATTCAGACCTCAGTTCAGACTTACTGTGGGTTTCAGGGAAAGCTGCAGGGGGTGAGAGCCTCTTCTTCAAGTTTTCCCGCAAACAGGATGTCGAGGAGGTCTTTTCACTGAGTAGCTTCTGTTTCTTCTGCAGTCAATAAGCAACCACCAGAGATTAAAGCTCAATCCTGTGGTAAACTTCGTACTGTTTGTATAACACTAACTTTGTTTTGCTATCAGGAGATTAAAAATCCCTTCTAAAAACATGCATCACCTTGTCAGGATTGTGATTGCTTGGGACAGAGCCTGTAGCTGAGCTCTTTGTCAGTGGCTGATAGCTGTGCATTCATTTAGGCAAGCAATTTGGGGGTTTTAATGAATCTCCGAACTGTTGGTAACTTGTTGCTCCATCCTACAAAAATGATGATTCACAGACAGTATGAGCTGTTACAACTCCCAGCTACAAAGCCTGGACTCTTTACTAGCACATGGGAGATGTTTTTTGCTTCCTACAGTACATAAACAACTAAAATACCCTTTGTCTTCTGCCATTTTTAATGGCCTATAAGTGCTCTTGTCAGGACTGAGGTACCAACAGTTTTATGATACTGATTTAAATTTACAAGATATGAAAAACAAACACTGGACAGTTTTATTTGGCTTTTGGCTTCTTTTAGCCTTTAGGGTTCATGCTTTCAACATTTCCATGCAAGTATGAGAGCCTGAAGCTTTAATTTTTGCTAACTGAGAATTGAGATATTACAATAGCAGGTGCAGAGGACGAGGCAGAAAGTTGTTAAAACATTCCTGAAGTATTGTTGGCCTCCCAGCTCAAGCAGCCCAGACAGGGCAGTGAGGGATCTACAGCACTGGGAAAAAGCTGGAAGCTAAACAGAGCTGCAGCCTCAAGACCTAGTGTTGAACTGGCTGGTCTGGCCCAAGAGTGCAGACCTGACATATCTGACAGCAGAAATTATAGCTCACTGATGCCATCTGTGCAGCTATAGTGAACACCTATTCCTTCTGTTACACAAGACCCTGCCCAAATTCAACCAGACATGCTCATGTCTGCTACTGTCTTTTGAAACTTTTTAAAATTCAGCCTTCAGAGCTCATTATCTGCTGACAGCACTGTCGAACTGGCTTCTGGCATGCATAGCTGTGGATACAGGTGACATGAACTAGACAAGGTGTGCACACTTAGCTGGAGTGACCACGAGCTCCTTGGTTTGCTTCCCCACCCAGCAGATAAGCCTTCAGGTCACTTCTGAAGAGAAGAGCAAACTGCTCTCTCAGTGTGCACACAGCCCAGTGCATCCCTGGGAAGGCATGAAAAATCCTGCCCTCATTCTTCCTCCACTAGATGTCAGGTTTGGGTCATATATATCAATCTACGTTGGTAAAAGCAACAAAAAGAACCCACTACTTGCCGGCCTTCAAGGCACCATGGCCTTAAAAAATCGCTACGATCACACCACAAGAGTGCTGCTAATATGTTTGGAAACCTTCACTCCCTGTGCCTTATTTTTAGCATTTTCTGGAGCGCAGCACAGCAATAAATGTAGCTACATCTGGCCTGATCTTTGTTTCAGCCTACAAGTTGTCTGCAGGGTCCTCTGTCATATTTCTCATTATGCTGATCTCAGTACTTCCCTACTTTAGGGAACAGAGCTTTTTAGGGATGCACATTGCAGCCAATTCAGCAAACCATAAAGTTTATGCTTTCATGATTATCATAATTTTACGTGAATTAAAAATAGTCTGTGACTACTGTATTTTGGATCAGGAGAGGGGGAAAATCTATGTGTTTATGCTGTGGCTTTTAAGAGGCTGTACTTTGCATCTAGATATATTTTCTTCTTTCAGCAATGGACTCAATTCAAAATAGCAGTGACTTCTGGTCCCAAAAGTAATCTCTGATACCAGTAATACTTCTGATTTAGCTGTGAAGTTGTAATCTGAGGAAATCAAAATTTGCCACAGAGATAATATCCTTTATTACAACCCCTGGATATACTTGAAAAAAGTGGACAAGTTTAAAATCCTGGAGCCTTTTTATTGGAGTACAGTAAAAACCTTAAAAAGACTCTCTAAAAACTTTGCTGGACACCTAGCTGTCTTCTTTTGAAAACTGAAGAAAATAACATAGGAAATAATTACACATCTGGTCCAGCCTTGCAGATACAGTGTCAAGCAGTCAACAGCCAAAGCTTGATTTTTGGACAGATCTGTGTAGCCGGGCTTTTGCAGCTGCTTACTTTTCAATACTAACATAGTCAAAGGCTCGTGAGTCCAAATACAAAGATCCTCTGTAAATCTGTGCTCCAGTCCCTATTACAGTCACAATGCTCCTTCCTCCAGTTGGTTGTATTTGTTTGCTTTTCACAGATGGCAAATCACCGTGGGTCAAGCTGACATCTCTCTCCCTGATGCATCCACTACTGCTCAGCTCAGTCTGGGACTCTAAAACACTTTGGTGAAGAATCTGGTGAACTCCAAGCAATGTAAATAATTCAGATCACATAACAGTTTGCATACAGTCACCACTGTTTCTCCTTATCAGATGTCTTGCTTGGGCATATGCCTCCTGTTCGGAAGGAAAATGCTTTCTCCTTGCGTGTCAGTCATGCAAGAAAGTTTTTCCCAAATTTAATACTTACATAGCCATCCCTCTGTTACAGGTGGAGATGGCAACAAATCTTTTATTTAACGTTGCCTAACAGTTTTGATTACAAGATCTGTTGTTCAGTTGCTTTTAATTTTTTCATATTTTAGTCATTCTAGGCTGAATTTTTCCATCCTTGTTCTCTGTGTACGGATGAATTTTATTTTGGGAACATTTCACTGAAAGTTGGTCAGCAACTTCCAAAAATGAGGTTAGTGAAAAATATGGTTGGCCCATGCTGAAAATGTCTTACCGTGGTTTCACTGCAGTTCAGTGCTTCATGCAGGGGCTTGAAATTAGCAGGGGTTGATCCCTGGAGACATCAGCCTGTACTTGGTGGCCATATGAAAATCCTGTCAGATCTGACCTAGCTGTAAATCATTGCTTTCCACCTGCACATGGTCTGCAGAGCTTGTCTGAAATCCAGATGTTATCTTTGCTGAAGACTTGCCCAGTGCAGAGCATGCCTCTGCCATAGGATCTCAGCCCCAAATACGAGCCAAGGGCAGACAGTTGGCTGTGCCCTACTCTCCCTCACTCCGTACCACCCAGAGTTGGATGCAGCCTAAAACAGCACTGAAGTGGAGAAGGAAAAGAAAAATAATGGCTCAAAAGAGGATCTGCAGGACAGCAACCAGGGACAGTGCAGAGGAAACAAGGTCAGAGACAGAGCAGGTGGGAGCCAAAAGGGCAGGGATATCCTGGGATGGCAGGGTTTCAGGAGGATAGAAGGATCAAGAGACAGGGATAAATTTGGGAAAGAGGCAGAAGGGAACAACCTATGACACACTGTTCTAGTGTTTTAGGAGACTACCAAGCATCTAGCCATTCTTTCTGCAACCACCTCTGCCTCCAAAACCCAGAAGAGAACTTGATTTATGCTCAGCATTCATCTGAATTTTTTGTGATATCCCTTCTTTCATCTCATCCTTACAATTTTTTTTTTTTCATTTCTCCTTTCCCTCCCCCCAGAAAAACCCAGAAGAATTCAGGATCATTCTTCTGTGTCCTACTGGAAGTCTGTTCCATTTTATCTCTTCAGCTGAGGAAGATCTGGAGTGCTTTGTGGCACTGAAGAGAGATAATGCAGTCTTTTTCCCCGGTTACCCCTCTTCATAAAAAGCCTGGAGCTGTAAACTCTGACACCAGCAATGCTTGAATAAGTCTGATAGGCTGGGAGGAAAGATCACATCAGTGTTTGGTGTAGGACACCCAGTTAGGTCATGTGAGGAGTGATGACCTGCAGGTAGCAGGGAGGGTGTGTGCAAGCGGGGTCATGGGCTGAGCAGACCATAACAAAATATTAAAAAATGGACTTCAGAGAGCAGATGCAGAGTCACTGAACTACTGCTGGGAAATGCCGAAGAAGGGAGGACAATGACTGTATATTCCCAGTATGAAAACATACAGCACCCCTCAGGTACATATCTAAGACTACTGTCAGGCAAAGAACTCTACAAATAAGTACAACTTACAGTATTTATGAAAAATATGGGTAAAGTGTGAGGTGAGCAAGAACAGAGTTGGGAGGAAGGTCCACAAAAGCTGTTTGGTTCTCACCAGCTGCTGCCAATGCTGTCTCCAAAGGCACTGAGCTCGCACAGGGTGGAGCAGCAGAGGAGTCCAGACACGACTCAGGTTGCAGTTTTTCCCTTGATTCCCATGGACAGCTGTCCCTCTTAAAGCCAGGGAGTCAGAGGCAGCTGGATATGACATTAATCATGATACACCCTTATGTAGGTTTAGTTATGGGTTGTTTTGTCCCTAGCCTTACCTGGCCTGCTGGGCCAGCTAGGTTTGTGTAGCTGTGTGGCCTTCCTTCTTGGCTTTGTTTCTAAAGTACTGTGGTGCTGGCAGTGAAGGAAGTAGCTCACTCAAATACTCAGAGGACACTAAAACCAGAAACAAGAGGTACCTGGGACCTGCCCTGATCTGAGTCAAAGAGCACTCTGCGCTTGGTGTCCCATTTTATCAGCTGGAAAACGTCCTGGTAGCTTCTACTTGCAGTGAGAGTGATCCTGCTATCAGCAGCACCATTTGGGAACCACTGAGGTCTAAGTTTTTGTCAGCCACTGGATAACATTCACAGAAGAATAGAAAAGTAGGGTGGAGAGGAGAAGCCATCTAGTCCACTCCTGTTCCTGAATTCAGAATTAGCTACACCCATGCCTGCCTCCACTCCACTCCACTCCACTCCACTCCACTCCACTCCACTCCACGGGCATGCCACTTCTTCCAAAGAAAACCAGTTTCATTGATTTACTATACAAGGAAAATTTACAGCTGTTTCATCTGGATCTCCCTTCCTGTAATTTCAGTTTTTTCCATCCATAATGGGCACAAAAAAGATTCATTCCCTTTCTCTTTATATCTATCTAAAAAATATTTAAAGTTCACTGACGGGCCACCCCCTCTATTGTCTCTTTTCTAAATCAACTTATGCAAATTCCTTTGGCTTTTCATCAAGAGCCATGTTTTCTAGACTTCTGGTCATCCCAAGTTCTGTCCTCTGACTCTCCAGCTGTTCAACATCCTTCCTTAATTAAAGCACCAGGAACTGGCCATGATCTTCCAGCTGAGTCCTCTCCTGGCCTTCATATGGAACAAAGGAGACAGATTATGCCAATACTCCTGTTTATTCAGCTGTGATGATAGACATTATTTTTGTGTTCATTACTCAGCAGTATGTTCCTTACTTATTTCTTCAGATGTGCCATTCCATCCTGAGATAAGAAAGGAGACAGACACTTTTGTTCATCTCTTCCAAACAAAGAAGTAGTCTCATCTCTTCTTCAACTGAAATAAGAGTCAGACTAGGGGTAATAGATGTCTCAAATCTCAGAGATCCACCACCTAGCAAAGAACTCTCATTTTTTGCTAAAAATGCTGAGAGGTGTCAGATGACATAAAAAGACTCCACCCTACATACATGGCAGAGACACCATAATATATCCAGGAAGTCACCTCAGAGAAACAGAGACAGAGAAAATTGTATGGTATAAAGGAAGCCTTTGAGTGACAGTGTCAAGAACAATTTCTATTGTGAAAGATCCACCTCAGCCTTGAGATTTCGTGGTGGTGGAAGTGCAGAAAATAAAGGAGATTTTCATGAATCTCAGTGTTAATGAGACTGTGGACTCAAAAGTACAAATGAGAAGCTGCTTTTACCCTTGAGACTGAATTAGTGCTTAAGCTGAGCCTAGGGCTCTGGAATACCAGAATTGATGCCTTCAGGAAAGCAAACCTCTCCTGGTGCATTGGAAGTTGGCTTGTCTACTATTGCTAATGTCTAGACTCCCAGTAGAGCTTCAGTTCTCTCTTGAAAGCAGAGAATTTGCTCTCAAGAGGCCACAGTATGGGATCAGAGGCTGCCCCAATCCCCACCAGCCCATGGCTGCCCCACTACAGAGGCATTCTTCTGGCTGAGTTGAGGCAGCGTGACCCTGTTTGCCCACTGATCTGTGGCAACTTTCCACTGAGGGGTTTCTCTTTTTGCAGCAGCTCTGCATGAAGCTTTCAGCTTGGTACACACTGCAGCCTCCAGATTCCTCAATGCAATGATGCTCTCCAGCTCATGAACAGCAGGTGATTAAAAGCTAAAGGCAGAGTTTTCCTCACAAAACTACATCCTAGCTTTTACAGATTATTTCTCCAGGTTGTTAAGATCATTTAAAGTAATTTCAAATCCTTCAAATATATTCTGTGTTAGGTAATCCATTTGATTAGTTAAAAAGATAGCAATAGAGATCTCAATCACCAAGTTAAGTCTGACTATCAAGGACTACTCTCTGAATATATTGTTAGGTCAGTATTGCTCTCAACTGTTGAAAATTGTACACAGATATTTCCTTATCTTGCATCTTAGAAGCTCATATGAGACAATGTTCAAAGCCTCACTAAAGTTAAAATAATGTTTCTGCTGCTGTTCTTCCCTAGACACAAGTCCCATCACAGGAACATATTAGATTGGTTTGGTATGACTTTTCTTAATAAATCCACTCTGTTTGCCACTCACCTTGTAGTTGACTTCTGGAAGCTCAACTATAGCTTCCCCTGCCCCCTCACTATTGAAAAAAAAATGTAAGAGGCAACACATTCATCTCTGTACCTCACAGTTCCTCAAAGATAGCAACTAATAGTGCTGGCATTGCTTCAGACAACCCTCCCAGCATCCTAGCAGGAATTTCATCAAGTCCAGCTGATTTGAAAATATCCAGCATATCTAAGTCTCTTTCATGATATTGCTTGGTCTTGTGGCAAATTGAAAACATCCTCAGACATTCTTAGCAAAATGAAGGCCCTAGACAGTAATTTTGAAATTAAAATATTCCCCAACAGGCTGGAAAACCCAGGTAGCTGGGGCAAGCTGACAGGGTGGAAAAGGCCAGGCCCAACATGAGCACCCTTAGGAGATAAAAAAATGGGAAAGTTCTGAATCCTCGAGGAAATCAGAATTCAAGAGATGCAAGTAATCCAGCAGGGAAAGGAAAACAAACATAATGAATTTTATACAAGGTGCCAAAAAAAGAACCAATGTAGTGGTACACTCACTTCTACACAACCTTTGAAATCTAAAAAAGGAGACAGAGAAGAAGAATGTTTGATCCAAAATTCAGACACTGATTTACCATACATATTGGAAACCTGGAGTAAAGAAGACCATCAAAGGGACACTAAACACAGGCTATAAAATACAGAGATACACTGTGCAGGAGGAAGAGCATTGCTTTGCCTCATTGAAGGCACATAATCAAATCAAGTCTACAAGTTCACCATCTCAAGTAACAGGAAGTCTGTACTGGTTGAAATTCCAGGCCTAAATAGGAAGATTATTGTTATGACAGATAATGTTACTGACCCAGGACAGCAAAATGCCTTGAATTTAATACACTGGAAGAAATCAGAGAGGCAGGAAAAACAGTAGCAATGCGAGACATCAACTGCCCTCCTGTAGATTGACAAATGTCATACCAGCAGATGAAACAGAGATGACATTTTTGGGCTCTGTCAGCAACTATTCCATGGAGCATCTGGTCAGAGCCCACAGGAGCAAAGGCAGTCCTCAGATTTGTGGCTCTAGCCCTTCCAATGGAAGCTCCACTCTGTGACAGTGACCACAGAGAGCTCAGCTTCACCAGCTCTAGAGGAGCACTGAAGGCCAAACACGCCACTGCCATTGTCCTCCACTTCAAGAAAAGCCATGCAGGAATGAGGGAGCTTGTTAAAAAGAATCTAGAAAGGTCAGCAAAGAGAAATCCTAGCAAACAGCATGGAAACTTCTGAAGAACACCAGACTGGAAGCATAACACCGCTGCGTATGACCTATTGAGAAAGGCTGGAGAATGGATTAAAGGAGGCCAGCACATATAAACATCCAAGTAAGCAAGTTTATTAGCAGTAAAAAGGCAATTTCCAAAAAGATGTCTATTGTATCCAAACCAATAAAATGAAAAGAATAGTGTTGTCAGGCAGATTAAAAGCAAAAATCCTAAAAGAGTTTGAGGAGAACTAGCTAAAGAAATCAAAACTAGTACTTCATCAAAAATGTCTGGAGAAAAATCTTGCTAGGGGCTCTGCATGGCCAGCTACTGATTAGGCAAAAACCAGAGACAATTAAACCATTCTGCAGGGCTTTTCACTGGGAAGAACAGGGAAAAAGTTTTCACATGGGGGGAAATGCAAAAGGTATGTCTGAAGTCAAAGTAATTGTGGATGAGATTTTGTTTCACATACACAAAGTGAGATTTTGCTGGAGTCAGATGATACCTAGCAGAAATCAAGGATGGAAACCCTGAATTACTAATCACACGTGCAACCTTCCACTTGGAACCTCCTGAGGTCCTGGAGACTGAAAGGTGACACATACAAAGCCTATCTTTAAAACACATCCTGGGGGACACACAGGCAAACACAGTTCTTATGCTTCATAATACTTTTTAAATGTAGAAATGTGAACAGCACAGCTCCAGAAGACCAGGGTGTGCTTGCATCAGAGGGCAAATTCTTCTGTTGACAAATCATTAGCATTCAGCAGAGAATTCATTTTTCATATGTGAAGAAATAGAATATAATTCAAGTGAGTCAAAATCTTTGTGTAAAGAGAAGTCTTTTCTCAGAGCCTTCCTTGGATATCTCTGAAAGGATCATCAGCAGATTGTCGAAGACAGCCCTGTAGGCAGAATCTGGCATGATCTGTCCCTCACCAAAGCCTGCTAAGTACACGAAATAGCCAATGTATAAGAAGGAAATTAATGAAAAAAATAATTGAAATGAAGGAAATAGAGAGTAGTGATAAATATTCTTCAGAGCAGATGTCTCCAGAGGAGCTGCACAAGGATCTGTGCTGGAGCTACAAGTATCCTTGATCAAAACAGGAGAAGAGTTTTCATATACCTCTTTCCTACATAGAATCCTAGAACCGTTTGGGTTGGAAAAGACCTGTAACAGTTCCTCCAGTAGAATCCTGTGGGAAATGTGTCAAGGACTGTCCATATGGTGTCATTAGCCCTTTGAGTGACCAGTCTAAGGTAGCACCATAGCTACACTCAGGCCAGGAGAAACAAGCCATGCAAGAATCACCCTCTACTGTATGTACCCATTATCACAGGCCCCCTTGCCTTCAGACTCTTCAGAGTTCCTTCTTAGTCTAAGTCTGAGAAGAAGGTACTGAGCTGTCTTCTCTGTAACTAGACTTCCCAATTCCTCTGTTTTGCGTTTTTAAAGAAATGGAAAGACGAACATTCCTTATAAACACGAGCTGCAAATAAAGGTACTCGTTCACATCTCATTCCTTAAATATTGACAAATATTTTAATGGTTTACAGCTCTCTAGGCACAACCACACTTCTTTGTTACGCTTGCATTAGGATCAGTTCTGCTGTTCAGTCTGAATTTCTTGTTCAATTTCATCTTACTATGCCAAGGTGTCATCAATACAGTTCTAGTCCTAGGCTCCTTTATCCTTTACCATCCATCTCCCTTTTCATCCAGGTCTTCCTGTTTTCTTCATATTTATGCATAGTGTTTATGGAAAAAAAATGGCTGTATACTTTCAAACTATCCAAAATTATGAGCCCTGAAAGAACAGAAAGAATTCCTTGGGTTTTGTTTGTTTTCTTGAATGGATTGGCTCCGCTGAAACCAGGCACGAATTTGTTCAATTTGGCCTCCTCTCCTACCAGATTATTAAAGAGCTCTTTAGAATGTAGTATCTCCTACAATGAGAAATTTGAATGACTGCAGCATTTACAGTGCAGTTTTTATTTTTTTATATGCACCATTTATTTCTCATCATTTTATTTTAGGGCAAACGAAAGCTTGTGAAAAAAAAATAAGCAATCAGTCTTCTTTAATTAAGGGTTATCATTCCCTCTGGTGAATTTGAGGAGAGCAGGAACAGAATAAATTTCTCTTCATTTCCTCACTGGGAATATTAAATGCAATGTAAATAATTTGTCTGCGAATTAAATTTCCAGCTCTTTTTCCAGCTCTTTAGTGCTGGTCTTATCTTTTATTTTACTGCAGCAGGGGAAGATGCAGTACTATGCTAACTGAGATATAGTGGAGGGAATAAGCTTCCTGCTTTTTCTGGTATTGAATTTCTGTAACAAAGAGAAGTAAATGCAGAAAATAATATATGTAGTTGCTCTAGGAATCAATTTCTTATCAGTCTTCTCAGCCTATTGAAAAAAATAATTCTCCTTTAGACAGCAATACTTTCAACGATGTTGGAATCATTATTTTTCAAATGTAGCATTCTTTCTCCATTTACACAGATTTCATGCATGTCATTTCTGCTGGCTCCTATTAGCCAGAATGGTCTATGGCAGAAGCTTTAAAAACAGCCCCTCTCAATGCATTTTCATGGAGGTCCAGAGCCTTGGCAAGGTTTGTGTGAGGGGCAGGTGTCAGTGCCTGTGAAAAGGTTCCTCAGGCTGGCCTGAAGGACACCAGAACTTCACAGTGCCTTGATTCCCTGCAGCACTTCCTGCTCTGCTCCTTCCACAAGCAAGGCCAGCACTATCCTCCAACCAAGCATCTGCCCTGATAAAAAGGTTTGTTTCTTGAAAGTAAAAGAACTTGCAGAGTAAACAGATTCCAACCTAGCAGAACAACATATCTGCTTGCAAAGAGAACCCACTGACAGTCCTGTACATTCATCTTCTCTCCCTTCCTCTGTCCCGAGGGCTTTATAAATGTTCAATGGATTTTCCAGCTGTGTTGTGTTTGAAGCCTGAAGTTTGGCCGTTGCCCTGTTAGTTTGGATGTTGGTGGGAAATGTTGCTTACTTGCTGGCTACTGCTTTGCTCTCCTGCTTACTTTTTCTCCAGCAATGCCAATTCTTTCCCCTGTGAAAGCATTATAATCTCAAGTACAGTAAATCATCTCACTAATAATGTCATCTTAAAGTTATTATATCTCATTATTCTTAATTAATTTGCAGTGGTTCCACATTTTTCACCCAGCTCCATGTGGGAGAAAAGAGGATATACAGCCTTTCTCAGAGCAGAATTAAGGATGGGCCCTAAGAACGATCCTAAGGTAAATTCTAGATAAAACAAAGATCCTTTGTTTTCCTAATCTCCCATGTTTGGGCTGTGTTTTACATGTGACAGAGTGAGCAATTAACAAGCTTATACCAAGTTTAATAACTTATTGACCACTACTGAACAAAACAAAACAAAGAAACCCAACTGAATATGTTTGTTACATTTAAGTGTGAATTGTTCATTATGCAAAAAATTTCTTGCCCTATTTACTATATGAGTTCACTAAAAACTATCTTGATATGGAACTTGATGCTTCTGGAAGAAGCCTTTCTATGATCTGCTGTTCTACTTTTCCTTTACACCTATATCTGCCTGCTAACCCACTAATCAAATGAACTCCTCCATAAGCATTTATTTATTTATTTATTACATTTTATATATGTTTGCAGTTCTGTTTGAACTACAGTTCTTCCTTGCAAGCTTTCCTTGCTGAGGAAAGCAAGGACTTTGTGGCTAGGAAGTGGCTGCAAAGCATAGTTTGTAATTTCCATACTCCATCTCACCTTTAGCAATTCACTTCTCTGGATGTTCCTTCACTTGGGACTTCTGTGCTTACTGAGGGACAATGTCCTGCAGAATATGCAATTTATGGTATCCAAATAATGGTGTAGGACACTTGACAGAATGCTATTGGCAAGTAGTCACCTTCTTGTCAACACTTTAAGTTTTTCCTCCCTATCTCTAGAAATTTTGGCATATCTGTCTGGCCTGGCGTAGGCCTATTACACCCTAAATTCTAATCAGACTATCAGATGGAAATGGATAAAGTACTGGTGGGTGATCTACTGGTAAAGCAGAGAGAGCACAGGTTTATCCTTGTCCTTCTGGGTTCTTTAGCATTGTCCTGATATCTTGGCGAGACACCAGCTGTCGGTGATATGGGGTAAAGGATGAGATTGTTTCCTGACAAGATACATTCAACAAGCAGTGTTGAATCTCTACCATCAGCCTCTTTATCTGTGGAATCCATCAGGTGTTTTCTCTGCTCTTCTCAAAGTTTACACATTTGAGGCCTCGGTCCTTATGGCTGTGCCCTCTGTAGCCCAAGTCCATCATCCTGAAATAATCCTGGGAAGTACAGGGCAGAGATACATCAAGAAGGCACCATCCTCTACAGAAGACAGATCCTGAAACCTTGTGAAACACAAGGGAGAACATGCCTTTTTGCATTTTAGAGGAAATTAAGAAAGAATAAAGGGTAAGGTCAGTCAGTAGTGACCTGCTTTGGAGGAACTTATTGAAATGGAAGTTTGAATGCATCTTGTGTGGCTCAACATCTGCTAGAGTGGAAAACCTGAGTGACAGAATTAGATCCAGGTCTGAATAACATTTGCATGTGGGTCAAACATATTGCATATATTTGATCTGGTTAGGCTCCTTGGCTTAGACCAGAGGAAGAACCAAACAAAGTAAAAAAATATTAAAATGGAGTCTGTTTCTATTCTCTGGTATGTTCAGCACACTTAAAGTAGCTGTCTTATCTTTTTATGAAAAACATACATGTATTTGAAGTCCTTTTCTCCACCTATCCTTTCCTCAAAGAGGCAGGGTCTGGGTTTATCATTTCCTGCTACAAGCAGGCCTATGACACAGGAACAGGGGCTCAAAAATTATGTTTGGAAAATAAAATAAAAATGCTTTAAGCAATTTACCCTCTGCTCATTACAAGGAATCCATATGCTTGGAGATACAAAGCCAACCTCTTCCCTTTTCTGATTCACACAGAGGACATTCCCAGCAACACAGCATTTAAATATAGTGAATACAGATGTATAAGTCATGCTGGCAAATGTGGATAGTGAGAGCCCCAAATCTCTTTTGTGAAAACACATATGAACAACATCAAGGTCAAAGTAGAGCAGTTAATAGTGCTTTAATACAGCACAAGCCTACTCCCAGAGCCTGTTACTCCCTTAGGCATAGATCCCTTCCATTTGCACAGCTTGACAGTACGAGGACAACTGATGCTGGAAGAATATGGGCTCAGTATGTCAGCCCAGCAAAAGGAGATGAATAAGTATCATACAGATGGTGTGTGCTTAGAGGAGAGGACAGGATGGAGACACTCTCCTTATAGCTGGACCAAAATTTAATCATCTGTGCACCTGGCTTCAGACAAAGTCAGCACAGAGATGTGGTTTTAGTTAGGGATGTAAGCTGCATCACAAAGGCAGAAAGTCTATTAGTTAATGGCTAGTATCAGTTTTCATGCCTTTTAAGACCATAAATATTTTAAATATCAAGGCCTTTTTCTTTCATGTGTGTATCTATTTCTCTTAAGTGCATTCCACTGCTGTCTGTTCTCTTCTCCTCTGCTCTGGTCTGCAAAAGATTATACATGATTTTGTCTGATGTCCACCTCCAAGCCCTCAGTCATGCAAGGTATTCCTGGCTCACCACAGGTCACATCCATAATTATTTCATAATTCCTATTACCTTTGAGAGAGGATTTCACATTAGAAGACTGAGCACTCAGTTTCACAAAGACAGTGAAAATTATGACAGAGCAGGGATCAAGCACTTCTCTAGGAGATATGGATTAATTCAAGAAAGATAGTGTGAAGCTGTGACAGAGTAAATACTCCACCTGCCTACACGTGTCTGGGACTGATACAGAAGCACAAAAGCAGGCCTGTCTGACATGGTCAGAGAAGCTTCTGAGAGCCTCCAAACTGCAGGCTGGAGTCTGAAATCTGTGTCCGGGTGAGTACTGTTTGATTCGCCAGATGTGCTCTCCCCCATTCCACTCACCCATCATCTCATTTCCTCTCCATCAGTGCTTGTGGTATTTGGAGTGTGTTTCTACATATGAGGGCTTTCTTATTTGTTTCTTTGCAGGTTTTATTAGTAAGGCATGCTGCTATTTTGCCCCTATGATGGGGAATACGCTGACCTCTCCTCTGCCTTGCTCAACTTTGTTCTTTTTCCACTCCCCAGTCAGCTGGAATGACAAGTACAAATAGTCTTGCCTCCTCTTCTATGTACTTTTTCCACTTCAGCTCTTTGCATTCATTAGACATCAGTATTAGTTGGTGATATCTCTTTGCACTGTCATATGCAAGGGAAATGTCCAAGTGAGGAGGTTGACAGCACAGGTGAATTGTACACTGTTAGAGAGAAAAGTGTCCGTGAATTTAGGAGAACTATCCACAGGTTAGATCAGCTTTAAGGACGGGACTGACTCCCCTGAAAAACACTCACATAATTAATTTGTGATCGATAATTCCAATTCCTTCAAGTTTTTGTTTAAGGATACCAAACGTTAATGAAACTAGCAGACTTTGTGTTTCCAGAAATAATAGGATCTAAATAGTAGCTAAATACTATCTGGAGGATTGTTGGCATCAGTGGGGTGGTGGAGAGACAGCACAACTTCAGGCACAGCAGACAGGTATCTCCAGGATTTTTATTTCCCATCTCACATACAAAGATGAATAACCCTATATTGACTTTTGTCATCATCTGGTGGCAACAAAACATGACAGAAACTCAAAGAGTTTTCACTGTATAAAGCTTATCTGTCTTTAGCACGGGGCTTTTGAGAGCAGACTTTTTAAGTTCTGTCATTTTCTGTGAGTAAAAGCCTCCCTGCAGAATTGGTCATTGCTACAGTCCCATGCCAGCTAGCACGATGTCCCGGGCACCGAGCAATCTTCTGCCTGCCTCAAGCGAGGATGGATGGAGACCGACCGTGGTGCAGGAGGGCCGGCGAAGCACCTGCTTGGGTTCGCCTTGGCCACCGGTGTCGAAGGCACACAAGGAGGTAGGAAAAAGGCAGAGGGACTCCTTCGTCGAGGAAGAAGCTCATTGCAGGGAAAAATCCCCTGAGAGAAGCTGAAGCCGCGTGGCTTGCAGGGAGTCTTGTACTTCCACGGTCTGGGCGTGGAAAACACACAGTAACCAATGGAACATCAGCCAGGGGGTGTTACCGAGGCGGGGAGAAGGAATTACAGCAAATGGGAGAAGGGGAGGAATAACAAGGACCAATTAACAACCGAAGAACGTAGAACTCTCTGGAAATACAACCAAATATGAGAAATAAGGGGAGGCGAGGGCTGTGGCCAATGGTAAGGCATGGATTTATGTATTTTTCACAGCCTTTTGAATGCTCAAGGCTTTTGGGCTGTGGCAGCATCAAACCAATGGACCTTTGGGTTCACTTGATCCGGCTGAACCTGGCTTTGGCCGTGGTTCACCGCAACAGGTCATGTATTCACATTCATCTGTGTTTGTGATGTGGGTCATCTGGGTCTCTGATGGTTAAGTGGTTAGATTCTCTGCATCTGGGTCTCTGATGGTTAAGTGGTTAGATTCTCTGCAGGTACTTCAGAGTTATGACTCTTCTGTATTATAATCACTAGAAACATGAAAAATATCTACCTTTATCAAGCTTAATGAATAGGTAAGTTTGTAATCACTTGTCTGCTGCTGAGGCTTCTGTGCCTAAAACTAGATTAACTCTCCAACTTTGATAGTTGTCTGTTTAGAGGTGTTTAGGTAAACTGAGTAGATACATCAAATGTTGCTTTCACATTGTCCTTTGAGAACAATCTGTTAGACCTCAAGCAGCTGGGGTCCAGATTGGAAAGAGGATGCCTACAGCAACTGAGTGTGTCATTTAACATCACGAGCTTCACAGAAGGTGTTAAAGGAAGCTGGCATGCAAGGTATGCAAGGGACATAGGGATTCAATCTTACATTGTGCAGTTTCAGACAACCCAATTGGAAAGAAAGAATGAAGTGAAATTTGTGCTATTATGTAGGAATGATTCAAAACACTTTGAAGTCAATGGAAAGATTTTCGCTGACTTCCAGAGCTCTGAATCAGGTCCTGGATAGTCTTATACAGAATGACAGGGAACTTTCATCTTCAGGAATTCCTTTCAAGGGACACTGCATTAAATGGCCTTGACTAGCTGTCAAGGTCAGTGTATCTTTAGATAATGAAATGGAAAATGTTTGGATCTTCATGGCAACTTCAGCTGTCATACACTAAGCAACTAAAATCTAGACACCTATACTGAAATGTACACATCTAAACTTAACTTCTGTATAACTAAGACCAGCTATGCAGAGAGAACAAACTTATAGCCCTTAGCCTTGACATTGAAGTCCATGACAACTGTGGATGATTATCAGGTCTAAAAAATTTGTCTCTTGCTGAGGCGCCTAAAAAAAGATTACTCCAAGGGCTGCATCCAGGAAGAGACTCTGTAGTTAAAAATGAATTTTCTGCTTGGCACCAGCCTCACCAAAAGGCTGATTTTAGTGCTCCACTTAGGGTTAGGGTTTTGCTTAGGGTTAGGGTTTTGCTTAGGGTTAGGCTCGAAAAAAACCAAAAATACAAGGGTTCCAGGGACACTGCAACGACAAAAGGCATGCCAAGGGGGAGCATGGCACTGCCCCAACATTGCTCCCATACCCATGTTTGTTCACAAACAGATCTTTGTTCTCGTGCAAATCTATGCAAAGACCAACCATTCTACAAAGGACCTTAGGGACTGTATCCTAAAGTGCATCACAGCTGCAGCCAAACCAGCCAGCTGTTTGGAATTTGTATAAATGAAACTTCCCCAGCATTTGAACATTTATCATACAGAGCTTACTTGATCATTTATACATACATACATACACATATATATATATATATACACTTACAGGTGTGGGCCTTGCCATCTGAGTCATAACTTTTGTTCCTTTTCATTGGCTTCACCCAATAACTATCGCTAATGATGCTGCTATAACCTAATCCAACAGGCAGATGCTCAGCTGGTGTTCATTGGCACAGCTCCACTGACTTCAAAGCCCCTGAAACTTTCAGGTGTGGTCACACCAGGCATGTAGAGAGGGGGTTTACTATCATGCTCTCTGATGTGGTGCCTTTGTGTATGCATCCCAAACTGTGTTGCTGACACGTTGCAAATTCATGTCTAATTTACAGACTGCTCTGAAACTTAGCTCTCTTTCTTAACCTACCTATTTCCATGGCTCCCTTGGTGAATAATGTGTTTTAGATAATTTTCCCCTATGTGCTGGTTTATTTTTTTTCCCGAGTAGGATTTCATTTTGTCACCCAGTGACCTACTCTCTGATTATTGGGCTTTTCTCTATTCCAGTCACCCTGAGGCAGTACCCTCATGCCTGCAGACATGAGAAAGTTGAGGCTCACCCTCCTGCCCAAAAGATCTAGAAAATATCAACATTATTGTTCAGTGTGCAATGTGTTCTGCAAACTTCTGGAGAGCTATAGCTCGTAAGCCAGTTTTCAGGCAGTTTTCAGGTTGCCTATTATTGACAAAGCATTTTAAATTGTGCTACTAAAACCAAAGGCCCGAGAGCTACAACATGATTGACACAACCCTAAAAAAAAAGACAGGACAAAGCAGCTTAGCACTGTGGAACCTTAGCAGCAAAGCACTCTTAGCACTTCCCAGTCTGGCTGCCAGGCAAGTACCTCCTGAAAGCTAAAACTGCTTGAAGGCTGCTCTGATTTGTCTCAGTGACCTCAGGCAGGTGGAAGCCAGACGAGGTGAGGACAGGAAGAATGTGAAGGTGACATGCTTGCATTGGTGACCTGGAGAGGGGATAAAATAGGAGGCAGTGTGACTGGCCTCCTGCAGTGCAGGACAGGAACAGGGGTTACTCAGAGGGCCATGTAAGGCATGTTTGAAGCTGGCTCCATGTTAAAGTTCTCATGTCGGATTTGCTCCACCTACTGCTCTCTCTCTTCCCATTCATCTCACACACTACTGGAATCTATTTTAAAAGCTTCTGTCTGACAAAGTCTACTTTCTCTTCATGCTTCCATACTGTAGATCTCGCTGCTTATCCTTTGACAGGTGAGATCAGATGCACGGCATCAAGGCTCAAAGACAGCACTGGATTTAGGCAGTCAAATGAGGTATACACTGTAGGATTGCAGGGAAGCAGCTGCAGCAGAAGGCAAGATCAGAAGCACAGAAAGTTTGTCAGGAGCCCTTCATAAAGTGGCCCAAGTCATAAGGTGTGGCACACTCCCAACTGCAAAACATGGCCAGAGCTTTTGTCCCAGTCTGAATTAGTGTGTCTGGACTATAAAATTGCAGATGTTGTGATGCTGCACCACAAATGACTAGCACACAGGACTTATGAGCAAATATTTTTAAACAGAATAGAAATTAGACACAAAGAACACTTCCTTTGTTTTTAATAACATGATTGCTTTTGTCAGGTTTTCCAGATTTGTTTCTATTGTTAACAATCATGCGTACTGCGTAAAAGCTGCATTTGCAAATGGAATGGGAACTTGCCTGCAAAAAAATCATAGCCTGCATCTACCCTGAATATTAATCAACAGCCAGGTCCAGACAGTAGAATTGGTGCTCTGACATCTCCCAGTTAAAGCCCTGCAACTGACCCTTGGTGCAAACTTGGTGTAGAAACACAAAAAGGAAGAAAAGATGAAGGGATAATACAGTGTACAGGAAGGTTGCAAAGTTCCTGGGTGGGGAGAAGCACTGCAAGGGAGCTGTGTGGAAGGCAGAGGCAAGTCAGAGGCTCCCAGATGCAGCAGAAAGGGCAGAAGAGTTGTCAAAGTGTGGGGGAGAAAACTGAGAAGGTCAAGCACGTGAGATCAAGACAGCGCAAAACCTTGTGGCACCTTTATATTGTGTAAGGGACCACATAGCAAGTTGAGGCCAAACTGCACTTGGAATTTCAATGTTCCTTGGCTCTTGCTTTGCAGAGCTAAGCCCTGAGTCAATCTGTCTTGCAATCAACTCTCCTTGTACCACTGCATAGTACATTACCTTTTATTGGATTGTGTTTCCTGGCGAGCACATCTGAAATACCCACAAATGAAAACTGAAGTCACTAATTCACAGTAACAGGATCCACATTTCCCTATAATCTCATTCAGTTCCTGGTACTGTCTAGATAGGTGGTTTCTTCTACAATCAGAGTGAATGCCTTCGTAAATTTAACTAATTCATGCTCAAGAGCCTCTTTTTGAATGTTCAACTGAACAGCCTTTTGAAAGTATCACCTTCTCTCCCATCTCCCATGTCAGAAGTGCAGTGTCTTCCCAAAGGCTTTTTGGTGCCCAGATATCCAAGCCAAGGTTTTTCATGCTGTTTTTCCTATCCTGTGGTTTTAAAGGAACAGGACAGGAACCTCCCCCTCAAATTTTAGTTGAAGATAACTGAAATGCTTTCTCAAAGCAAATTCTCTAGGTGATGATTTACTTTCAAGCTGAAATACTTCATTTCATTAATGTAAACTTGCTGCTGTGTATTTTATGACAGGGTAAAGCTAATTATTATGCCTTTTTAAAAATACTGTATTAAATAGAACAGTCTAATACTAGAAGTTTTCCAATGAGCTAATTAAAAACATTATGGCAAATTATACCAATAAAACTTATGGGGCCATTCACACTTTTATGTAGTGGAATTGGAATTAAAAAGCCAGCTTAGGAAATAATTTTAGCTAGTTCCAATCACATAAATATGCAGTAAATACTAAACACCAAAAAAAAATTCTATATGGTGTTTAGAAAAACAGGAAATAGTATATTATGTAAATACATTTCTGACCATGAAGGTAGGGAAGGTAGCATTCATATTAAAAACAAAAAAAAGAGAAGAAACAGTCTAATAAATAAAGAGTATATGAAACATAAGCAAAAGGCTGTGGATGAGTAACTTCAGCTGTGGTATTGTGTGTTCTGTTCCTGGCTCCCTGACAGGAAGTTTCTGCTGTGTGTGATCTCTGCTCCCCCTCCTCTTCTGCATTTTATGGGCACCCCCATGTTCACTCACACTCCTTATCTTCTTTCCTCACCTGTTCTATCTCCTTTTCCTACACAGCACTCTGTGAATCTCCTCCACCACAATTTTCTATTGCCTCCTTCTCTTCCTGATCACCTGTCCTTATTTCTCTGTCCCAGCCCACGGTTCCCATTCAGGCTATTCATACCCTGCACCTTCTGACTCTCCCAGTAACCCACCTCATTACAGCTCCTTTTCTTCTCCCCCACCTTGTATTTCCTCAGGAATTTCTACTCCCTCTAGAACACTCCTGCTTTGCAGCTGCCTGAGCACTGCAATCTCTCGCATCCGTCTGCCTGTTGCACTCACAGTTTGCTCTGTGGGCCCACCAGCAAAGACTGTGGTCTTCCATCTCTGGCTTCTACCTGAGCTATGTCCATCCATCTCTTCTTCCCACTTTTTGTCACTCTTATCTTTTGTTTCCTGAAGTCATCTTTAGTGACAGGTACTCTGCAAGGAGCCACTTTCTTTTGTTTTTCTTCTTTATTCAGTCCTTGTTGCCTTTCATCATGGAGTCAGTTTGGTGCTGTTATTGACCTGCTGGACCCTTAATCTCTTTCACACACCTGTTAATCAAGCTGCAAGAGGAACTGTCAACAATCAACACAAATATGAAGTCCAGTCTCTCCCAGATCTAGGAGATATTTTGGGATATTTTGCCACGTGGGTTCACAACATGGCTTTGTCTTGGATGGATGGATGGATGGATGGATGGATGGATGGATGGATGGATGGATGGATGGATGAGTTACCTGTGGTGGTAGGAATCTACAGCTTAAATAAGTAAATACAATTCTCTTGTACAGAATGCCACTTCTGTATCTGAGCTGCAACGCTGGTTGCATCACCCTACAACTGTTCCTTGCTGAACCACACAAGGACACAAACAGATTCTGTGAAAATGAATACAAAACATCACTGGAGAAACAACTCATAGTTCAATGTAACTTACACTTCTGCATTCCCAAATCTCAATGTGCCGGATATCCTGTGAGTGCAAGACCATAGGCAAAAGACAATTGTTTTAATTGATTCTTATTGGCAGAATCCCCATCTGCAGATGGAAATTCCTGCATAAATGGTAAAACAGATCTCTTGGCAAAGGACAGAGAGATTGATTTAGCAATTGGGAACTGAGAAAGAGGGGAAGAGACTTCCTCTTGAGGGAAGAAAACTGGGAAACACATCTAAAACTGCGTTAGAAAAGTGTTCTCCACAGGTACCAAAGCAAAAATCAGTCAGATGTCCCACCTGCCTCCTTCCTCTGACCTCTCCCCTGTCAAGGACCAAGAGGCAGGTATCCTTACAGCAATCAGACTTAAGCAAACAAAACAAATTGGAGAGGTCATGAGTGTGTTACCTAAGTGTAAGAACAGGCCTCTTGCATCAGCATTTAGTGAGCCAGCATGTGAGAGTGATGGATGGAGAGTCTGGGGGAAGGGAGATAAGGAAGTGTCCTCACTGTTGAAGCCCCCATTGAGTTTGATTGGAATATGTGAGCGGGAGACTTGCAAGGAATATGGAGCTGATAATCAAAAACATGACAGGGAAACAGATGTTGCCTGCTTTGGAGACTCTCCTTGCACATTCAACACAATGGAAAGGGCTCAGATAATAAAACAGAGAGGATCCCAGCAAGAAATATAGTGTGCTGACACTTTTATGACCTGAGATGCTTACAAAATACAGAAATGGCGTTTTGTTTGCTTTCCATGCGCAGCTTGATATCACATGCTCAGCTCTCTCTGCTGCCACTCGGAGTCAGGAAGGACAATATATTTTCCTTTCCAGATAAACCTAGTGATTCTAGTCAGGTGCAGAAAGCAAATAAATTACATAAGAAGACTTTCTGTATCTATTAATCAAGAGGCTTGTCATTTTCCAGGCCTTGATCCACATGAAAGAAAGTGAGGAGGGGGAGGGGGATGTAGGAATAAAGGAGGATGTGGAAGGGAGCAGAAAGAAGATTCTTGCTGAAGCTGCTTGAGAGGTTTCTCATAGCACGAAGGACCACAGCTTAGACAAACAGACTGAAAAACAGCTCCCTGCCCTCTCCTTTTGAAGTTTTTCCTCTGCAATCCAAGGGGACATGGTCCAAAAGGAGAAGTGTATGAACCAGGAATATTCCATTATGCTTTCGGGGAGGTTATTTCCACATTTCCTTCTTCTTTTGAATGCTGAGAGGGAAAAACCCAGCTGTTGAAAAAAGGAGCCACATTCAACACCTTGCCTTCAAGTATATCCCAACAGGCTGTGTCACATACTTGAAGGTTCCTTTCCACATATAGCCACTTAAGTATTTGTGGACTATAGCAACAGGGTTGGCTACTTACACAGACAAAGGAGGAGATAATTTTCAGTGCGGTGCACAATAATTCTAATATCAAGTAGAGAGATACGATGGACTCAGTAGTTTGCATGAGAAACTGGCTCTATTTCCCTCTCGGAAACTGACCTCACATGTAACGTTAAAACAAGGCTCAGAAGAATCTTATTAAGGCAGTCATATTTACTTTCTTCCTTGGATCATCCTGAATGTAAATCAATGAATATTTATAGCATTTTTGAGATCTTCCAAGAAAACAAGCTAGAAAAGCATAAAATTACTGTATGGAGGGACTGAATTATTGCTGCAGACCAAACATGAATCAGAATAACATTCCACACGGAAAACTGTCAGGAAAGTTCTTGAACCAGGAACCTGGTTCATGGCCAAAGAGTAAATCTGGTTCTCTCTGAGTCAGCTGCCTGAGAAAATCTGTCTGCACACTGCTAGATTATCATGTAGTGACAATATGGGCAAAGTAATTTTTAGCTCCAAGGTTTCTTACTCAGGCTAAGCTCGTCTTAGGGAAGCTGGTGTCTCTATGCTCCCTGTAGCATCTTTGACAAGAGAGGATGGCTTTTTCCAGAGGCACCTTGGAGGAGTGGAGCTTAGGCACTTCTGCGTTGCTTCCTGGAGCTGCCCACACAGCTCTGTGTCTCTCATCTTTCTAATTTCTGCACAGAAATGGGCAGCAGCACAGTTTATGCCAACAGCTAAAGTATTGTGATTGGAACAATGGTTCAAGTTCTGGTGCCTACACCCATGACAGAATGGTCAAAATTGAAATGGATTCCAAAAAATTCCAGAAAATAATTTAATGAGTAATATGAGGTCAAGAATATCTGCTGTATAGTGAGAAAGGGAGAAAGGCAAGCCTACCTTATCCAGCAGATGTTTTGAGAAGAGATTTGAACCTTAACTACAAATACGTATGTGGAGAAGAGGTATCTGATAAGAAAGAACTCTTTAGTTTAGCAAGAAAAGACTATGAGAGTAATGAATTTGGATTGGACAGCGTTTCTAATTAAACAATGAAATCACCTACTGGGAGACATGAGGGATTTTCCATTATAAAAATGCTTTACATCAAAACTGAAAAGATTTGCAAAGGATATGCTATAATTCAACCACAGGCCACTAAAGTCCCTGAAAAAAAATCTAAACCCTTTAGGTTTACAACTTTGATTTTAAATCCTGTAGAGGCCTACAGTTTTTTGTAACTCTGCCAATAACCTCTTAGCTTGTTGGCAGTCTCTGTGCTAGGTAATATTCAAGATCAACCAAAGATGATTCTGTAATTTTTACTCCTACTTTAACATATGTTGTCAGGCAGACAATGGGAACACTGAAAATATTAACAAATATTTCTTCTGCATATCCCTGTTGGAAGTGAGTCCAGAAAACAGCCATCAAGTCTTTCATAACCAATGGCAATGCAGTAAAGTTTCTTGACTGGATACCCACACTCCTCAGACAGGGAATTTGTCTCTAGATTTACATTGTGACTTGCTACATCTATGCCTTCTGTGGGTCGTGACAGATGTAACAGAATACCAACCACAAAACTTTCTCCTCATCTGAGTTTCTTGTAGATGTATTTGTTTGTTTACTTTTAATTAAGAAGTGGTGTACTAGTTTCCATTACATTTCCTGTTCTGGAGAGATCCAGTTGCTTAATTAATAAACCTCTCATTTAACATTTAAAGGCCCAATGTTCGAAAGCCAAATCTGGTCAAATTAAGATTGGGAATATAAATTTTTATATAAATATAAAACCAAAACAAATTATCTAAAACATTTCTCTCTACACCACTATGGATACTCAGTCTTGCTCAAAGGCTTGATTTAAAGTCTCCAAATACTGGAAAACCCACCATGTGCCTAAATAAGTTGCTTCAGTAGTTAACTGACTCCACAGTCAAGCACATGCTTCATATCCAATCTCAATTTGACCAGATTTGGCTTTCAAACATTGGGCCTCTTGTGCCAGAGTTGCAAACTATCGTACAACATACATTCCTTAAAGTACACACCCTATTGATTTTTAAAATCTAAATGGCATTACTGCGGCTCCACTCTTAAGCTAATCCCTTGGAAGAGTTAGCCCCTCTGCTGTATATAGGGAGGTTGATGCCTTATTACAAAATGCTAACAGAAATTTTATGAAAGACTCATATTTCTAGAGGAAAGCTTCATAAATTTGGAATGTGATTGGACCAGTGCACTTCTGGATGTCAGAGCTGTGTCTGTTCCATAGATGGCTGACAATATTGTGGCTGATTCTAAAATTTTCTTGGCTGGATCCACCGTTAAGGAATCTTGAACTTCTTTTCTTTTGGTTTTTGGTTTTTTTTTTGGTAGCTAAGATATCTGCCATCTTTCTCATCAGGGTTACAGAGGCCTGAAACCAGCCTGTTGCAGCAGTGAATGGACTCACCAGTTCACATTATCCACAAACCAATGAAATCCACAAATGCACCAGATTCCCACACAAAGGATGCAACTTATGCATCCAACATACAGAATTTATACACCTCCACACTCCTCATATAATGTGCATTCTCAGATCAACATTTTTCTCCTCTCAAGGCAACTAGTGGTATCTGTACCCAGGTCCTCCTCTGAACAACTACCTAGGATGGGAGTAACTGTTTTTGAGGTATCATTCTGATCATGGAGCATGATCTAACACGTTTCAAAAGTGCTTAATTCCTGTTTGCTTGGAGGTTTAAAAACAAGTTCTGTGTGGTGTTTAAGCTACCTTTTATGAAGACACTTCAATGTTTTAGAATCAGATTCCATCTTGATAGAAAGATTTCAGCTGAAGTACTGTTCACCATAGAACTGTAAGAAGTTAGGTTTGGAAAGGAAACTCAACGATTTCCATCACATTTCATACAAAATTTGGTCACTTAGTCTCATCTGAAGCAAGAAAACATCCTCCTGGTTAATTTATACAAGTGGAAGTGTCATGCAACTCTTGGAAGTATGTTAATGGGGAAAAGATACCCAGTGAAAGAGAGATAAAAGCAAAAGGAAATCAAGTGACTGGAAACTGAAGGAAGATCATCTCTGAGTCTAAACTGGATTGCATTCTTGTCCATAGATAGCCATTGAAGCCACTTACCCAAGCAACACTTCATCAGCTGAGACTTCGAAATAAAAAATGGAATGTATTTCTAACAGCTAATTTAGACATAAAGCAGATGATACCATTCTGTTGATGGAACCACCAAGTGCAATTCCTTGGCCTATCTTATGGAAAAGCCTACACTCCAAATATTGTGGTGGTTACTCTGGGCGTTAATATCTCTGGGAACATCATCAATGTCCTGAGTTTACAGGGGTTTAGTTTTTATTTTACCTCTTCTGTTTTTAATAGGCTGATTTTCAGCTTTTAACCTCATGTTTCTCTTTTATGCAGCCTCCTTCCTTCTGTGTACAGGGCATTATCAATGGAAAATTTTGCTCCATTTTAAAAATACTGAACAGGCAGAGAGCAAAATATGGTTCTTTTCAGCTCACTGAGATGATGACATTTTCCTGTCACATAGCTTTCCCACTAAGTGATGTTTCAACATCCTCCTTTGACAGAAAAGGGAAAACAAACTTTCAGAGAACCTACCTCTCACCAGCTGGCAGATCCCCACTGAAAACTAGTTTAGAAAGCTCACTGTGACTTCCTTGAGCTGCAGAAGGGCTGGTGGATGTGGGAGTGCTGAGTGAATGAGGGTGTGTATTGTATGTTCAGAAATCACGGAACGCGATTGAGTATGTGTGGGTGGGGATGATGTCTCTATTAATGCCAGAGTGGGTGAGACATTAAACAAAATAAGGTCACTGGTGGGGACACAGAGCCTGCAGCACCAGTGAAATCAACGTGTGGGTGCTGTAACTGGCAATCAAGAACCATGTCTTCCCAGCAAGACCTGTAATTTTTAGATGAGTGTGGACACATTGACATGCTTTACATTCCTGATCAAGGTAGCAATGGATGGCTCTTCACAGTCTAAGGACCTTTCACAAAAATAAAAATATTCTTTCTTCCCATCCATCTTTTCCCTAATAATTTCTCCACATAAGTTTCAAATAGTAAGCATGTGAGAGAAACAGCTTTTCTGACTGGTGAAAAATGTGACATCCAGGTTTCATTCTGTTTCTCTTAGCTACACGGTTTGCAGTTACTCCGACTAACACCTCTGGGAAGCCAGAGCTAAGGTTGCATATGTTGCCTGTAATTTAGGAACCTGATAAAAATATGGATAATGTTGCTTAAATAAAATGAATCTGGATTGTAAGAAATGGGAGGTAAGATTAGAGATAAAAATATGCTGGAAAGGACAGAAATGCAGAACCAGCAGGGAATGTAGAGTTCTCTGGAGTACACCTTTGAATATTGTGTATCTACGCAGGAGATCACAGCACCTGTTAAATTTAATACATATTAAATCTTGTCATATCTTATATATCTGAGCAAATGTAGCATACCTTCATATTTTGCTGGCAGCTTACAATTCCCAGTTTCAGTTTATGTTACAGAATGTATTCAATTCCCAATGAAAAGCTGATTTAAAGGGCACTATTGGGAATTGTAAGGAGATTAAATTGTTTTAATATTTTCAGTACATGGAAGGGGGAATTTAAATGGGAATCTGGGAATCTTTGTTCCTTTTGTGAGATGTAAAGGTCACGGTTTTGCTATAGATACTAGAGTTGGAAGAGAGTTTTTGTTGTGTAGATGTCCACATGTCCTGGGTGGGAGCTTAAGATGTTCTTAAATCACATACAATGCACATTGATGGCTCATCTTGTTAATGTACACAGGGATTGCAAATCTGTGTGGGTTGTTTTCATTACTGCAAGAGGAAAACAGGCTACAGATTGTTGAGACCTTGAACTTTCTAAGGTTTTAGATTTGTTACCTCACTGAATTTCCATTAAGCCTACTTACTTTAAACTCCAGTCTTTCACCATTATTTTTCATTCTTCAGACATGAATGGTATTTTCTTAATTTTAATTTAATTTAGATTGTTGGAGTGCTCATTTTTCTGTGGAAGAAATGTCACTCCTTTCTAGAATAAAATTAATCTTATGCAAAAGGCCAGTGCAAGATCTGATTTATATACCAGGGTAGGACATGAAATCCGTGTTGGCAGCTGTGATCATGTTCTGCCCTGACAGTCACACTGTTCTCCTGGCAGCACTGCACCACACTGCCCATCATTGCCAACTCGTATGTAATAAAAAATTCATGCAAGCCTTGCTTCCAGCTTTACTCCTCACAAAGCTCTGGCCCTTACGCAGATCATACACACGCCACTTGTGAGTTACCACCGGGTTTGTACAAGACAGGAGGAGGAAAAAGGGGGAAAAAGATGCAGAGTTTCCTCACCACTCTTCTCACTCCCAAGATAAAACAATGCACATTTTATAGTATTTTATGTTTTATTTTTTAGCATTCTGTGCAACATTTCCTCTACTTCTGATAGGAGCTGATCTTGGCAAGATCGTATAGCTTGCTGCTTGCACAGGGAGAGAGCACCTGGGATCCTCAACTACAGCAGACAAAGCCCTCTGAATCTTCAGATTGATGGCACTATCATGGAGGAAATACACAGCTCCCAATCACCTTCTCTGTGTTTAAAACTGCTTGGGTAATTTCCCCCACATCCACTGAGAATTCACCATATGCTATACCCAAAAAGGGAAGCTACAAAAAAAAAAAAAAAAAAAAAAAAAAAAAAAAAATCAAATATGTCATAGCTGGCTGGGTTGGCTTCTTCAGGCTCATAAAAATCAGCAAGCAAGTTCCTAAAGGGATTCATAGGTTTATTTCAACTTTAAACCTTAACCAAACAAGTCATAAGCAACACTCAATGATGAGATCATCAGAGAAAAAGACTGTAAAATGGAGCTACAAAATACATTGGTGCAAATAATTAACATATTTGCTCAGAAAAATATAATATGGGGTTAATCAAAACTATTCATAAATCCACACTGAATTTACCAAGTCTACAGAATTTTTTTTTTTTTTTTGGCCGGGGTGGGGCACAGGAAAAAAATTATTTTGACATTTTCTTGATAAACATCTTGATTTTTCCACAAAATATTTTGTTTTGAAATTTGCCTACAGGTAATATTCTTAAGGCTAAAAAACAATTCACAACATTTAAATGAATTCTCTGACTTGGTATTGAAAGAAAAAAAAGGCATCTTGAGAAAATGTTTTATTTTCCTGGGAGAAAAAAATAAATTTGTATTAGACAAAAAAAAAAGAAAAAAGGAAAAAAGAAAAAAAATCTTTATTTCAGTGCTATTGACTCAGAATTCAAGTTGAAAAACCACCTATTGATAAACCATTCAAAATCCATCATTCAGTAACCATAAAAAAGTCTGACATTGAACGTGCATGGACTTGGCTCAGTTTGGCCAGGTCTTTCCCTAACCCTCTGTTCCTGGAATTGAGAGTTGATGGTAATTACGTGGAAGACTGTCCCTTGGTACCCACCACAACTCCATCAGGGAAGGGAGAAAGACAACCAACCAAAAAAGGGCTGTTCCTTTTATTGATTTTACTCTCTGGGCCCCAAGAAGAACCTGAAAACCCAGACTGTGTGGAGAAAACCTATGATTTTGGCAGATCTGGAATTTTCCAGTCCATGTGCTTTTGAGTCATGACATGCCAGAAAACTTGTTTTAAAAAAAAATCCATTTAAAAGAATGCTTCACTTTCTGTACAAGTCCAAAAATGCCTCATCCAATTTCTCTCAAATTTTCCAGAAAACTTCTGCTCTGACATGAGATCATATATATGAAATATAAGACAGACTGGTTTGTAGTTTTGGCAAAGCTGGGGAGGAAGACAAGTTGGACTGTACTTTTAAAGAGAGAATTAGGGTCTCATCTTTGAATTATCACTTATTTAGGCAAGTCCTGCCTCTCATGACACTTTAATCATTAGAAATTATTAAAAGAGTAGTAAATATGTTACTGGGGACTACTTTGCACTGGCAAAGAGATCATAAAACATGTAGGAGGAGGATGAGACGTAAGGAAAATAGGGATGTGTGGGGAGACCGCAGAGAATAAAGAGGAAGTAGTTACAAAAACTTGTGTGCATGCTGTGTGCAAGGAAGGGCTGACAGGGATCTCAGGGGACTCTGTGGTGTAGTAGGATTTTAAGGACCACAGGGGACTGTAAAGGTCAGAAGAGGAAGAACAAAGAGATGTTGTGAGGCTGGGGAGGTGAATACCCTCCCGAGGAAAGAGAAAGAAATAAAATGTAATTTTCTCAGAGAGTATTTAATAACTAGAGACATCACAAAACAGAGAGAAGGGAAAGACAGTTTATGCAAGAATCATACATCCATAAATATTTAAAAGTGGATGGGCTAATCACTTTTGAGGGCTTGGGACACCCGTCTTCCCAGGATTTGTACAAGAGGAAAGCTTCAGTACACCACCACCCACCTTGCTGCCAGCTCCTTCTGCACTGCAGGGAAAGTACCATTGCTCCCCTAGAGCTCTGCTTAAGGGTAAAGTCAACATTTAATTAATCAAATATTTAATTAGTAAACTATGGTCTCAAAATAGCTTAGGAGCAGCTTATAGTGTTTGAAACATGCATAAGGATGACTGGACTATACAAAACGGGGTAAGATCATCCACTTATGCTTTCAGCATGCAGAAGGTCACCACCTTAAAGAAATGAAACACTTCAAAATAAAATACAAAATGATAAAATACAGTAATCAGTAATAATCTGCAAAGAAATTATTTCTGTGCTAGAAACCCACCAACTCTTGTCTCAAACTCCTTTGAGTGCCTTGGGACGATGGCTTTTATTACTTTTTGTCACGATTTCATTTTTCCTTTGCAAAGAAGAAAATCTCTGTTACTCTTGGAAAGACAAGGGAGGGAACCAGAGGTGTCATGCAGCTCCCTGCCAGAAACACATATGAAGGCAGCCTACTTTGGCAGGAGGAAGATGACTGGCCCTGCCTGTCAGCCACATATGTTTCCTGGTCTTTATTCTCCCCAGCGTTACCACATGTGACAAAGTAAGTTGCAGAGCTTTAAGAGGAATTGCAGGCTTCCCACCTAAACAAAAACACAGAAAACCAACCCTGCAATTAAGTATCCATAACAAATTATGAGGCCTGAGGATGGGTTGCTGCTCCTCAATTGACACAATTCATTAAGACTTTTGACTTTTGCACTTTTTTAGGGATGAGGGGGATTAGGGAGGAGGTTTGGTTTATTTTTTCCCTAATCACTCTGCCTTTCGAGGGGAGAGCCAGGACTATGGGCATTTAGGTGATGTCATCTGCTAGACAGCAGCCATATGGAGAACATGAAATGGAAGTTTTCTACCCAGCTCCTGGCAAACCTGTGCCAGAGGCTGTGTGACTGCCTGAAGGAGTCCACTGAGGCACAACAGGATGATCTCCATCCTTTTACACGTGCGGAGGGACCACTGGCACAACCCATGTGATACATGTGTGGGCAGATATCTTATCCCATGAACTCTCTCTCGGCCTTTGTTTCCAAGGGCTGGTGTCCAGGAAAGGGCTACACTGGCTGAAAGGAAGCAGAAAGCAGAACCATAATGAACCTCCCCAGTCACCAAAGCAGGCAATCACATCATGTAATCCTTTTAAAATATTTACCAGCTCCATCTTAGAGTTTGTTCAGCTTCCAGTTTCCATTATTCCTACTGATGCTTTTCCTCACTCTTCCAATTCACAGCACACGTTTGCTCAGAACCATTTGCTCTTGTGGCAGGATGGTCACTCTGCTTATATGGCTCTTCTGTACCCTGGCTGCTCAGCCTTGGATTAAGCACAGAGAACATTAGTGTCTTCTTCCTGGTCTTCTGAAGGCTCAGCTAAAAAAGACAAATTATCTTGGTCTCCACACATAAGACAGGCTTTCTACTCACAGCCATGCCAGCAGGCATCCTCTGCAATTTTACTTCCAGTTTAGGCTTTGCCAGGCATGAACTGTGTTCTCACTGAGCTCTTGTATCATGATGTTAAAAGTCAACATCTGGTATAAGTGCTTCAGTACACTGTAGGATGACATATGTTTTCTCCACATTCATATCCCACTGGCAGCTCACAGCCAACCTGCAATCGAGCAAACCCTCAGTTTTTATCTTGCTCTGAAACAACATTGCCATCCCCTTTCCATGCACCAATATTTACGGCCATTTGCTTTTTCCTGTGTAAAACATGACCTTTTCTGCACTGTCCCCAGGTCTGTGCCATCAACAAAGCCATGGCTGCTTTCTTATGTTTTGTACATTACTGAAACCATTAGGTGAGATCCATCCCACCTCCATACTCACCTCCCATACTGCGCCTTTCCTGAGAAAGTTTGTCCTGGGAATCACTAGATTTTGAGTACATCATGGAAAGATATTGTCCAGCCAGGGAACCCAACCTCTAAGTGAGAACAGGAACTTGAACTACAGAGCTTGTAATGCAATACACAAACTTATTTTAGTAATGAAATATGGTTTAAAAACCCCCAAAGAAAACATAATGTAGGGATATTGAAATGTTGTGTTTTAGAGATGAAGATGTGAAAAAAATTCCCTTTCTGGATAAAGGTTTACAGAACTTACACTCTGCAGGAAAATGGACAGCCTGAGCATTTGATATGCTAATGCTAAGGCTATTTGCATAAAAAAATGTGTTACTCAAATATATATTTCCATTCTTTAAAGTTCAACATTATGGTGAATCATCCACAGTAGACTTAGAAGGATTCAACTGGAAGACAAATGGTAATATATTTGTACACTGAATGATAAAATTGACAGTTTGCATAGCCATAATTTCATAAACAAATGGAAAAATGTGGGCTGGATTGCGAGGTTGTCAATCGAGCAAGATTTTGTAACAAGGAGTAAGATGTTTGGATTATTCTCTGCCATAGGAGTCAAAGTTTTACCTTGCTGGAGCAAAATGTGAAAAGAGCAAATGTCTGTACCTGTAGCACCCCTCTTTCTTGCTCTACTGTGTAAAACTCGAGGAATTAAGTTGGTTGTTCTCACATCTGCCTTTTTTTCAGTGTGGCGTTCCCCACTATTGTTAATCTGCTTACCTCACTGCGGGTGGGAATCAGACATGATTTCATCTTGAATTTAAAACAATAAAACAAAAACAATTACATGATATTATAGACATGAGGGAAAAATTCCATTCAAAATTTTTTTCTGACTTCAACAAAATTATCAAACCTTTCTAATCTGACTTTGCATAATCACCATACCATGCAAAATACATCAAATTAGCTTCTGGGGGAAAAAAGCACCAAATGTCTTTCAAATGGGCGCGTTGGCTTTTATTTTAATTTCCCATGTTTAACTTTTTCTTTAGGAGACTATGTCTACGTGAAACTGCTGTATAAATTATAGACATGATCTATGACGCAGAACAATATTTATAACATGCCTTTAAAGTTATGTAATACTGAGAACCAAAATGCAATTCAAGTAGAGAGGAGAGGAGAGGAAGTTCTGCCCTCTGCAGAGCGTGCTGTCTCATCTTTAAACAATGCAACATGATGGAAACTAATAAATGTTTCTGCAGAGGTGACTGGTTACTCCTCTGATGTATTGATATGGGAGGGGTTGATCTCAAGGATGCATTTTTTCAAAATCTGTTTTTCAAATTCATTTGGGGAAAACAATGACATTTTCATTTTCTTTGTAAGAAAAGTATGTACTATCTTCCCCACATGTTCTCAGAAGAGTGCAGGCAAAAAAAGGGCATTTGGAAGTTACTTTCTAGTTTGTACTAAATTATTTCATGTGATTCAAAAATAAAAAGCCATGTTTATATGCATGGATATATTTGAGACTGAGACAGATAGCTTCTCAGAGATGGGAACCCAAGATGACAGTGACATCAAAGAATTTCTAAGGATGTCAGCTGCACTAGAGAGTCTCTTTGTTTTCCACTGACGGAGTAGTAGTAATTAATCTTCTTATTTCACTTTCTTGAGAGATATTGTTTTAATTTATTTGCTTTTCATATACCAGCTTAAATAGTTTTCTCTCACTAGTTCCTATCTGCCACATTGCACACCATACAATTTTTCTTTTGTGACTGATTAAGTGCCAGAAATATCATGTATTCATCTGTGTAAAATACCTATGGGATATTGACCAATGTTAGCTTTCATCTGTGTTGGGTAACTCAGGCCCCTGTGCCCCTCTAGTGTGGAGTCCTAGATAATTTCTTAAAGCTCTGGCACAATCATGCACCAGGAAAGGGCTGATGGTGAGAGAGATGCTGTAAGAGACAAAAATCTGGAAATTAGGGAGAAGAGAGGCATCAAGCGAACTATATAAACCACTACTTTTGCATTGCAAGTCTTAATTTCTTTAAACATGTTGGTTTTTTTCTGAAAGAATCCAAGTTCCCTGGGAAAGTGCCCAAATCAAATAAAATTCAACACTCAACCAGCTCTAGCATACAACCAAAATGAGAGGGTGAGAAAAAAGAAAATACATCCAACTACAGCAATTTGGAAGTGGTTTATGCTCATTATTATCTAATTTTCATGGTTTTGTGGGGAGGGGCTTGATCTGTTTGGGGAATATTAATTTTGTCTTTCCCTGTGTTAAACAGCAGGATGTATAAGGGACATGGAGATCAAAGCCTGAGGCAAGGAAAGGTGGCACAGAAATTGAGTGGAGGAAAGGAACAGGACAAAGAGGGTAGAGAAATTGAGAAGGCTGGTAGTTTTTAATGCCCAAACAACACCCAGAAACTAAACTCTGAGCATCCCAGCCTGAAGACATCACCAAGGGTGATGGGGAGAGCCTGGGGGAACACAATCAAACTTGTCTGTCTTTCCTCCTGTTCCTTTTATCTTCCAAGACACAATAGCAGCAGGTGAGGGTGTTCATCAGGTTTGGAGTCTTGATCTAGACCATTCCTATGCACTGATTTTAATGGCAAAATATAGCAGAAATTTTATTCTGTTGAGTCTCTCTAAACACATTCACAAATGCACTTTCCAGAGAAAGGGCTTCAGAGATCATCATCTGTATTAGATAAGGAGGATCCTGAAGGAATTTGGTCTAATTTGCAAGACCACACAGAAAGATAATGAAGATCTTTTATACTCAGGCCTGTTTAACTGGAGAGAGACAGTTGATCACAAATTCAGAGGCGAGAGATCAGCTTCTCACACATTTTAAAATTTGATTCTTGTGTTAAGACGTTCAAATCTGGTGATTTCATCTCCTCAAACCCAACCATGTGCACTCAGTTGAAGCTGTTCACCATGCTCAGGCATCACCAAAGGCTACACTTGTATTTCTCCTTCACAGAATTATCAAAAGTGGACAGACTGGAACTTTTGCAATAATACCTTTAAAAATGTGAAGATTTCTGAAGGAGAAACTTGTCAGAGGAATGTTAAACATTTGCTTTTTAAAAGCCTATCACTGAGAAAAGGGACAAACTAGAGAGGGGAAGGGAAGGGAAGGGAAGGGAAGGAAAGAAGTAAAAAAGGCAAGGCAAGGCACACATTTTTAAACAACTGACAAAAGGTTATAAATCCTGGCCACAAAGAACTCAGGAATGGTACTCTAAAATTTTTTGTTTCGGTTTTAAGAAGAATAAGTGAACAACTTAAAGAAATAAGGATTATTTTGAGTAATCTTCCGTTTTCAGTAAAAAACTCTTTTTTAGTTTTACAAAATGAATTTTGGATGGAAATTTTTTAGCTTGTTCTACTTTCAATCAGGTAAACATCATAGGTCTAGGACCAACCACATGGGCTTATTTTGCTAGGACTCGAGTAAAATATAAGCTCTTCTTTGAAGTCACAGATATGAAATGAAGAAAACTTCTCACATTAGACTTTTGTTTTCCTCCTTTTTCTCTTCTGGAAAAGTGAAGAATTCTGAAAAATTAGCTGAACTAGAGGCATCCAATCTCAGAAAATAGACACGACACAGGTGTGCTTTGGTTCCAGGATTGTAGGTCATTATAACTAGCAATACCTCTCAGAAAACTTCAAAGCAAGAACCAGAAATAATCTTTAACAAGTGCTCCATTTTCTGCACTGCTCTGCTCCTGCTAAAAGAAATACTGATGTTTGCATAAAAACTGCTTTGGTCTTTGTTTTGTTCTTTTAAGACACACGTGTCCTGCTGTTTAGTTCTCACTGGGGTTTAGAGATTCCTTCACAGCAACCAATAGCGATGTGATAATCTTGGCCAAGAGTCCTGACACTCAGGCAGGGATCAAAAAAGTAAGAGGCTGTTTTCTTGCAAGAAGTGTTAAAACTTGGAGCCAGAGAGAGAGCATATAGGTCAGCTAGTGGGCTGCTAGTTCTGCCACCCTGCCAAATTTACATTTGTTAATGTTGTAATAGGGACAGGCCAAACACACTGGGAATCACTTGTGCCAGGTCTAGATGCAGAGGGAAAAACAGATTGCCCGACAGAACTTATGCTACACTGATATCTCTGACATCAGGTGAGCAGCAAGAAGACAATTGGTTTTTTCCCTAAAAATTATCTAGGTTGCCCTGAGCTCAGCAAGCTATTTGAACATAGCGTTACAGCAGTCACCAGAGTAGTCCCTTTCATTTAATGGACTACTTACATGTTACACACCACACATTTAAGAATGCTCCAGACTGGAGTCTAGAACATCATATTTTTGTACTCCTGCTTGATCTCCACTCCAGAACAGTGTGCCTCTGCAGTGAAGTTACTTTTCTGTAACTGGGTTGTCTCTAACACTTATAAAATGTACAAAATATTAAATAAAACAGCATCACAGGCATTTTGCAGGCTGTGAAAAGAGGCTGGCAGCAGTCATGGTTCCTGACACATCATTCCACATCAGGTGCCACCACCTGTCCTACAGGAAGAACGTTCATGGAAATCGAAGGCAAGATGGTAAATGTGTTTAAAATGTAACTTAAATACAACACTCTTCTCAAGTCTTGGATCAGGGAAAAATGAAATAAGAATAGGATATTCTTCTTTTCCTACAGCAGCTCTTCCTAGGACTGTACTTAATATTTTCCTTCAGGTTACTTTCAAACTCTGAGTTGATTTAGAGCTGGTTCCCAAATGACCCCCCTCCCTCAACCATTCCTGTTAGAGTTCTCTGTCTACAGAGCAGGTGCAGCACCAGCAGATGCAGCATGAGTTTCTCCAGCTATTCACAGAGCGCATCAATGGAAAGAGGATGTTCACACAACACACAATTACCCTGTGGAACTCAGGAAACAACAGTAAAAAAGGACCAAGAACACCCACAGTTGCCACAGGCAACAACAGCAAACATTTTGTATTTGAGGGCTTCTGTCACTTCCTAACTCCTGGGGATCTGAATGGCACTGGGAAACAAGGTCAAACTAGACTCTTCTCTTTCCTCAGCTATTGTATCACGTGATCCTCAAATCTTCCTCTGAAGTCTTTTGGGTTCTGGACACTGGAATGGATGGGCAACAGTCCAACAAGGCCGTGAGTTCCCACTCCTCTATACCACAGAAGAAGGAAGGGAGGCTCTGGTTGCCCGATGGCTTTCCTTCTCCACCTCCTTCCACTGCGATTTGATAATAGGCATCGTATTCAGTGCCTTTCATCCCCAAAGCTCAAAGTACTCCCTATAGGGATTATGGTCCTGGTACAACCAGCTTAGAAAGGGATGTCAAAAGGGCTGAAGTGACTTTTGCTAAATGTCTCACAGCAACCAAGCATAAGAGTCAAGAAGAAAACCCCAATATCCTTCCAGACTGTGATAACTTCCCCGCCATGCTGGTAATTTCTAGCTGAGTTGCACATGTCATGACTCTGCCCACTGTAGGCTGGCATCCAGCCTGCTGCGTTCCTCTAATCAGACTCTGGCTACTCGCATTGGGATTGTGGTGGGCTGTGCTTTGAAATGAGATGCCTGAAAATGGTTGACACCTGTACTCCTCTGGCTCTCGGGAAAAATTGTTAACCTTCAAGAAAAGTTCTTGGAGAGGAGGGACTTTCAAGTTTTACAAGATGGTGAAGTTCCCTTTAGTTCCTTTAAAAAGCATTAGCAAAGGTCAGATTAACAAGTCAACACCGAAACTAGATACGACCAAGACTCCCAAAACTGATGCAGGAAAGAAAAGAGGTGGGTGGGGACTGGGTGTGGGGGAGAAAGGCCCACAACACAACATTGGCTCTGATCCTTTCCCCCTTGTTGGGCCTGGGGCACACTTGATAAGGTGAAGGGAAATTGTAAAATTAGACCTGGCAACCTACACAGAGAGGCCCAGTGCAAGGCCCTTGGCCTGAGGCAAGCTGAGAAAGTTGAGGAATTGTGGGGGAAAGGGGACTTGGCAGGCTAACTTCCTGTGGCTGCATCCAGGGCTAATTAGTTTTCAGTGTTCTGTGTGTGTTTGAATGGAAATGAGCCAGCACTGAGAGGCACGGGAGGAGGAAATCAAAAACATATGCACCGAGAAGGAAGAAGCGGGGGGAAGAAGAAAAAAAAAACACCAAAAAAACCTGTCCTTTTTAGCTACATTTTCTTTTTCAGGAGGGGATCTCATCGTTTTGTTCCATGAGCACTAAATCACCCTGGCTCCTCTGTCTATCACATCTCACATCTGCTTCAGAACTCATTAAACATCAAAAGGCCTGCCCTATCAGTTCTGCTTAGTTAGAAGTCTGAGTTACTAGAGTCCTAACCAGGGAAGATTTTGTATGTTTTTAATAATAGCTTAAGGAACTTCTTAGCACCCCATAAATTACTTAATGCAACAAACTCTTCCTGTGGACCAGCAAATGTTTTACAGAGGAGCTGAATGCTGCCTTAACATGCTTGTGGTCAGTCCAGAGCTTCACAGCAACCTGTTTGAATGAACCTTTAATCCATGCTTCAGTTTAGGAACTGTTTTCTCATGTATCCTCTCCTGCCTCTAGCTCACTCTCATTTTTACTGCCGTTCTAATTTTATATAACTACATTATAACTTGTATTTCTGTAGCATTTTGATCCTTCAGAATGCCAAGGCAATTATTAAAGCAGCGATCAGAATGCTACAGCACCAATGAAATCTGCCTACTTCTGCCATACCATTTTCCCTACTTCAAATGCACATGCACAGTGCCCTCCACTACTGCATGTGCCAGACAGACAGTTCACTAAAATAATTTATATGCAGGAAACACAATGGACACAGTAAAGGCTCCAGTGGGCATTTGTTGTTAAGAGTAGAACAAGAGCACTTTAAAATGAACTGAGCCTAGGCTGAGTGTGATCCCTGAGTGCTTGTTATTGAGACAAAAGCAAATCAATTTTCACCAGCACATCCACAAGCTTTTTTCTTCAGTGAAGACACTTTTTTTTTGCCTATTTTGAAGTTTTTGTCTACAACTATATTATCATAACATTTTCATCCCTTTTTACTGGGAAAGCATGGGGTTTGCACTTTTCCTCACACTTAGGAATTACTAAATCACTTTTTCTCACACTTTTAAAAAAAATGTGACCAGTGGTCAGACTTGAAAATATGAGTCTGATAGGTGAAAATTACAAATGGTAATGGACAAATTAAAGAGAGGAACTGTTTTCTCATGTATCCTCTCCTGCCTCTAGCCTTTGAACTAAAAAAAATTCTGTATGTTCAGCTTCAGCAGTCATTCATACTCAATTGATAGCTTTGTCATTTATTTGCAACTGTTCCTTCTTTAGAAACAAACAACATGCATTTTTTCAAAATATCAGCATAAATAAAAGGAAATAAAAGATAAATAACATGACCTTCTAGCCAAGTTGAACTAAAATTATCATGGAGTATGAGCACAGATGTGTACTAGCACATCTGTTATAAGGCCCTATGCCTCCACTGGCTATCTAACACTCATCTTGGTGCAGAAGAAACAACCTGGGACGTCAAAAGTGTTACTAATCTAGTAATCAAGAAAAAAATCAAGACAATGGCAAGTTGCTACCTCTTTTCTAGGATTTTGCTTGTCCACGAGCTGTGAATACTGCTTACCGAGGAAGACTTCCCTTTCCAGCCACAGTGTGTCTGGTTCCTTGCTTTTCAGTGGGGCACAGTCCTGTGGAACAGTGAGGACTTCTACAGTGGGCACAGGATGGCCCATAAGGGGCCACACACTCCCTTATGTTCACTTCTTCACACAGAAGATTCTCAGTGCTATCTGACCAGATCAGATTTAAGGGAAAAGTGTAAAGTTTGTCCCAATGTGAAGAACCATGAGGAAATTAATAGGCAATTTCTAGTCATTTAGCTCTGTTTCAAGATCTGTCTCCCTTAAATGACACTGCTGATGGGACAATTTCACAACTGTCAGAGCTGCCAGCTGAATTCCTAGGTGATCCATGGCCTCTGTTCATTGTTCTTCCAAAGAGGGACCTTTATCTGAGATAGGCTTCCCATAAGAAAAGTCCAAGTCACAGAGGTCCTGTTCGATATATCTGCCTCTGGGGACTGTCTGTAACCCTTCACCTTGACAAGAAATGTAATTAAGACATCAGCTTATAAAAGTACATCAGTGAAATGCAACCAGTCACAGCATCAGTCTCTCTTATGCCATGTGGAATGAAGCACCAAGTTAATCAATAAATGAGCTCTCTTGTCCCACACAAGGCTGACACTCTGTACAAAGCAAGATGCCAGGGATTAAACTTAGTCCTTGAGAGTTCACATATGTTTAAGCACAGAGATGTTCAATGACATATGACTCCAAAACTGCTCACTACTTAAGTACTTAAATGATGGAGACAAATCCAGCTTATTACTAGCTCCAAATAGAGATTAAGCACACTAGGAAATGATGACAACTTGAAGGTAATTATGTTTAGACTGAAAAATGCCTCAGCCATGGCTCACTCTGTGAACCCACCTCAGACCATAAATATTCCAGAATCACTGGAAGACTATGAATAACACTAAGATGAAAAAGTGACCAGAAAGTATCATTGCATGGGTGTATCTTCCAAACAGGTAGACCCTGGACTCTGAATCTGAGGACAACAATATCAGCCCTTAGCTGATATTCTCTGATAAGGCTTAGAACAGCTGTAGTCTTCCTCCTGCAAGTGCTATTTTCCTCTGTATTCAACATTTGTATCCTGTACCAGTTTCAATTAAGCACCCCTATGGAGGAAATGACAGGTTCTGAGTGAAAGAAGCTCTAGGGAGTGTGTGCACTTTCCTACTCTTTGATTTCCCCCTTCATGTGGAGCTCACACTGTCTTGGGATGATATTTACTCTTAACTTAGAGTCAAAGAACATATTTGCTTTCTGTTTTTCATTAAATACAGAAGGTTTCACAAAAGAGGCCATTTTTCATCAAAAAATTGTTTTCAAGTGAAAAATATCTACCAGCTCTACTCCTGACTCTAAACAATTCCTGGCCTACGAGCACATTACTGTGACTTTACAGTTCATAGAGTGTGACTCCAGAAATGAGAAAAATGTTTTCAAAATGTTACCATGAATATTAAAAAAAAAACCTCAACAAAGTATTTATATCACAGCTAACAGTCCAGCTGGTAGCCTGCATGCCATCTGAGACAGCCACAGCCCTCAATAGCATCAATCTTGCTCCTTTTTTTGTTGACGGGCTCTACATTTGCTTTCACTCAGTCTCCTGCTTCGTCCTTCATTTTCTATCACTTTAAAATAATTGTCAGTAGCATGATATAAGCTGCAGTGCTTTTTTTCCTCCTTCTGCCTTCCTAGTCTTCCTGCACTTAAAGATGTGCTAGAATAAAGACAACTGCCTAGGCTGAAGGAGGGGATTGAACAGAGGGTACTTGAGAGATCCCAGAGTGATAAATTGGAGGTGCTTGATGCACTGTGGCTGATGTACTGAATGGGACATGAGGGATTGCTCTATGGCAATGCTTTGAGGAGTGAAGTATGTCTTATTTGGGTCCTAAAAGACTTCCATAAGACGTTCTTCATATGTGCTCAAATTCTTTGCAGCTTCATCAAAGCAAAACCTAGCCTCTGTTCAAGCAGGCAAATTTCTTTCTTTCTTTTCTTTCTTTTCTTTCTTTTTCTTTTCTTTCTTTTTCTTTTCTTTTCTTTTCTTTTCTTTTCTTTTCTTTTCTTTTCTTTTTTCTGTTCTTTTCTTTTTTCTTTTCTTTTCTTTTTTTTCTTTCTTTTCTTTTCTCCTTTCTTTCTTTCTTTCTCTTTCTTTCTTTTTCTTTCTTTCTTTCTTTCTTTCTTTCTTTCTTTCTTTCTTTCTTTCTTTCTTTCTTTCTTTCTTTCTTTCT